>NC_022018.1:53116544-53123074 GCF_000317375.1 Microtus ochrogaster
AAAAAAAAAAAATACTGTATATCATGTTCCATTTTCAGATGGATTAATGTTTTATAGTAATCTGGGAAAAGGCCTCATAGTTACATAAATCCTTGCTAATAACTGCTTTATTCACAGGTTACATTAATGTTGATAAAATAGAGTCTTTACATATTATTAAACCTTTCTGTTTTCCTGGCACCAAATACACTACAAACATCTATATTAGCCAGTATTTATTTACACGCTGTTGAAGTCGACTATAGTTCCTCTGAAATTTGTGGACACACAGGTTTCAACATCACCTCTAAAACCTTAAAAGTTACTTGTAATTGCATTTTGAAACATTTCAGGAGAACCAGTGGACCTTAAGGCCTGTGTCACAGGGAGGCCTAACTCATCCCACTAGTATTTGACTCTTGGGCTTCACTCTCTTTGTGCCACAGTTGCTTTTTGTATGCTCTTTCCTGATCTCCATTTTGAAGTATTTTAAGTGTGCTCTATGATGAATATTCTAACTGTTGTTGAACTCTTATCTACCCCAGGCATTAAGGATTCACAGAACTCCTGATAAAAAGGAACAAATGCATGCCAACACAAAGAATCCAAAAACACATGGCAAAAAATCCAGACAGTGTGCAATTAACAGATGAGTACACTATAATTTGGAAGTATTCAAACTTCTGGGTGCTGAGAAGCCTCTATTGTGTCTTCTGTCTTAGAGTAGGTTGTTAATATTAACAGAAGAGAACATTCACTTGCCCACAGGTGCAAACCTGACAATGCATAATGAACACAAACAAAACTCCAACCATTCATTTCATCATCCACATCAAGTTATTATTTAGTGTAGAAGGCATAGCAGTGAGATCAGGAAAGAAAGCACAAAAAGCAACTGTGGCACAAAGAGAGTGAAGCCCAAGAGTCAAATACTAGTGGGATGAGCTAGGCCTCCCTGTGACACAGGCCTTAAGATTCGCTGGTTCTCCTGAAATGTTTCAAAATGCAATTACAAATTCAATTATTTATTATGACTGAAAAAATGATACTGTGGGTGCTAAGAGATAAGCAAGATCAGACAATTTTTCTGCTTCCATCATTTTAAAATTAATTAATTAATTAATTTATTTATTTATTTTTGTTTTTTCGAGATAGGGTTTCTATGTGGCTTTGGAGCCTGTCCTGGAACTAGCTCTGTAGACCAGGCTGGTCTCAAACTCACAGAGATCCACCTGCCTCTGCCTCCCGAGTGCTGGGATTAAAGGCGTGCGCCACCACCAAAAAGATCCACTAAGGAAATGCAAATCAAAACCACAATTAAAACATTACCTTTTTCTCATTACAATGGCAGCAAACAAAAGACAGGCAAATAACAAATATTGGTGAGAAGATAGAAAGACTGGTACCCTCACACACAGCTGATAGAAAATACTGTAGTTATTTAGAAAGCTCCACTTAGGTATGAATCAGCATGTCTACTTCTAGGCATATGCTCAAAAGAACTAAACACAGGTTCATACCAAAGTTTGCTCAAGACCATCCATAGCAGCATTATTCATGAGTTCAAATGAGAAAAACAATAGCTGGGTTTGGTGTCCCAAAGCTGTGTAATCTCAGCACTTGAGAGTGGAGGGTGGATGCAGGAAGTTCAGGAGTTTGAGATTCTCCCATATATAGCAAGTTTGAGACTTGCATGGGCTAGACCCTGTCTCAAAATAGAACTGATGACAGGGTTTCCTTTATAAGTAATAAAATTTTCTAAAATTATTGTGATGATTATTATGTAACAACTTGAAAATACTAAAATGATTGAATTTGTACACTTACTTTAAGAAGGTGGATGAACTGAATGGGAATTAGTGTAACAAAGTATTTTAAAAAATCATGCAACTTGTTCTAACCCAAGGTATAAGCAAACAAAATGATAAAAAGTCAGAGAATGTAAACCAGGTAACCATGGACACTATAACTAATTTCTGGCCTGGACCTGGTTAAGCAGCTGAGACTTCAGGAAGAAGTGATCCTGTGATGCAGCAGGAACTAACCAGTGGAAGTAGAGACTAATGTAGATCAATGTAAAAAAGTAGTAATTACTTGAACTCTTGCACAGTTAAAAAGTAAAAATTCTCAATTTTATTATGTCTAGAGATTATTTCTTCATTTCTTTCTGTGGACAAAATTTAAAAAAAACCTCCTAATAAATGTAAGTAAATTGTCATAAAATCCCTCATGTTCAAACCTCTGAGGATGTAGGTCTACAATCTTTTTAGTATTATTCAAAAGTACCACAGTGAACTCAAACCAACCTAAGGATTTCCTAGTAAACATAAAGCAAATAAAAAACTAATTGCTTTTCCTCAGAAAGACTCCTATGTATGGCAGTTACCTGAATCAGACACAGAGAATCATCTTGGTGTTTATGACAGGAACGGAAACCACGAGAATCTGCTCTTCACACTGGATGGTGGGTGTTTGATTAGATTACAAAAAAGGCTAAACCGCTTGTAAGGACTGACAAGTATGCACACCAAACCAAAGAACCCAAGATTAGTCAACAAAATAAACACAGTTGCTTTTAGAAAGAAAATAAAAATAAAGGATCCTTCAGAAAAAAACAATACGCTCACAATAGTACTGTTGGAAAACATCTAGCCTGCATGTATCACCTAAAGCACAGATTTTTAACTTATTCCTCAATTTAGGGACTACTAAGCTGAAATACAGATGCATGCAGATCACATAACACATTTAGCCAGTTCCAGGAGGGAAAAAAGCAGAAAAAAACATAAAAAAAATCCTCATCTCTTTTTAAACTTGTTTGTGTTATAAAGAATTCCTCTCTCCCCAAGGACGGCTGGAACTAAAATCCTGGTTTCCTGATTCAAAATGCATTTTCCATCTAAATCTTGGAAATAAGTAAAAGAGCAGCTGGAAACAAAATTAGATCATAACACATAAATCTCCAAGTTTCTGAGATGAATATAAAGAATCTCATGCCTAGTTTAAGTAACTATTTAGTAGACCAAGCACTGGTATAAGTAGCAAGATGTCACGCACACATCTTTCTTCACTGTAAGTGCTCAGGTTGTGAATACACTATACACAAAGATAAAATACTTTTTTAAAAAAGCACCAACGTGTCCTCACATTGCATCATAATCTTCTTCCCCTTTAGTCTATTAGGCACTTACACTATCATGTCTTTCAAGGGAACAAAAGATCTATGTTCACGTAAACACATGAGAGTTAAGAAGACATGCTTGCTATATGGTCCGAGTCTAATTTTTTTTCTTTTTCGAGGCAGGGTTTCTCTGTAGCTTTGAAATCTGTCCTGGGACTCACTCTGTAGACCAGGCTGGCCTTGAACTCACAGAGATCCACCTGCCTCCCGAGCGCTGGGATTAAAAGCGTGTGCTACCTCAGCCCGGCGGATTCTAAAGTTTTAAGTATCTGGCAACTCAGGAGTTCTCCTAGGCTCGGTTTTTAAAAATAATTTCTTTTTGTTTATACTTATAACATCCGAGTATCTGCCACATATGTGCAGGTGCCTGAGGTAGTCTAAAGAGGGAATTGGAGTCCCAGGTGGTGGTGATCTGCCCAAGTTGGGTGTTAGGATCCCAATTTAGGTCCTCTGGAAAAGCAGCAAGTGCTCTTAACTGCTAAGCCATCTCTCCAGCTGCCAAACGTTTGCTCACCTATCTAATAGCTATAGCGCAAACTAGGTGATGGCTAGCCTTTAGTTTTCTTAAGGCTTTTGTTTTGTTTTTATTCTAGAGATAAATTCTTGTTGTGTAGCCCAGGCTAGCCTAAAATTAAACAAACAACAAACCTGCAACCTGCCTGGCTCTGCCTCTCAGTGTTGGGATTAAAGACAGGTTCTCCCATGATTGGCCAATGGACTGTGCCTCCTTGGGCCTGGAGAGGTGGGTCGATGGTTAAAAACACTTGCTACTCTTCCAGATGATCCATGTTCAATTCCCAGCACCCACATGGAAGTTCATGACCTTAACTCCAATTCCAGGGCGTGTGACCCTCTCTTCTGGTCTCCTCAGGTATCAAGAATGCAGGTAGTAGTAGTGCCGGGCGGTGGTGGCGCACGCCTTTAATCCCAGCACTCGGGAGGCAGAGACAGGAGGATCTCTGTGAGTTCAAGACCAGCCTGGTCTAAGAGCTAGTTCCAGGACAGGCTCCAAAGCCACAGAGAAACCCTGTCTCGAAAAACCAAAAAAAAAAAAAAAAGAATGCAGGTAGTACACAGATATACATGCAGGTAAAATAGCCATCTCATAATCATGGAAGGAAGGAAGGAATGAACCTAAAGAACTTTCCCAAAATCGAGTGAGGTCATACCAAGGGAACCAAAGTTTTAAGAAGTCTCACAAGTACTCTGACTTTAAATCAGTTTCCTATGAAGTTAGTTGATGATGTTGAAGATGGAGAAAATAACAACCCACTAGATAGGTTATGGTTTCTGTGTACATTTTCTCTCTTCCTCCTTCCCTACCTTGTTTCTTATGCTTAATTTCTTGTCCCGCACCCCCAGCTTTTTTTTTTTTCTGAGAAAAGGTCTCACTATGAGAACTTTGGCAGGAACTTAAAGAGATCTGCCTGCCTTGGCCAACACACACACACACACACACACGCACGCACGCACGCACGCACGCACGCAGTGTGCCGGCATCTGTTTTTAAAAGCAGGGTCTCAAAAAGTTCAGCTGGCTTAGAACTTGCCCTGTAGCTGTGAATGACCCTGAAGTCCTGATCCTTCTGCCTCTATTTCATAAGTGTGGGGTTACACAATGCCTGTTTTATGCATAGCTGGCAATGGAACTCAGGGCTTCCTGAATATTATGCAGTCTATGAACTGAACTACATGCTAACCTGAAAACTCAGCTCCATTCAACACATTTTAATTGTTTACTGCTGAGAAACAATTAGGAGGAAGCACCTGGCTGATGAAGCACCCTTGAAAAAATAAAGCCCCTATAAGGCTCCAAGGGTAGCACAGCAGAGTTACCTAAATGAATGTTCTAGAGTAAATTCTTACTAGATGAATATCTTATCTAAAGCATTTGGAAGCTTTCATGTTTAACAGTGAAAATTAAGAAATTTTCTACCAGAATGTAGTATTTCTTTCTGAAATGGAAAACAACCCCAGTTTCAAACAGTTCTATAGGGAACTGTATACAAGAACTTTAACTTTCCTTAAAGAGAGGTTGAACTTAGCCAGGTGGTGGTGGCACATGCCTTTAATCCCAGCACTATGGAGGCAGAGGCAGGCAGATCTCTTGTGGGCTTGAGGCCACCCTGATCTACATAGAGCTAGTTCCAGGACAGACTTCAAAGCTACAGAGAAACCCTGTCTCAAAAAACCAAAAGAGAGGGGAAGAAGGGGAGAGAGAAGAGATTATGCCATTCTCTAAAGTTTTGTCTTTGTTTTTGGTGGGACTGGCAACATACAATAGTTTTAGGGGTAGGTTAGCTTGGCCAGAAAGACCATTTTTTACACGACTTAGGATAGAGAACTAGTCACCTGAAGAGCAGATTCAACCACAGGCATACTCTAGACTCTGTTACAGCATCTCCATGCCTGGTTTTTATGTGGAACTCTGCCCTGCTTAAGCCACAACTACTGGCTGAACTTTCTTCAGTGCGTTCTTACTTCTTTTAGAGAATTGAACTCAGCTCTTCTGTAAGAACAGTAAGTAGTCTAAGTACTGAGCCATCTCTAACATTCATGCTCTATTTTAAATATTTATCCACATTTTGCTTTGGGAAAAATGAATTGTGACATTAACTATTAAAAGCATTAAAGAATAATAAAAATAAAAGTACTTTGTTTTTTAGACAAGGACTTTTTGCTATGTAGTCCAGTCTAGCCCTGAACTTTCCTTCCTACCGTCTCTTATTCTCAAGTGTGTGATTACAAGAATATGCCCAGGGGCTGGAGAGATGGCTCAGCGGTTAAGAGCATTGCCTGCTCTTCCAAAGGTCCTGAGTTCAATTCCCGGCAACCACATGGTGGCCCACAACCATCTGTAATGAGGTCTGGTGCCCTCTTCTGGCCTGCAGTTATACACACAGACAGAACACTGTATACATAGTAAGTAAATAAATAAATATTTTAAAAAAAAGAAAAAAAAGAATATGCCCAGCAAGTTTTTCTTTAGGTTAAGTCTTTTTTTTTAATTGTTAAATTCATTTTACATATTAACTACATTTCCCCCCTCCTCCCACTTCCTCCTGCCTCTATCCACTCCTCTGAGAGAGAGCCTTAAGCCTCCCATGGGGAGTCAACAAAATCTGGTATATCAAGTTGAGGCAGGACCAATCCTCTCCCCCCTATATGGAGGCTGAGTACAATATTCCACCATAGGGAATGGGCTCCAAAAAGCTAGTTCATGCACCAGGGATAAATCCTGGTCCCACTGACAGGGGGCCTACAAAAAGACAAAGTTACACATCTGTCACCCACATTCAGAGGGCCTAGGTCGGTCCCTTTAAAGATGCCTAGACGTATCTACACTATTACTTTATAGTTCTGTTTTTTTT
>NC_022018.1:53123614-53134930 GCF_000317375.1 Microtus ochrogaster
ATTCCTACTTCTTCACTAAATTAAATATAAAGTTTCATTCAGTAAAAATTTTTGCTATTACAAATTTATAAAATCAAACTTATTTTTAAAAACTATTTCCACATTCCTTTTTTGTTTGTTTGTTTTGTTTTGCAATAAGCGTCTCACTATGTAACTCTGGCTATCTTGGATTGTGGAACTTAGTACAGAACAGAGTACTACTCTCACTGGGTAGACCAGCCAGCCTCGAATTCACAGATATCCATCCGCCTGCCTCTGCCTCACAAGCGCTGGTATTAAAGGTGTAGACCACTATGTCTGGCTATTTTCCCACTCTTATGAACTAAAATAAAGGAATTAAAAACTAAAGGACAAAACTTAAAAATAATTTGGGTTAAAACTTACTTTACATATAAATTTCTAATGTGCTAATTATAGTAGGAGAACAAAATCCTTAGTTTTCATTAAATTAACAACAAAGACTGGTTTGGTGGTCCATTTTTCAAAAGTGTTTTATATACCAGAAAAGCACAGAAACAAAAGCATGATTTAAAAAAATATATCATTTCTATAAACTAATATTCGCTAAAAGATTAGTGCTTAATATACAAGGTAAAAGAGATCGGGACTCCAGTGTGCTGCAGCAGCCAGCCCTGGTGCCGCAGTTTCAAACATCTTCAGCACATTCTCTCATACAACACCCTGCATTTCACCCCAGAGGAGGAATGCTGGCAAAGATATGCACCACATGGGATCTGCTGTTGGATTCCACCACATGGAATTTAAGCTGTTGGGCCCTGAAACTTTATTCAGCAGTTGGAAACCATTCCACAGCATTGCTCCTTCACCCTCCCACTTGGGACTAATGCACAGGCATGAACACCTATTGAAGAAAACCACACAGGACTTCAACCAGTGACTACGGTAGGCTTGTTTCTCACATATTAATTTAAATACTGTGTGTTAAAGTGTGATTCTAAAAGTCTTAATAAATGTAAAGTCATTTGTAGTGTAAGTTTAATTTTCCTTGAATAATTAATTATCAGCAATACTTTCATATATCATTTTATAACTTTAACATTGATGTAAATAAGAACTGGAAGTTACAAACCCATTTTATTTTGAGATTTCAAACCTGGCTATCTGACAGACTGGCATCTGCAGTGCAGCATCAGCACCTCTCAGCGAGAGGTGTACTTTTAAGTACTGTGTGTACTTAAAAGCTGTCTGAAATATGTACTCAGCAGTTAAAGATCACTGGTGAACCTCAAAGAATCTTTCCAGGACATTCTCCAAAGTTCCTCCCTTAAAGTTTATGTGACCCTAGTCTGCAGTGGTACTGCTGCACTGTTCATAGTTTAAGCTTTAAAAGGCAAGATTACTAATTAAACAAGATAACCCGCTACATTTACAAAACTAGAGAAACTTTTATTATACACCACTTAAAAGTGTTACTGTCTACTTTTTATGATGTTAAACTTAAGGTTTAAGTTTTAATCCTTGCCTCAGACTGCTTCTTTTACCTCAATATGGATCAAGAATTCCTTTAACGCAGCAATGTTGAAATATGATATTTTTAACTCCACATGACACAGGATCATGGATCTTCGTGTTAACCATTTATATTGCAGGTATTCCAAGAAGACTTTGACTGCATACAAATACCCCTATTCAAGGCATTCGATTGTTAGTAAACCTAGCAATAATTCTTAAATTTCTTGATAGGTAAGAAATAAAACTACTTTATGAATTTTTCAGAATCTTCACTGGCACATAAAAAACTGTTAGTATCTAATTAAGAACCGCTAAGGGTTAAATAGTTGTTCTCTATCCCCTACTGCATACACAGTGCCAAAATATTCTCCAAGCTTTTAAATATTGCTTCGATAGTCTGCAGTTTTATTTCCAGGGGGGAAAAAAGAGCTTTTGTTCCACAGCTATCAGGTCACTAGTTACTTCCAGTCACTGTGAGTTTGCTGAAATGAAGACTGTGCATTCTACACTTCTCCTGCTACTGCTCGTGCCTCTGACACAGCCAGCACCACAAACTCAACTCGACTCACATATTAACTATGAGTATGGAACAGATCATTTGGAAGAAACAAAATTTAGCCAGGACTATGAAGATAAACAACTGCATGGAAAAAATACTAAGGTATTTTATTTCTACTTTAAATTTATATTCTAAAATGATAGTCATTTAAATGCATATCTTCCCTTAATTTCAATATTTGATAAGGAAAGGAGAAAGGCATTTTAATATTTAAAATAATTGTATTTTTCAGATATACATGATTCTTCAATTAACAAGTAGTACCAAATGGTAAACAAAAAGTAGCTAGAGAAATAAAAAATTAAAATTTAAAACATTAAGACTCTGATAGCAGCAATTTATGCTAAATAATGCTACATAATATCCTACAGCTGCATGTTATATTGCCTCAAAAATAAATTAAGAAAAGATAAATTATCAGCTTATGTTTACAGAATTCAGAAAAATACAGTCCAAGGAAGTAAACATAAAAATATTTATTGGTTATGCATGCCAATTACATAGAATACCAACAAGTAAAAAACTACAATTATTATGGGGATTTGTTTTTAACCACATTTAAGTTTAGACTCTACTGATTTATACCAAAGATCTGTAATGACATGCCACTGAGTTATGGTTTTTATACCACAATGATACAACCTTCAAAGCAAAGCAATTACTTGTGGTTTTTTTCTGGGTATACAGAAATACTGGGAGGAGAAGGAAGTTAACATAGCATAAAACTATATGCTGCCCACTGTGTGTGATGCACACATACACTGGAAAATTAGAGTCAGATACTTAACAATATTCATTGCTTTAAAAGTTCTTTTTTACCACAAATCAGAGAGTTAAGATTTTAAGATTAACCAGTCTAAATGCTTTCCCCTCCTAACTCACAATGAGCTAATGTTAATGCTACAGTTTCTTTTTTCCAAAGGAATGAGTTAAGATGCTAGTATTATTTCTACCTACGGTTATGACAAAACAGACAAATTTCTGTATCAACAGTTTCAAATTAAAAATCAAACAAAACCAAAAAGGTTATAACCTATTGTCTTACTGGAATGATCTGAGTCTATCAACTAACTGCAAGATACTTTCAAAATTCCTTGAACCTTAGAGCTTTCTGCTTAACTACATGGAGCTTTAAGCAGTTTTCCATCAATATAAATGTGTGGGCCAATATTTGTGTGAAGTGGAGAACTCAATGGGGTAGAGTGATGTTTAGGCAGTGCACAGATGGGAAAATGAGGGTTAACGGCAAGGTCAGGAGTCCACAGAGAAAACATGGAGCAAGCGGGGAGGTAGAGGGAATAGTACCCCATATAATAAATTATAGTCTACTAGCAGAAAACACATTCTCTGGACAGAGGACAGAGATGAGATGACAATCCCCAGTTATACAGTGTTAACAGCCTATACCAATGGCCTGATCAGGTAAAGAAGCAGGATAAAAGGATTCATCCTAAGGCCAAGGCAGGATGCCAGAAGAATTTATTCAGTACTTTATGTTCTACAGCTATGCTGTTGCTCAGAAGGATTGACACCGAGAAGAGGAAATCAGTTCATATAAAGAACGATAAAGAATAGTTCCACATAAGAAAAACTTTCATTCACATTCAGAGAATTATCTCCTAACCTCACACCTAGAAATTCAATATATTAAGTATTTATCAAATATTGAGTTCAGTCCATGAAAACAAAAAAAAAAGCTGATTCTCTTACTCAGGAGTGCATATCCATCCTACTTAGAGTAATGACAGTGTAATTTAATGAATAATGAAATGGAATTATGTATAAAATCTTAATGGAGGGCTGAGATAGCTTGTCACATAAAGTCTCTTGCAGCCATAAAACCCCTAGGCCCATATAGTGGAGAGAACTAACTTCTACAAGTTGTCCTTTGTTTAATATGTTGTCACATACATATAACATGAATACATATATACATACTTATATATACAGACATACACATATAAAACAAAATCTTGATGAAATACCTTTACCAATGACTATGAGGAATGCTTGTGATCCTTCCAGTTTACAGGCAGATTCCTGTCTTATTACACCTGATAACAAATTTCTAATTTTACAATAGGAAAAGGAAACCATGATAATTTCTGATGAAAAAAGTCTCCAGTTACAAAAAGATGAGGTTGTACCATCATTACCCACCAAGAAAGAAAATGATGGTAAGTATGAACAATCTATCATCTAGTAGTTTTGTCTTTTTGTTTTGTTTTCTGAAGACAGGGTTTCTCTGTGTAATAGCCCTAGTTGTCCTGAAACAAGCTCTTGTAGACCAGGCTGGGCTCGACCTCAGAGATCTGCCTGCCTCTGCCTCCCGAGTGCTGGGATTAAAAACATGCACCAATACCAGCTGGCCATCTACTATTTTTGAAAAGCATCTTTTAAAAGATACATACAAAGACATTTTATTCCTGTTGTAATCAAAAGTTGTCTCAAGGCATATAAACTGAAATTTCCTCTTCAATGGTAAAGTCATTACGGCTACATCGGACGTGCTCATTATCTACCATTGTACACTGTGAGGGAAAACTGTGGACTAGAAAACATTCAAGAACATTCAGCAATTTGTCTAGACCTATCCATTAGAAAACGTTTATTTTTGTTCACATAAAAATAAATTCAAAAGCCTGGCATGGTGGATTTATTAATCCCAGCATTTTGGAGGCAAAATAGACAGACCTCAATGAGTTCTAAGTCAGTCTGTTTATGTAGCAAGTTTCAGGTTAGCAAAGAGTACATAACAGGCCTTGCCACAAAAACAAATCAATTCAAGAAAGAATTAAAGGTTATTTTTCAAGTACAACCAATAGACTTACAACCAATATAATACAATCAATTATTATCTTCAAGACACTTGGGGAAGCCAGGGATGTGGTGGCATACTGTGAAAGGCCCTAAATTCAATGAATAGCACTTTAGAAAGCAGCACGCAAGGAAATGCAAAGTAGAGAAACATGACTCTATATAAATATCTACAATGTCTGCTTCAATTAAAATAACAGGAATATTACTGCAAAAAAACAAGCTACAAGCCATACTGTATAGTTCTTATATTTGATTTATTCTTGTTAAATAACATAACATGGTTTCACATGAAAGCATGAAAAAAATCCACCCACACCAGTTCCTGTCTTGTAAAATAAAGTTAAAATGAACTAAAACAGAAAACACATCCTCAAAGTCTGGCAAGTATTTTAGTAAAAATGGACTTAAATAATTGAAAAGACTCCTTTTCTTGGAAAGGATGCCTCAGTATCATAAAATATCATTATTCTCTAAATTCAGAAAAAAAAGACAACCCCACTAAAATTACTAAATTTTCGATAATGCTAGGGAAGTGGATTCTAAAATGCTTATAGATACATATAAAGGAACAACGAGAGTACAGTTGTGGAAACACTGAACAGTGCCATACAGAACACATTTAACATGTTGGGGATACTAGCAGAAGAACAAAGACTGTGGACACAGAATCAAAGAGTAGACACAAACAGAAACACAAAGACATTTAGTATATAATTAAAGCAAGAAAAAGTACTCAAGCACTCAGCCACTGAGGGAGAAAATTTTAAATAATTGAGTGTAGGAGAACTAGATAGCCATTTGGAGGGAGATAAAGATCCATTTTCATAAAAAGAAAAATAAACATAAGCATGACCAAGGATCTAAACAAACAAGATGGGACTGGAGTGATGGCTCAGCAGTTAAGAGCACTGGCTGTTCTTCGAAAGGAAACAAGTTCAATTCCCAGCACCCACATGGTAGTTCACAACTGCCTGTAACTCCAGTTCCAAGGGATCTGGCACCCTCACACAGATATACATTCAAGCAAAACCCAATGTACATAAAAAATGAAAAGAATCTTAAAAAACAAATAAACAAGCAGGGTGGTGGTGGCACACACCTTTAATCCCAACACTCAGGAGGCAGAGGCAGGCGAATCTCTATGAGTTTGAGGCCAGCCTGGTGTACAAGAGCTAGTTCTAGGAGAGGCTCCAAACTACAGAGAAACCCTATATAGAAAAACCAACCAACCAACCAACCAACCAATCAAACAAACTAACATACAAGACAAAGTCTTACAAGTAGTAGCAGATAGTTTGGGAGTGGGATGGCTCAAAACCCAGAAATTTTAACAAAAAACATTTTAAAAATTACTTCATAAAATTACAGAAAATAAAACTTTTTTTTTCAATTTTATTTTATGTACATTACTGTTTTGCCATGGATTTTGGATCCCCTGGACCTGGAGTTACAGACAGTTGCAAGATGCCATGTGGGTCCTGGGCACTGAACTCGGGTCCTCTGGAAGAGCAGTCAGTGCTCTTAACCACTGACTGAGTCATCTCTCCAGCCCCAAGAAAAAACTTTTACATCATAGCAAGAACCAATGTTCATGCAAATATACACAAAGCAGAAAAATAAACAATATTTTTAATTTTTAATAAGAATATATTTGGAAGACTATTAACAAAATGACTTTAAAGTGACACTAAATACATGAAAGGATGTTCAATCTCACTTTTAGTTAAAAAATAAAAATGAGGGGTCTGGCTCAGCGGTTAAGAGCATTGCCTGCTCTTCCAAAGGTCCTGAGTCCAATTCCCAGCAACCACATGGTGGCTCACAACCATCTGTAATGAGGTCTGGTGCACTCTTCTGGCCTGCAGAATATTGTATACATAATAAATAAATATTTAAAAAAATAAAAATGAAAATTACACTGAAATTCCATCCTTAACCTGATTTTAAAAATTGAAGACAAAATATCAACATATAACATGATCAAGATTGTATAATAACAAATATTTGAATATACTGCAAGAAGAAATGTGAATTAATACAACACTTCTAGACAGGAATGTGACAGTATCTAACAAACTAAAATAGATTTACTTGTTACTTTTTTTGGGGGGCGAGCAATGCTTGAGATCAAAATCAAGGTCAATCGTGTGCAAAGGAAAGCACTGCTACTGAGCTATATCCTAAGCCCTATATTTACTTTTCAACACATTTTATAAATTTTAGTCTGAAGACCCATATCCAAAATAAAAAATACAAATGTAAAACACTAAAGTACTATTGGTAATTACAAAATACTACAAATAACTCAACAGCCCAAACACTGAACAAACGATGGCACAGCCACCCCCAAGGAATACAATGCAGTTATAAAAAGAACAAGGAAAGGCTAGGGCTGTAGCTCAGCTCATAAAGTGCTACCTTAACATTCAGGAAACCTTGGGTTTGATCCCCAGCATCCACTACTGTTCACAGTAGTAAATCCTTGCAATTTCAGAAATATGAAATGTAAAAGAGGATCATAAATTCAAGCTCATATTTGATTATACAGCATTTCAAGCCAGCCAGACTATCTCAAAAAAAAAAAAAATAAAATAAAGCAAAATAAAAGAACAAACAAAAAAGTGAAGAATACCTGTAAGAACATGGAGTGATGTCCAGAAAACAAGTATGCAAAAAAAGGATACCACAACAGACTATTTCTAACATGCTGCCTTCATATAAAAAAAATATCATTTTATAGCAGGGCGGTGGTGGCACACACCTTTAATCCCAGCACTCAGGAGGCAAAGGCAGGTGGATCTCTGAGTTCGAGGCCAGTCTGGTCTACAAAAACTAGTTCCAGGACAGTCTTCAAAGCTACAGAAAACCCTGTCTTGAAAAACCAATATATGGCCGGGCGATGGTGGCGCTCGCCTTTAATCCCAGCCCTTGGGAGGCAGAGGCAGGCGGATCTCCGTGAGTTCAAGACCACCCTGGTCTACAGAGCTAGTTCCAGGACAGGCTCCAAAGCCACAGAGAAACTCTGTCTCGAAAAACCAAAAAAAAAAAAAAACACCCCAATATATTTATGTATATGTATATATATGTATATAATTTTATAAAAGAAAATTTTAATAAAAATACTTTTTTATTAAACAGCTTACATACAGATGTTAATTTATGTGAAAAGAAACACAGAAGAGGGAATTTTCTAAAAACTGAGAAGGATTAAAGATTTGGCTAAGTGGTAGAGCACTTGCCTAATATGCGTGAGGCTCTGGATTAAATTTGGAAATTTAAGGCCAGTTACATCAAGGAAATAAGTGAAATCATGAGTAGAAGTGAGGGAGAATTGGGATGCGATAAAGATCTAGTTGTGAGTATATAATTTTTATGTAGTCTTAATTTTCAGAATATTGTTTCATATAAGCAAAAAACCACATGTAAATAAAGTCAGTAAAGACAAGCTTATAAAAACAATAGAAATATAAACATTAAAAGTTAATTATATTGTGAATTCATAACATAGTAAAGAAAATAAAAATCTAATGCAACTAAATCTTAAATGTAGTATTTCGATTATAAACCTTGAAGTTAAAGAAAAGCAAATCAGAAGCAGTCATGCATTGCTTAAAGACAAAAATTGGGCTAGTGAGATGGTTCAGCAGGAAAGGCACCAACACCAAGTCTAATAACCTGAATTTGATTCTCAGGACTCGTGTAATGGAGGAAGATAACCAACACCCCAATTTGTCATCTGATCTCCACTTCTGTAGTCACATGTGTGTGTATGCAAACATAATACACACAAAATCCTTTTTAAAGTACTGCAAAAAAGAGACAGGGCTACATTGTGTTTTATACTATACATTAGGTGATTTATCATGTAAACACTATAGACTACTTACACATATCTAGATGGGACAGCTTATTTTACATCCTAGGCTATATAGTGTGAATGTGCATATGTATATGGAGGTGGGTGTTAGACATGAAGGAAAAGGTGAGACTAAATTAAACACAAAGGAAAATGTTAACAAGAGATCCTGCAGATGCAAGATACACAATGCTGCTGTTAGAATAACCCAGCAAGCCAGGCAGTATGGCGCACACTTTTAATCCCGGCACCCGAGAGGAAGAGGCAGGCGGATCTCTGTGAGTTCGAGGTCAGCCTGGTCTACAAGAGCTAGTTCCAGGACAGGCTCCAAAGCTACAGAGAAACCCTGTCTGAAAAAACAAAAAAATAAAATAAAATAAAATAAAATAAAATAAAATAAAATGATCAATGGAGGATCAATGTTCTGGATTAGTACTTCCCAACAAGCTTGAGAGCCTATGTCCTATCCCTGCAACTTATCCTGGAAGGAAAAAAATGGCTCCTCCTAGGTGTTCTCTGACCTCCATAAATACGCCATGGTACACCCCCCCCCCAATAAATAATGGTAAGACAACTAAAAGAACATATTAGAGTACTATACCAGGCTTTTATTATATGGCCAAGTAGTTGCTGGCAATGTGTTGGTAATTCAATTAAGAAAAATAAAGTTTCCAAAAGTAATATTGAAAACACCAACAGAATAAAGAATCTTGCTTATTCCTGATATCATATTTAAAAGTTAACTCTAGTTTTAGATATAACTCTAGCTTAGAGATAACTCAGTGATTAAGAGCACAAGTTTCTCTTCCAAAGGGACCCAGATTCAATTGCCAGCACCCACATGGTGGCTTACAAATATGTGTAATTGCAGTGCCTAGAGGGGTTTGAGGTCCTTCTGATCTTTTTAGGCACCAAACATGTGTGGTGTACATACATGCATACAAGTAAAACATTCATACGCATAAAATAATAAATATTTAAAAAGTTAATTCAAAATGTTCAGATTTCTTTTAAAAAGTTTAAATTTCAGCCGGGTGGTGGTGGCGCACGCCTTTAATCCCAGCACTTGGGAGGCGGAGGCAGGCGGATCTCTGTGAGTTCGAGACCAGCCTGTTCTCCAGAGCTAGTTCCAGGACAGGCTCCAAAACCACAAAGAAACCCTGTCTCGAAAAACCAAAAAAAAAAAAAAAAAATAGCACTGTAATGACTCCTAAGATTTCCATCTTAAACTTAAAAGTTCATGCATTGAAGGTAAGAGAAGTGGAGAGGGGATGACCAACCAAGGAAGCACTCTGGGTATCTAAATAGGAGCCCAAGTGAAGACATTCTAAGTGAGACATTCCAAGGTCGGGTCATAAAACTCCAGCAATGACTGATTTTCAAGTTAGTGGTTTGTTCCTCTCACTTGGGATTTCTAAAGACAACAACTATTGTCATCTATTTGAAAAATGTTTTCAACACATCAAACTTGAAAAACATCAAACTTGATAAATCAATTCTTAAATTCTGCACTGTAGACTCCATTTATTTGTTTGTTTGTTTATTTATTCATTGTTTTTCGAGGCAGGGTTTCTCTGTAGCTTTGGAGCCTGTCATGGAACTAGCTCTTATAGACCAGGCTGGCCTCAAACTCAGAGATCTGCCTGTCTCTGCCTCCCAAGTGCTAGGATTAAAGGAGTGCGCCAAAACCGCCCAGCCCTATTTTTTTAAACATTCAAATGAGGAAAGGTAGCCTTCCATGAGGTCATCAATTGGACAATCACAGCAAAATCGAAAATAAAAAGGGGGCCAGCAAGATGGCTCAGTAGGTAAGCCTGACAATATGAGCTTAATCCACACAGTAGAAGGAGAGAACTGTCTCCTGCAGGTTGTTCTCTGAGCTTCACAAACCTACTGTGGTATGTATGCACCCATAGATTTACACACACATACAATAAGAATAAATAAATATAATAAATAAAAATAAGTAAATAAAATATGTTGACTATGGACTATGTAAAATTCTGATGAATTATTAAGCTCAATACAAGATAGCAGTTGGTTATCACAACTATCTTTCCTGATTTACCAATGATTCTATAACATACCTTTCCAAATCACAGCATTCATTAATTCATTATAACAATAACTTTACAATCAGATGATGAATTTTTTTCAAATGAGTTTATGCTTACAATTTTGTTTCCTAACTTAGAAATGCCTACATGCCTGTTGTGTGTCTGTTTAAGTGGCTCTGTCTACTGTGAAGAAGTTGACATTGATGCTGTGCCACCACTGCCAAAGGAATCAGCTTATCTTTATGCACGATTCAACAAAATTAAAAAGCTGACTGCCAAAGATTTTGCAGATATGCGTAAGTTTAAAATATAAAAGCACAAATTTCTGTTTTTCACTTGCTATATTAAGTCAGCACTATTGAAGCATTCACGTATACTACATACACTTCAAAAAAAACAATCTTTTTCTTACTAAAAGAATCTTCTTTTTATACAGACTTCTGTGATCATTCCTTTTTTAAAAAAATATTTATTTATTTATTTATTTTTACAATATTCTGTCTGTGTGTATGTCTGCAGGCCAGAAGAGGGCACCAGACCTCATTACAGAT
>NC_022018.1:53135395-53143834 GCF_000317375.1 Microtus ochrogaster
TTCTTTTTCCCCAGACAGGGCTTCTGGATCTTGTTCTGGAACTCACTTTGTAGACCAGACTGGCCTTGAATTCAAAGATCTGTCTGCCTCTGCCTCTCAAGTGCTGGGATTAAAGGCATGCACCAACCACCACTGCCTGACCTAATTTATAACTTTTAAACCTTGCTACATATTTAAAAATATCTGGAAAGGAAGCTGGAGAAATGGCTCAGTGTTTAAGAGCATTTGCTGCTCTCTCTGTTTGCTCCTCAGAACCCTATATCAGACAGTTTACAACTACCTGCAACTCCTGCTCCAGGGTATTTGAAACCATTGCCTGGACACTTCATAGGCACCTGCACTCACACATGACTTACCCACAAACAGACAAACACGTGTACATAATAATTAACAATCTTTTTAAAAAAATCTGGAGAACAACTTTTTAAAATACTAATACCCCACGAAATGCAACCACATTCCTTGGATGATTCAACAGAAAGGGTTCTGAAACAGTCATGTTTAACTTTTTCTCGGATCATTAGTAATCAGCTTTTTGGCTTTCTAATAAAATTTAACTGGACTAAGGTATTGTGGTCAGCATACTATTAATACCTCAGGTTCAATCTCCAGCACCTCATGAAAGCACAGCTGGAATTACACAGTATCAGGCTATAGGTTAGAGTACCAACACTGCAAGATGAATTTGACTGAGTTACTAACTGCAGATACTATCCTGGGCCTTGAACAGAAACTTTCCTCCAGTCTACATAATGAGATTCTAACATCTTATTTTTTATTTATTTCTGTCAAGCTAACTTAAGAAGACTTGATTTTACGGGAAATTTGATAGAAGACATAGAAGATAGTACTTTTTCAAAACTTACTCTGTTGGAAGAACTTACACTTGCTGAAAACCAGCTAGTAAGACTTCCAGTTCTTCCTCTGAAGCTTACTTTATTTAATGCTAAGTACAACAAAATCAAGAGTAAAGGGATTAAAGCAAACACATTCAAAGTAAGTATTCCATGGCATGACAAAACACAATGTGAGTGATGATATTTTAAGTTTTTATTACATTTATTTATTGTGGGTATTTATTCATTTTGTGTGTGTGCACATACCAGGTATACATGTAGAGGTCAAGGATAACTTTTGGAAGCTGTTTTTTTCTTCCACTTGTGGGTCCTGGTCAAGTTCCAACACGTGGAATGCAGGTCATCAAGCTTAGCAGCAAGAATGCTGACAGAGGAGGCATCTCACTGCCACAGTGATAATATTTTTTAATTGGTGCTTGTTTTCCTCCCATTCTGCTTCTCTACTACTTTTGAGGTATATTTCTATTCAACAAGATAAGAAGTGAAGAGAGCTATAGCTGGCATTTACCCAGATCAATATTTCAGAACTTGGAACAAATAGACAAACATTCCACAAAAGAACATTGGGTTAATGTGTGTTTATGTGTTGCAGAGGGGCTGGCAGCATAATTCGTGGTAGAAAGAATGCTTAGCATGCTTGAGGACCTAAGTTCACCCCAGCACCAAACATGATCAAATAAGCAAAACATGTATACCATACATATATCATAAAAAGACATAGAAATGGGTGTCTTCTGTCAATACAAAGGAACATTTTTATATTTAAAAGTAAACACTATTATCTCATTGTTTCAAAAAAATGTATTCTTCCTATTAACCAGGAATAACTGGTATCTTTTATATTTAACTTTGTTAGATAATATAGCAGTGTTCCTCAAAGAATAAATCAATAATTCCAAAAGAATGGAAATGCTCATGAGAATTGAAAAAAGTTATCACCCCAGTCCAGAACTTCCATAACTATGATATAATCACTCTCAGCCCTAGGCAGGGCAGAGAAGGTAACCTCAGGGAAAAACATGAGATGCTCAAGCTACTGCTGGCAGAAGACAACTTTATTCAAAAGGCAAGATGTGAGGTATGGTGGAGCATGATGGAGGAAGGAAGATCTATGCCTTTAAGGCTAGCATGGTCTACACAGCAAGTTCCAGTCAGCCAGGCTATCTAGTGAGACACTGTCTCAAAAATAAAAACAACAACAACAAGCAAAGCAACAAAAGAGACACGATCTCACACACATGAAATTGCAACCACCCAGGAGCCTCAGGCAGGAGGATCTAAAGTTGAAGACCAGTTTAGGCAATGTCACAAGAGAATTCCTAATAGAAAAACCTAAACTAATGAAATTTTCATTTACGCTAGTTTATGTAATTATACAAGTTTGACATTTATCCACAACTGCCTGTTTAAAAAATATTTCCTAGCTAGTCGGTGGTGGCACAGGCCTGTAATCCCAGCAGTCAGGAAACAGAGGCAGGCTTGTCTCTGTGAGTTTGAGGACATCGTGGTCTACAGAGCGAGTTCCAGTTCAGCCTGTTTCACAGAGAAACCCTGTCTTAAAAAACAAAACAAATAAAACATATTTCCTTTTTCCTTATATTTAAGGTAACCATTCAACATTAAAGGGTTTGTTAACATTGGGGGTCAGGCCAGGTAGTAGCATTTTTGGTATTCTGAAGGCTTCACACTTTTCTGTTGATTAGAACTGGATTCAGGAACAATGTTTGTAAATGTAAATACAAAAATATTTGGAGAAAAAGCTGATTTTTATACTATTAAAAATATCCAAAAGATTGATTTGCTGTTGATATCATAAGCAATGTTGGTGTGAAGGCGGATCGGATTAATACAGACCAATTGGTATAAGATGATACAACTTTAATGTAAATAGCACACTCAACGCAATCGAAGTTCCAGCGATGCACCGAAACAGGAAATCGGAAAAAACGGGTGCAGCGTTTGCGCGCCCCAATTAAGTAAACATTTGCCCGAGCCGTCCCGCCCCCAAAAGGCGGGCTCTCTCTACATTGGTGGTTTTGTTTTTTTAAATAAGGGATTCAGAAACTAAGGGTTCTTTACTGACTTTACAAAGCAGACTTGAAGATGGACATAGTGGTACACATACCTGTAGTTCCAACACATGAGAGGCTAAAAGTAGGAGGACTTTCAGTTTAAGGCCAATCTGGTCTACACTGTAAGGCCATGTCTCAAAATACAAACAACATAAAACCAGAGCAGACACACTTTCTATAAGCAAAATATAAATATACCTCATGCGCTAGGTAAATGCTTCAGCATGTAAAGGCACTAGCCTGCAAAGCCTGAACACCCAAGTTCCACATCACACATCTCCAATCTTTTAACTCTTAAAGTGAGTTGGGAAGAAGAGATAAGAAAATTAATACACATTCATGGGCCACGTAGCCTGTGGTGCAGCATCAAACACAAGAAGAGCCTGCCTCAACAAGCTGGAGGGGAGAAATGACTCCCAAGAGTTATCTTCTGACCTCTGCAAGCAGATGCACATGTGCACAAAAACACATGCGCCATTTTTTAAATTTAATTTTGTAATTTAAAGAAAAGAATTTAAGTAGGGGAGACTTTGAATAACTAGCAGTGACAGAATGTTTAGAGCAGGACATAGAGCAATTCCTTGTGGTCCAAGCTACTTGGAAAGGTAAGGCAAGAAGATTGCTTCACTAATAGGTGAAGGCCAGCCTGGGAAAGGTAGGACAACCATGCCCATCTCAGAAAAAGAAAGAAGGATGGAAGGAAGGAAAGAGTAAACAAACAAAGGTAGATTTAAATATTCTGGATTTTAAAGAAGAATATTGTGCAAATTGCCATGAAAATGATAAATATGTCTACTTTATTTAATACCTTAGGGTTGCAATAACCCTAAGTACAGTATCAAGTTACTATAATTCAAATAAAAGCAGTCCCGGAAAGACAGTTGATGTCCATATGATGTAAAGGGAGAATGTTTATGAAAGAATTAAGGGGTGGGGAGATGGCTCTGTAGGTAAGGTGCTTGCTGTCAAGTTTGACAATCTGAGTTCAATCCCCAGGTCAAACAGGAAGCAGAAAATCAAATGCTGTGCGTTGTCCTCTAACTTCGAATATGTGCACTATGGTTTATGTACACAAGCACATATATACATAAAATTTTGAAGATTAAAAAAAGATAAAATATTGAAATAATAGCATAGGAAAGAAGAAGCAGGCGGGGCATAGTAGATGTAACCCTAATATCTGAAAAGCTGAAGAGGGAGGATGGTAAGCTTCAGGGTAGTTTAAGATACATGGTAACCACCCCCATCATAAAATATGACATGGTAGCACAGGATGCATATAAAAATTAGGACTAACGTCACAGAAAAATTACATTCTGAAATCATAGCATGCAATCACACATAGTAATGAGTTACTGATTATAAAGAATATTCTAACATAAACTCCTCACGGGAAAACATATGTCATGTTAAATTGCATGTTTGGCAAAATGCTTTGGGAAACGGCATCTCGTTAAGTACCATCTCTTAGGAGTAGCCATTTTTCTAGGAATATGTAAAACTTCTATGGAAAGTTCAGGAGTTGCAAAAAACTTGAAGGATTCAACTATCAGTCAACACACAGCTGCCCTCTAGACAAATATTAAGGCTGAATATTCCAGGATGAGATAAATGTCAGAAAAATGTGGAATATTCAATAGAGTGCTATTAGATATCATAATGTCTTAAAAACCAAAAACCCTACTCATGAGGCCAAAACCCAATAACAATCAAAGCAACAAAGTACCACTCCGAAGCTGATACTATCGAAACATACTACATCAATACTATTTTTAAAGTATATATTATTTGAATAATGTGAAGAATGCATAGACCTCAGTGACATTGAACTTTTTTTCTTTTAATAGAAACTGAATAAGCTCTCTTTCCTCTATTTGGACCATAATGATCTGGAATCTGTGCCTCCTAATTTACCAGAAAGTCTCCGTGTAATTCACCTTCAGGTACAACTGTTCTTTGTACAATAACTAGCTTTATTTAACTATGGGGCCATGTTTATTACTTAAGAAACTTATTTATATGTCAGTTATGGTTATAACACCAAAACAGTGTGACCACTTAATGTCTATAAGAATTTCAAGTCCAGGGCTGGAGAGATGGCTGGCTCAGCAACAATATGGTGGGGCTCACAATCATTCAAAATGAGAACTGGTGCCCTCTTCTGGCCTGCAGGCAGACATACAGGAATACTGTATACATTATAAACAAATAACTCTCATTAAAATTGCATGTTTCTATTTATATTCCAAACAGGATTGGACAGAAGCAATTTGGAAAAATAATGAGTAGACTGTTAATCCAAAGCAATACGGTACACTTAAAAATATGTTTAGGTTGCAAAAGAGAGTGTCATTACAGTGGACTAATATTTTTTTAAATATTATCTCTAAAAGAAGATTCCATTTTAGGCAAAATATCCTGTGTAATCCTACTGTACAATATACAAAAGGTTGATTTTAGATTTCTGAGTATTTTTTCTTTTATTTTTCAGTTTAACAGCATATCTTCAATTACAGATGATACATTCTGCAAGGCTAATGACACTCGTTACATCCGGGACCGAATTGAAGAGATTCGCCTGGAGGGCAATCCAATTGCTCTGGGAAAGCATCCAAACAGTTTCATTTGCTTAAAAAGATTACCTATAGGATCATACTTTTAAAAACCATCAATGCAGTGTATAATCTAAAGTAGTGCACCTAATGTCTTAAAGGAACATAAACATTAGCTTACTATTCTCATTTTATCTCACTATTGTAGAATTTTATGTTTAATCAATGATGTCCAAAATTCTTACATGTTTTTTCTTACATGTTACTATAAAAATAATCCAGACTGAATCTCTTAGTTCAAAACAAAATGATATGAAACTAAACAACATTAAAACCCCTTGTAGTTTACACTACACTACATCTAAACAGTGTCCTTTTATATAAACACTCACATGAGATCCACCATTCCCAAGACTAATGAAGTAAGAGAATGCCAAGAAAAGCTGAACTGTTTGTCTTTCTTAAGTTTACTGTATTTCAAAAGCATTTAAGGCGACGTTCCAAGAAACTGTGAAAAGCCAAATGTTCCAAGACCGTCCATTGACTTTATGATTCATCAGCATTCTCCATGAAGCAGAAATCTTTTCTGTTACGGCAGCTATTTTATTGTATTTCTCATTTAGTCTAAGAAAAAGGGTAGCCACATCTAGGCAAAACTTTCCAGTAAAGTAAAATTCTACTCTTTGGTATAGAACCAATTTAGAAAAGTTCAGTTTTATGCTTTGTGGTCACACAGATAGTCTTTAGTCAATTACTTAAAAAAATTTCTAAGAAAAAGAATCAAAATTCTATTCATTTTCTCGGAGAGTAATAAGAGCCCTTCACTCTAAAGATTCTAAAACATGAAATGAGTGTAAACTTTTCACAGTATAGGAAGGATTTCATCAATAAATATAATTGTGCTGTACGTAGAGCTTCAGCTATACATATGTTCACTCAAACTGCACACTCACAATCCGCCCATGAGCACCACTTCTCAATGGCCATGATTTCCAGATACATGGAACAGAGAAACCCAACCTTCTGTCTAACAGTGATGACTGAACAATGCAGATTAAAGTTCCTAAATTAACCCTCAGAGGAAGGTGCATATAGCACACTCACAAATATTACTTTGTCTATATATTACTTTGGAGTTGAACATAAAATTAACAATGTTTTAGAAATAACTATCTTTTATATACAAAAGTACCACTATTAGGCTGGGTGATGGTGGCGCACGCCTTTAATCCCAGCACTCGGGAGGCAGAGGCAGGCGGATCTCTGTGAGTCCGAGACCAGCCTGGTCTACAGAGCTAGTTCCAGGACAGACTCCAAAGCCACAGAGAAACCCTGTCTTGAAAAACCAAAAAAAAAAAAAAGTACCATTATTATTTCCATTATTGGGTACACGTTAGAATCTGCATACTTTTCCTAGAATACTCAAGCATTTGGTGTTTTGCCCCAATGCAGACTGACTCCTTTCTCTCTCATGTTACGGCTGACCCCAGACAAAACTTTTCATTAAAGCACTTGTGACCTTTAAGGCCATACTGATTACTCTAATAATGTTTACTAGTTCATTTATTTTGATGTTAGTTATAGTAAATTTATCCCACTGTGTCATTTTGTGTGCATGCCTCAGTTTCTCTGTGACTAAACAATCACTAGGATTACTGAAATACAGTTCTACCTTTTACACTTGTATGGTACCTAGTAGTACATATGAATTAAATATGCAATAAACATTGTAAAATCTATCGAAATAGAAGGGTACTGCTTATATGGGAAAAAACAAACTAGTATAATCTAGAATAAATCAATGGAAATAGAGTGACAAGGCTGAGACAATGGGCAATATACAGGAATGTCCTTTAATTTTCTGACTTTCAGAAGAAAAATATACTCATATACACATGCATACAAACACAGTTTGGTATTTTAGGGGTGTGTATTGTTCTGGGGTCTGAACACAGTGCCTTATACATTTTGGACAACACTATTGAACTCTATTACCAGCCTTCTATATTATTTTTGTAATAGAATTTAATGAGAAAATACCATAAGATAATTATAATTTTTTTCAAAGTTAAAACTAATGGTTTGGATGAAATTTTCGAGAGAAAGAATATTGCTAAAAATTACAAATTATGGAATTTACTTAAATAATTTGGATTTTGAGTGAGACCACTTGAATATAGGTAGCTTATATCTTTGTTACACACCTTTGTACGGAAAAATAAAATAAAATCCAGAATGGACCGAGGAAAACAACACAAGTAAAATTATTCTTGATTCTACTCTATAATACATATATTTCATTCTTGATAATTATAACTAAAGAAATAGTCTTAAAATTAAAAAAAATCATAACAGGATTAGTGCTGTGGAATAACTTTTTTGTACACTGTGAAGATTTGTCACTTGAATTGGTTTAATAAAAGCTGATTGGCCAGTAGCCAAGCAGGAATGGGCAGCACAACCAAACTAGGAGAATGATGGGAAGAAAGGGCAGAGTCAGGAGTTACTAAGAGACATAGGGAGATCAAGACATATTGGAGGACAGGCAAAGCCACAACTCATGTGGAAATAGATTAATAGAAATGTATTAATTTAAGTTGTAAGAGCTAGTTAGTCATAAGCCTGAGCTCTCGGCCAAGTATTTCTAATTAATATAAACTTCAGTATGTTTGAGAGCAGCTGTGGGACAGGAAAACCCACCTACAGACTGGTGATGTGGTTCAGAGGTTAAGAGAACCTACTGCTCTTGCATAGGACTCAAATTTAGTTCCAGCACTGACAACCCCAGTGTCAGGGACACCAATACCCACCTCCTTCTGGACTCAACTGGCAATGCACGCATGTGGCATACATACAAATGTGCAGCCAAAAATTCACATACACACTGGGCGGTGGTGGCACACACCTTTAATCCCAGCACTGGGGAGGCAGAGGCAGGCAGATCTCTGTGAGTTCGAG
>NC_022018.1:53144299-53145883 GCF_000317375.1 Microtus ochrogaster
CCTGGAACTAGCTCTGTAGACCAGGCTGGTCTCGAACTCACAGAGATCCGCCTGCCTCTGCCTCCCGAGTGATGAGATTAAAGGCGTGCGCCACCATCGCCCGGCTGAAACTGTTTTAAAAAGAATTAGGAGGTATGATCTTGCTGGAGGAATGTTGTCACTGGGGGTGACCTTTGAGGTTCCAAAAGCCCATGCCAGGCTAATTGTCTCTCTCAAGGCCTGCACCAGATGTGAGCTCACAACTACTCCAGCACCATGACTGCTTGCTTGTTACCATTCTCTCTACCATGATAATGGACTTGCCCTCTGAAATGTAAGCAAACCCCCAATTGAATGTTTCCTTCTATAAACTGGTCGTGGTGTCTCTTCACAGCAATAGAACACTAAGAAAATATACATAAAAGAATAGACACCTATGTTCGTGGATCTGGAAATGTTATATTATTAAGACAATAAAACAATCTCGAGATTCAATGAAATCCCTATGAAAGTATCAATGATTTTTTTACAGAAGCAAAAAAATAATCTACTCTAAAATTTATATGGATTATTTAAAACCCCATATAAACAAACAAAAAATCTTGAAAAAGAAGCAAGAGAGTAGACTCATCTACTAACTTAAAGACTTATTATAAAAACACAATAACTGGAAGAGTATGTGTGCATGATATAAGAAATTAGAGAGCCCAGAAATAAATACATGAACACATACAAGAAAATATAACAAAATCACGAGAATTACTTGAAGGACTGCAGTATGGGAACTGCCCATGTTTCATTCTGGAGAAAGCCTTACACCTGACAAATTTTATTAAGTCAATCAAAGAGAATGCATTTAATAATAAGAAAAGAACTGAACCCAAATACAGGCAAATTAGTACTAATCTTTAAAATAACAGCCATAGGTTAGGCTTTTGAAGGACTAGAACCTTGAAATGTTATTTACACTGATTCAGTCAGGTTTTTGTGTGGCTGACAGCTGTTAATAACAATGCTATGGAAATAAGTAGGATCTGAGGGATTATAACACAACCAACTTTTGATTATGTCCCTAAACAATTTTTTGAAAAGCAGTCTTTAAGTATTTCCATCAGACTTAAAACCATTACTTATGTACTAGAGATAAATCTTGATCCCACTGCCAGTGGCCCCACAAACTGCCCAAGCCACATAACTATCACCCACATTCAGAGGGCCGAATATGGCCTTATGCAAGTTGGAGCCGGATACCTTGTTCAGCCTTGATACACTGGGGAGGGCTTTGGCTCTGCCTCATCATGATGTGACAGACTCTGTTGACTCCCCATGGGAGGCCTTACCCTCTCTGAGGAGTGGATGGGGGTTGGGGTGGGGAAGAGGTGGGGGCAGTGAGAGGAGAGGAGGGAGGGGGAACTGGCTTGGTATGTAAAATAGAAAAGATTTTTTAAAAAAAAATTAAACAAGAAATAAAGAGCTGTATAAAATCAAAACGAACAATGTTGCGGGAGGTCCTTCTGTTCCTCCAGCCTATAGCCGCTGAGATACCAGCCCATTGGGGCGTGGTCTCTCTCCCTTTAAAAAAGTGGCCACTTCCCTCTCCTCTCT
>NC_022018.1:53146273-53148661 GCF_000317375.1 Microtus ochrogaster
TTATACTCAAGATGTGCAATAATACAGCAGCTTAAAGTAGTCTGACATAAAAATTATAATTATATTGCTTTGTGACAATATATAATAGGTTGTTTGAGGCAGAGTGTACATAGACTTGCTGGCCTGGAACTCACTATGTAGACCAAGCTGGCCTCAAACTCATCCTGACCTCCCTGCTCCTGCCTTATGAGTGTGGGGCTCAAATGCATGCACCACCAGAGCAGGCACTATATATTCTTTACTAGCATTTCTTTTTGTTTTTTATATACTCCTGAAAGGCTGAATTTTCAAAAATAAAATTCTAAATAAATTAACCATAGTGAATAGTCAAAATAATAAAATTTCATAATGTCAATTATCCATTGATGTATATAGAAACTTCTCACTCATTTATTACAAATAACTGCTAATTTATTAAACCAGTGACAATATTCTCCATTCTTTGAAATTTAAAGCACGTATGTAGTGCATACTATTAATCCCAGCACTAGAGAGGCAGAGCCAGGCAGATATCTGTGAGTTTGAAGCCAGTCTGGTCTACATAGTTCCATAATATCCAGACCCTGGATATTATAGTCTACATAGTCAGACCCTGTCTCAAAAAAGAACAAAAAAAAGAAAGCAAACTATGAGTGTATCAACAAAATTAACACCAGCTTCATTTTCTACATATATTTAAATTTAAAATCTTCAGACTTTACCTTAAAATGCTTAAATGTGTTCTTACGATATTCATACCACTCCACAAAAAAATGTAGACTTCGGAAAAACATGAGCAAATCTCTTTTTTCTTCTGCTCTGTAAGAGAAAGATGCTATGATTAATAACTAGAATGAAATGATAGGCTCACTTAACACTTATTTCTTATTTTTTATTAACGTGTTACACTAACACTAAAAATACCCTTGATGCCCTTCTATATGTTGATCCCTACACTTGTGTAAGTGTGTGTTCTGTGACAGCTAATGCTAATTGCCACCAACTACTATATTAGCCTGGAACGTCCTCAACTGTTTGAATCTATCCCACTTTCCAACCACTCAAAGGCCACATTCTCCAGGAAATCTTATTTGATGAATGCAAAATAATGTGCTTTCTGGAACAAAGTTTCTATCCCATACAAGTTCCTGAGTGAGAACCCTAGGCACAGAAGGCTGGGGCTGAATAGCAGAAAGGCCAATCACACATTAGAGGGTGGGAGCTCTGGGCTAGCAAGACTCAAGTGTGGCATACTGTAGGCATTATCAATTATCATATGTTTATGATTTTAGTCATTTACTTCTTTGTGAGCTTTATTCATGATCCCTAAAAACAGTGGAACATCAGCATCAACTAACTACCTTATCCCTGAAACACACTTCTCTGCTAAGGGAACAGAGAAGGTCCACTGCACTGGCCAGAATTAAAGTTAGCCTCTCCAAAATACACTAGGAACTAGGCAAGTTAGCATTATCTGTAAAGAAAAACTACTTTTCTGCATATACACTAAATCAGCTGTTACTGGAATGCTAATCATACAAAGAGCAAAAGCCAGCTAATAATGTCAATACTTATGGCATCTAACCAATAAAATTTGGTTTTGTGATAAATGGTACAGAAAAGGAGCACTGTGAAAAGCACAAGTACTCTTGGTCCAGCAGGCTGCAATTGATCCTCACAGAATACTGTGAACAGGATCAGCACCATTAAATGAGGTGACACGACAGGCTGAGGTGCCACTTGTCTAGTCCAGCAAGCACCGGACCTCTGACAACTGACAATTTTCTTCCAGTTCATCACCAAAGGACTCTAGAAATAATATAGATAAGATGAGTACCATTTGGCTTTGGTGAAGCAACACTGTGTAGAGAAGATAAATGTTGCCAGTCCACCTGGCCACCAATGGACTTTCAACCCTGAGTAGTGCTATTTATGGCCTCTGTGTTAGTAAGTTTATTTTCCCTCTTAGACTTCCTGCTAGTAAATCAGTGATAATTGCATCTCATGTGCTACCTCAAGGTATCTCTTTCTCTTGTCTATCACAGCTAGGATGTTGGCATTAGGCTTTGTAAAACCAGAAACTAGTTTATTCATTATTGTATTCGTAGCCTATACCGGTGCATAGTATCCTTACAGTACTTGTACTTTAATTCAGATATAACAAACTTCTTTGATAAACAATTTTATAATTAATGTCAAATAAACAGAGTTGAGTACTACTACCACAACCAACTTACAAACCAGTTTCATTAATCGAGAACAATGAGAGGAAATACAACAGACTTCATGTCAAATAGTTAACATAATTGGGTATCTTTAAAGTATTTGGGGGGGAACACCCTAAAAGCTCAAACTGTCAACTAAGAATTCTATATCCAAAAGAAATTTTCAAAAATACAGATGAAAGCC
>NC_022018.1:53149166-53152589 GCF_000317375.1 Microtus ochrogaster
GAGAGAGAGGAGGGGGGGGAGAGACCAGCTTGCCTTGGAGGGAAGAGAGAGATTGGGAGAGGGCAGAGCTTGTCTCTTAAAGGGACAGGGCAGGCCAGCATAATTATAATTATACTATAGCTAATATAAAATGTCTTTCTTTGTGTGTAATTTTATTCAGTTATAGTTTGGTGGCTTTATTTTCTTTTTTGTGTGTTGTTTTATTTTGTTTTCTTGGTCAAAGGGATTTGTTGTAGTATTGGGTTTTTGTTTTTTCAGAGGGGGAGAGGATCTGGAAGGATTGATTTAGGGGAGGGGACAAGAATATGATAAAATATGTCTAAATTTAAGAACTTAATAAAAATATAATAAAAAGAAAAAAATCAAAGTAAACTGCTAGACTGCTAAAAGAATCAAATAAAAAAATAATACAAAAAATATAGCACAAAAGTGAGTGGATAAATTTCTAAGAAATATTTCAAGAAGGACATGGTGCTGCTCCCAGGCTGCACACTTGATGGTCCTGCCTGGGATACCTGAGAGGCATGTGTGGCGCAGAAAAGCAGAACTAGAGCAACAGTAGTGGTGACAGGCTTGGGAGCATGCTGAGATCATATCATTGCTGAGTAGAGCTGGTCCCACTTGCTAGGAAGGCGCTGGCAGCAGGGGGCAGTATTGCCCACAGGCTGCAAACACGATGAAGTTGCCTGTGGTAATGGCCGGGTAGCTGGTACTGAGGTCAGGGTGTTGCACAGCAGCCTGGAGCATTCACAGGTCCTGCTCTCAGACACTCTCAATCCCAAGATCTCTCTGACTCTGAGCAGCAACAAAATATCCAAATTGAAGTATGATTCATTTTCTGGGTTAAGTGTCCTCAAAAGACATCCATGATCCCTACTAGCAATGTCAGAAACCATGCTGATGTCCATGATCTCCAGAAACCATGTTGATGTTTGTGATCCTCAGAAACAATGTTGATGGCTGTGATCTGAGCTGTTACTGGAAACAACATGGATGTCTGGGTTGCAACTAGAAACTATGTTGATGTCCATGATCCAAGCTGCCCCCAGTAGCTATAAGCAGGGAAGCTTCTTTTGCAGTGGTATCAATGCAGACTCTTATCTGAGAAAGAGAGCCGTTGAAGGCTTCTGTACCAACCTCTCCCCCACTCCTTAAAAGAAACAGTGCAGACATGAAACTATAGAAGAGTCATTAAAAATTGTGATGAAGATGCTAAAGTGTAGCTATTCACATTTGATGGCTTCTGGTGGAGGGTGAGGGTGGGAGAAGTGTAGGGTAAAAGTGCCAATCAAAGAAACCCACCCTGGCCCTAAAATCAGAGCCAGTGAAAGAAATATGTTCTAGCCCTGAAATTAGAGCCAAAAAGTTAAAAAGTGTTAGTAAAAGAAATATATTTTGGCTCTGAAACCAGAACCAAATCTGTCCCTGCCCAACTAAGCAGAAAACCAACCACTCCCTGAGCAGAAAACCAACCAATCCCTGATCACGAGATCTAGCCAATCTGAGCTCAAGAGACTGAAATTTGACCAATCCTCACCCTGAATATCTTCTCCCTGGACTAACTTTGCCCATAAGAAGCCCTATATAAGCCCTGTACCTGTTCAGTTTGCTGCTGCTGCCATTTTCTGCCCTGACAGAGGTAGCCACTCTTCTGGATTCTTCCCTCCCAATAAATCTCTGGAATGAAAGAACTGTGAGACCTTCTTTTGCCCAAATGAAGTGGAGGAGAGAAATAACTTTACTGGAGCCTCAGAAGAGCAGGGCTGTAACACTTTCCCTAGTAATAACAGAGTTGTTACGCTCCAGGGGATCTGAGCAGAACTGTAATACCTTCCTTGGGAAACCTCCTCCTGCCAGAACAGAGCTGTTACATTAGAGAAACCTTTTCCTGAACCAGGGCAGTAAACTGCTATGCTTACTGTGACAAGGTATTCCTTGGCTACCAACTGCCAAGATCCCATTCCATCTGAGCTAAAATGCCTACAGGGAGGACACAATTCTCTTTAAAGGGATGGCTACTGGGAGTTTGACCAGGCTCCAGTGAGTACATGGCCAACATAAATTGGACTTTTGGTGGTAGTGGTGGGGACACAAGGGTGAGAGGGAACTGGAAGGAATGGGAAGCATGTATGATCAGAGTGTATTATATGAAATTCCCAAGAAATTAATAAAAACACGACAAGGAGGGGGAAAATGAAATTCTTCAATGTGATGATTTTCAGGTGATGACCGAAAAATTTCATCTTCCCACGAGGACAATTCCACTGGTAAACTCTGTCTGATAGAGTTCTTGTGAAAATCTGGCATCTATGTAAGGCTTCCAACATCTACTGTAAGGCTCAGTCAGCAAATTATGGTTCATTTCAGTCAAGTTCAGCTCTTAGTACAACTGCAGCTCTCTGGGGAAGTCTGAGTGGAGAAAAAGGGACTCTGTACTCCCTATTTTTGGCATCTATCTGCTCTGATGGATGATACTGCTCTGATCACAGAAGTGCAGATAAAAGACAGGAACTTTGTGGGCAGTGATGGTGCATGCTTTTAATCACAGCACCCTTGAAGCAGAGGCAGGTGGATCTGTAAGCTCAATGTCGGCCTGGTTTACAGAACTAGTTCCAGGACAGCCAGGACTGTTACACAAGAGAAATCCTGTCTCAAAACAAAACAAAACAAAACAGACAGAAAGTCTTTAGACTTCTACTTATCCCAGCTGAAGGGGTTTCCATTGGATATAAAGGGCTAGTGAGCTTTTATGCTTCATTTTTCATTTGTCCTTTTCAGGATCCAGGCAAGCAGAAAAAGGACAGTTATAATATTTATAGCAGCCAGAGAGCAGAAAATAGAGAAACTCAACACAATAGCTAACTGTATTAAACACATGCACATAGACATACTATCTAGCAGCAGGTATCTACTGTGGAAAACAGAATGGCAGTTCTTCAAAAAACTAGAGAGCCTGGAGGTGGTAGTGCACTCCTTTAATCCCAGCACTCAGAAGGCAGAAGCAGGTGGATCTCTTGTCAGTTCAAGGCCAGTCTAGTCTACAGAACAAGTTCCAGGACAGTCAGGACCACAGAGAAACCACATCTCAAAAAAAGAATGAAAGAAAAATTAAAAGTAAGAATTACCATGCACACTAACAATTTCACTTCTGGGAATATGCCTAAAAGACAGGAAAACAGTCTCCAAGAGATACTTGTATACTCATTCTCATTACAATAATTAAAATGTGGAAAGGACATGTGGAGGTCTGAATAAAAATGGCCCCTCTAGGCCCATAGGGTATGGCACTATTAGGAAATGTGTGTGACCTTGTTGGAGGAAGTGTGGTCTTGTTGGAAGTGTCACTGGTACTGGGCTTTGAGGTTCCAGATGCTCAAGCCTGGCCAGTGTGTCATTGTCTCTTCCTGACGAGAGAGAGAGAGA
>NC_022018.1:53152714-53169558 GCF_000317375.1 Microtus ochrogaster
GCGTGTGAGCTAGTGCTGGCAGTGGTGGCACACTCCTTTAATCCCAGCACTTGGGAGACAGAGGCTGGCAGATCTCAGTGAGTTCAAAGTCAGTCTGGCCTACAAAGTTAGTTCTAGGATAGCCAGAGCTATTACAGAGAAATCCTGTCTTGAAAAACAACAACAACAAAAAGAATTGTCCAGAGTACACAGATACCCAAACACCAACCTAATGAAAGTAATGTAATTTTTAAAAGAACTTTAGAAATACAGTTCTTTTGTACTTATCAAGATTACTATTATTATAGCATGCATAGCTTTCAATTACATAGAGTGTATGGGGGACTCTTAGCACAGTAGAGTTGATTACAATGTATCCATTTTTCCTAGGGAAAGTCCAAATGTTAGCAAATGTAAAACAGATGCTATGGATTGTTCACAAAATGTTGGCAAAAACATTTCAATTTCAACTAAAGTGGTCAGAAAACCAAAGTGATTCCAAATGTCTCCTTAAAAACAAAGCAAAGCAAAAGAAGAAATTCTGAATTAAAAACTTTACAAAGCTCTCCTAGAAATCAATATGCTAGGAATTATTTCACTTAAATATTATCATTCACTCTCATACAGTGTTGATGTTGAATAAGAGTATGATCATCTCAGAAAACAGTTTGCAATTTATTATAAAGTTAAACATGCCAAACATAATCCTTATATGATTCATGATTCCAACTTTGCTTACTTGTTCTAGGGAAAAGAAAATTTACACTCACCAGAAGCCTTGGGATGCATCCTACATGAGTGAGGAGTATGAAGGATACATTCCAAGGCTCCTAGTGAAAGCCTAAAATCAAAATAATATCAAATCTTGCATGTACAAAGTTTTCATTATCTATATATACATATATATAACATAATAAAGCTAAATTTATTAAGCAAGCACACTGATACTAATAGAAAAATTGTGGATAATGGAAATATAGTGTCTCTCTTGAAATAGTAAAGTCAGCTATCATATAATTTATAAAAACAGTTTATATTAGACTTATGTATTTTATATTAGTGTTTGGCTACATGTATGTATGTGCACATGTGCATGACTGGTATCTTCAGAGATCAGAAGAGGGCATGTGATACCCTAGAACTGGAGTTACAGATAGTCATGAGCTACTATATGGGTTCCTAAAATCAAAACTGAGTCCTTTGAAAAGATAAGAAATGCTCTTAAGGGGGTTGGAGAGATGGCTCAGTGGTTAAGAGTACTGCCTACGCTTCCAAAGGTCCTGAGTTCAATTTCCAGCAACCACATGGTGGCTCACAGCCATCTGTAATGAGAGCTGGTTCCCTCTTCTGTCATGCTGGTATACATACAGGCAGAATACTGTATACATGATAAATTAATAAATCTTTTTTAAAAAAGAAATGCTCTTAACTGCTGAACCATCCTTCTAGGCCCTACTATGCATTTTACCAACATGATACATATATAATTCTAATATGGTATATTCACAAAACTCTGAAAACAGCACAAATGTGCTTTGATGGGTAAATAGGTAAATTTTGGCTTTGCCAGGAGTTAAAAGTTGCAGAGTAACAGTACAAAGAGTTTGTGTGTATAGGTGTTGCTGGAACAACGCTTTTCTTTTTTTTCTAAAATAGGGTCTCATTACATAGCCTGGGTGTCTTAGGTTTTTATAGAAGGTCTATTCAGGCTTAAAAATGTATGTCTAGCCTCCTTGTCTTTGCTAACTTTGTTGGGCTTCAGCTATTTGAATAAATTGAGTCATATAAAATTTTTGTATTGATAATAGGAGGAACTTCAATTGAAAAATTGTTGTTTTGTAAGGCTCACACTTAACAGAGATAAAACTACAAAATTCTTTTCCCAAGGTCAGGCACTCAGATAAAGCTCCCACTTCCTCAGGGATTTGAAGAACATTCTTAGTCCCTAAAAAGGGTATCATCTTCCTTATCTCTGGCAAAAGGAACTTTTGGCCCTTCCAGTACCCGCGGTTGTGGTGCCTTAGAACTTGTCAAGGGCAATGCTAGCTCCTGGGCTCCCCTCCTGCTCCCATTTCGGCAAGGAATCTTTTCCTTGTTGACTTTCCTTGCCTTCTAAGGAGACAGAATTAACAGCTGCAAACAAATTTGTTCTGTTCTTACCCTCAGAATGACTGGTTTAGTTTATTAGCTTCAACTGAAAATCACTATTTTTAAGGCTAAACCTGACAGAATGTAAAGTTCTAGTCTTATAAAAGCTGATAACGTATTATAGACTGATAGGAAATACAAGTTAATTGTCATCCTTAAAGCACTGATATAATTACAGGGATAAATCTTATTTAGTTCCCTGTATATGTTTTTAAAGTCAAGCTTAAAACAAGTACTTAGAAACAAAGTTTGTCTAATTAGATAAAGCTAGGCAGTCCTCAAATACTTCAGAAATCTGCAGAATATGGCATTTAAAATGGTGATTAAAAAGCTTATTATATTAGAGACTCTCAGATCTTAGCAATGACCTAAGGTTCCAAGAATTATGGGACACCATGATGTCTCCACCTGGATTATGATGATGCTGACAACTGGGCAAGATGCCCTAATGCAATACCTGCTTCCAGGATCTGGCCTAGACTGTGTACAAACAACAGGATATTGTAAAATTGATTGTACCACTTTTGCCTGGACAAAATAAAGTTGGTCTTTTCCAAGCACCTTTTCCACAGGAAAGAAAAAATTACCATACAAGCTTGGCTAAGACAACTGTTCTGATACTTCTATTTCCAATGCTATGGAGACCTGGGTATGGCTAACTATAATGGACTAGTCCCTGTCATTTTTAATAGATTCGGAAGCAACTTGGTCTGTACTCAGGTATAATTTATTTATCCTTCTGGGATCTCTGTTAGTATTGATGACTAGGCTAGCAAACTGTCAGCTTAGCAGCAACAGGCATCCAAATCCTTCCACAAGGCTATAGCTATATTGTTAGCTCATTTTATATGTAAAAATCAAACCTTGCTTTTTCTAAAGCTGCTAGGTCTCTTGATTTAAAAAATGGTTTAAGATACTACCGTTTGGGTAATTTATTTTACTTGTCATGTTGGTATAAACTGTATGGGTGTTTCTTATCAGGTCAAAGACATCACTGTCCAATCCATACCTGGCTCTCTGGACAGCAGAAAAAAATACATGCTTCTAATCCAAATCTATAGTTTTTGCTAGGACTCAAAGGTATGAGTCTATTCCTGCTGTTTTACAGATACCTGTTATCTGCTTTTTTCTATAATATGGATTTCAATATGGGACTGAAAGTTTCAAATATTATTTTCCTTTAAGTACATAAATTTTAACTTCTGTTCCTAGTTTGAACTTGTCTCAACAAGTTTCCACTTGGCTGGCAGACACATGTATGCATCAGTTGCTGACTACAACCTGCTCTAAATAATTGCGAGCCCTAGACTTGCTAAAAGCTGATGTGGACCAGTCCAGCCCATGTAAATGCTCCCCATCTCTTCAACAGAGTCTATGAACCAGATGCTTCTGATAAATACCTCATTGTCTGAATTCCTTCTTTGCTTTTGACTAGCATTTCAGCCTTCTTGGCCCCTGACAATGCCCCAAAGTCAGCAGGAAGTAGTTATAGGAAAGAACACACTGTCCTGTGCTCCCTGGTTGAAAAGCTAAGTCAAAAGAAAACTCCCTTACATAGGGGACAAAATGACGTAGTACCTATAAGGCCCATTGACATACTATGAAAATAGGCTCAGAACTGTCAATTGATGGATTTATTAACCAAAATAACTCTGCAATAAGACACTTGACTTTCTTTATGCAGAATCAAAGAGGTATTATATGGCCTTATAAAACTATTATTCCTATATAAATCATTCAGGATTATAATCTGACTGCACTCAAAGATAAAAAGCTACAGGGCTTTAAGAATGACAATTGATGTGAATGTCACTGCCCTAGAAAAATCTGTAAGCTAATGGTACTGAGGTCCCAATACCACCCCCTATTCTCTAGGCAAGCAGGACCCATTGATGGAGGAAGGTCATTGGTTAATTAAATAAAGAAGCTGCTTGCCCTGATAGGTTAAAACATAGGTGGGAGGAGTAAACAGTGCAGAATGCTGGGAGGAAGAGGAAGTGAGGTCAGACTCGACAGCTCTCCTCTCGGGGGCAGATGCCTCAGAGAGACACGATGCTCCACTCTTGCGGGCAGAGGCGAGAGCTCTGCTCTCTGAGGCACGCGATGAAGCTCTGACCCAGGATGGACATAGGCTAGAATCTCCCTGGTAAGCCACCTTGTGGGCTACAGCAGATTATTAGAGATGGGCTAGTCCAGGTGCGAGTTAGCCTAAAAAGAGGCTAGATAGAAATGGGCCAAACAGTGATTAAAAGAATACAGTGTCTGTGTAATTATTTCGGGGCATAAGCTAGCCAAGCGGCTGGGGTGCTGGGAACGCAGCCCCACCGCTCATATCACAACAACCCATGATTGGGTCCTGTCATTGGTACTTGTGAAAAGTGGGGAATATGGAGCCCAGGGCAGCCTGATCACACAACTGCCAAGGCAAGCAGCACTAGGTTCCAGAAAAAGCCATAAGCTGACACCACCCAGAGAGGGTCAACATCTAAAGGGAAGTATCTGACATTCCAACCATTAGATAAGATTAGATAAGAACACTATACTGAGCCCAGAACTCACATATTCCCTTTTTGCCAAGACCCCTAGACAAATGTCAGCCAATCAGGGTCCTGAACCCTGGAAATTCCTTCAACCCAATCTCTACTATGATAAAAACCCTACCCCAGCTGGGCTTGGCACTCTCTGCTCTCAACTGTTGTGTTAGACAGATGGAGAGTTCAAGCTTAAGTTTGAATAAAGGCTCTTTGCTTTTATAAAAGAGTGCAGACACCATCACGGTTTTGGGGGGACCCCCAAGATCTGAGTGTAACAATTTCTATCCTAATTACTCTGTCACTATACCATGAAATCAACTATCCTCAACATGTAAAAGAATGGGTATAAATGGGTTTCGAGAAGAAATATTTCTTCTAAATATTTCTAAGTCACAGTTTGTCCATCTTTGAGAGAAATGAACCACACACACAAAAGCATTGTATCAGATAGACTTGGCCATGGTGGAAGTCTACAAAGAACTATCAGTAACACAGACATGCAAAAAGTGATCAACTGTTGCTGAAGTACAGGCATGAAGCCTCAAACCTTGTCAGAATCAGAAACTAAGTGACTGAAGGTGAGATGGCAAAGCAATGAAAGAAAACAAATCCATGGCTTCCAAGAATTTGGAAGAGAGAAGGTCAATCCATCTGCCTCTGGGAGAGGCCTAAGACCATTCCTGATGCCAAGACAAAGAATAACTGCTTCTGAAAGAGGAACAGAGGTGAAATCTGTCTACTTCCATGGAAGGGACAAGGCATTCATTGGGTCTGTGAACCTATACCAACACTGATCAGTGGTGGCACATGCCTGCAATCTCAGCCACTTGGTGAAGAACCCAGAATATAAAAATCATAAGCCTAGGGGGCTGGAGAGATGGCTCAGAGGTTAAGAGCATTGCCTGTTCTTCCAAAGGTCCTGAGTTCAATTCCCAGCAACCACATGGTGGCTCACAACCATCTGTAATGGGGTCTGGTGCCCTCTTCTGGCCTTCAGGCATACACACAGACAGAATATTGTATACATAATAAATAAATAAATATTTAAAAAAAAATCGTAAGCCTAAACACATTCTAGGAAAACTGAGGCTGACAGCCACTTTTAGCTTTTAACTATTGCTTTCTGCCTTAAGAGCTGCTATAGCTACTGTGAACAGAGGTAAACATTTTAACTTTTGCTTCCTCCCTTCCAGCTAGACGATTATGGTGGGCAAAGGTTAGCTTCGAACTATTACCTCTATGGAACTCCCTGCGTTGCATTTCCTTAACTTTTAACTCTCCGATGGGACTCTATTTTCTTTCTCTGCCTTGCATTCTCTAAGGGACAGCAAAAAGCAGCTATGCCAGCCACAGACTTTCCCAAACATCTTAAGTTAGTATCCTATAATCAAAACGGTGTAAATCTTAAAATGTAACATAATTTTAAGCCTGACTTCAAGATTGTAAAAGCTCTTTGATCCATATCTGGTGCTTGATTTTTACTGTAAGAAGAGGCTCAAAACCAGCTCTCATTGTCTCAGTGTCAGAAGCTTAACTCTGACCCGTGGCCCTAGTGAGGTGCAAGTTTTTTTGCCCCGTAGTGACTGGAATAAAGTATGGCTCTTGTTCCTAAATTTTGGTGGTCTGTACCCATTATTTGTACACCCCTGGGACCCAACATTGGGAAGACAGGGCAAGATGATCACAATTTTAGGGCAGCCTATGTAACAGAGAGAGACAACTCTCAACACACCCTCCATAACACAAAGAAAAAAAAATCCTGATGCAGAGATACCTCAGAAGAAAACACCAAGTACTTGAAGAGTACCTAAATGCGATTCTAGGCATCCTTGTCTGGGCCTGTAATTCTAGCTCCAGGGGATTGCTCCTGGACTCTGAGGGTACCTGAACTCATGTGCACATACACATAATTAAAAATAAAAATATATCTTTAAAATAGCAATAATAATAATAATAATCCCAGGGGGCTGGAGAGATGGCTCAGTGGTTAAGAGCATTGCCTGCTCTTCCAAAGGTCCCAGCAACCACATGGTGGCTCACAGCCATCTGTAAAGAGGTCTGGCGCCCTCTTCTGGCCTTCAGGCATGCAGACAGAATATTGTATACATAATAAATAAATAAATAAAATTTTTAAAAAATTATTAAAAAAAAATCCCAAATCCAGCTCAACTGTTGGCTGCCATTGAGTTAGTTCCCCACATTGACAGCATGATAAAATGTTGGCCACAAGTACTCAGCTTCACTTTGCTTTTCCACAGGCAATGTCTATCATTAAACCAAAAATTAAGACGATTTAACCCACTGTTAACCAATCAGCAGACCTGGACTCAAAGATGAGTCAAAGTTTGGTATCTGTTAAATGGGAGTTCTAATATATCTAAGGTTTGGCATGTAATCTCCAAAGAAAGTAAGGTCGAAGAGTGAAAGCTTGAAACCAGTTATGTTCACAGAGGGAAACCCAGTCTCAAACTGAAAGTTATGATTAATGTGCTAAAAGATCCAGCTGAAAGGTCAAGAGCATACATTCAGTGACCTTTTCTGGTCTTCACAGGCACTGCACATATATGGTATACAAACATACATTCAGGCAAAACACCCATACACATAAAATTTTTAAAAAGAAAAATATTTAAATATATTAAAAAACAGAAAGCAAAAAATTATATAAAAAATTCTAAAACCTGTAGAGCAAAAAGAAACCACAAAGCAATTAAATTTGTAAAACGGCTTACCTAGATGCAAACTCACTTAATTCTGAATACTCCGTGGGCTCCATGATTATGTTGAGGTCAGTTATAATAGAAGATAATTTCTCTTTAGTCTAAAATAAAGATAAAAAGTTTATGCATAAGAGCAGATTGTCTTTCACATCAGACAAAATTACTTTAAAATATGCAAATAGAAAATTGATGAGAAATAATAGAGTTTGTTAAGCAAATTATACTCAGTAGTTACTAAAACTTAAAATGATTTCCAAATTAATCATATAAATTGAATATTGAAGTCACAAATATTAGGAGGAATGAATTTTTAAAAAACTTTCTAAATGAACAACAGGAAAAAATAGCAAAAATAATTATATCAAAACTCAAAATATCTAAATAAAAGTCACTTTAGAAAAAAAGTCATGAACTGCCACAGACTGGCTCAGTGGAGCCACTCAGACTGTGGAAGAAGCAGTGTCTTGGTACGCAAGAAGGCACGAGGTTGGAGATGACAGACACAATACATAGAGAGTGGTTGGAATCTGCTGCAATTTTACTGAATTCATGTTTTCATTATATAGTATTTAAACAAGGAACAAATCAGAAGGTCATGTATCATCAGTCGGCACAGTATGAAAGCTTCTTTAAGTTACATCAGTGATTTCTAAGAAAAGCATATTTTCCGGAACAGGTGTTAGACATAAAACACCCTTTGAAGAGGAACTCTTGTCCCTGGGAACGTAAATCTCAGACAAGTGGTTTCATTTTATCTACGAATAGAAAGCTTCTGCTTCATTATTGCTTACATGGCTGCTTTCATGGCCCTCCTGCAGGCTCTCTTTCTAACCCTTTCTTTATCTCATCTAGTGATCAAATATGCCTGACAGCTCTCTGCATCTGCTGAAATATACTTCTTTGTACCTTTTTATGCAGCAGACACCATGGGGGTCGGGATCTAGCAAGCCTATCCATAAAATTCAAAGTATAATATAACACTTTTTGTCCATCAACATTAACCTGTTTATTCCCTTGCTCATCATACACCCTTGTGTATGGCAAGGGTTTTGCTGTAGTCTTATACATTCCCATACTATGCTTCCCTATCCCAGAGCTGTTCCTGAAAAGATAATCCTTGTCTTGTAGATATAAAGAATATCATTATTATCATTATTTTTTTGTTTTTTATTTATTTATTTATTATGTATACAATATTCTGTCTGTGTGTATGTCTGCAAGCCAGAAGAGGGCACCAGACCTCATTACAGATGGTTGTGAACCACCATGTGGTTGCTGGGAATTGAACTCAGGACCTTTGGAAGAGCAGGCAATGCTCTTAACCACTGAGCCATCTCTCCAGCCCCTTTTTTGGATTTTTTGAGACAGGGTTTCTCCGTAGCTTTTGGTTCCTGTCCTGGAACTAGTTCATAAAAAAGATTGTGTAAAGCCCATATCCCGCATAGCCAGCTAATCGAGAAACCCATCTATGCCTCAACGGCGGCTGATACCAGGCTGTCTGCCATTGATCTCCAGGAAGCCTAGTCCCATAGGACATGTAACTCCCGTCCAGGATAATGACGTATGTCATGTCACACAGATGACACTAGAGTCGGTGTGGCAATGAACTGAGAAAAATGTTTAATATAAGCATGATGAGAAAAAGATAAAAACTAAAAATAAAAGACATAAACTAAAAGACTCGTAAAACAAATGACTACATTTGCAAAGTTAGGATCTCACTAGTAGTAGATAAATGCAAATTAAAAACAAGTGACATCTCAACTGAACAGGAATATATAAATGCTACTACCAGGATCTCATGGCAAAGTATTTATCTAGTATGTACCAGGCCCTGGTATAGGGCAGGGGCTGCCACAGGTAAAGATACACACAAACCTGGCACCAGAAATATAAATTGGACCTTCTGGAAATCATTCTAACAGCGAATTGCCTAAATATTCATTTATAGCATTCTTACAGTTTACATTCCTATAAGATTCTGGACTAGAGCTGGAGAGATGGCTTAGAGGTTAAGAGCACTGGCTGTTCTTCCATAGGACCTGAATTTAATTCCCAGCAACCACATGGTGGCTTACAACCATCTCTAATACGATCTGGTGCTCTCTTCTGACCTGCACGCATGAAGAACACTGTATACATAATTAAATAAATCTTAAAAAAAAGATTCTGCACTAAAGTAAAATAGAGAAAGCCTTACTACTAAAGATATTTATAATATTTATAATAAATATTTTTAATTTATAATAATTACCAAAAGCCAGAACCAATTTCATCACTAATGAAAACATTTTCAGACATTTTCTGTTTGTTTGTTTGTTTGTTTGTTGTTTATTTGTTTGAGACAGGGTCTCTAAATGTAACTTGGGCTGTTCTGGAACTCACTATATTGACCAGGCTGGCCAGGAACTCACAAGGAGCTAAATGAATGCTTCTGGTTCTGAGGGCAGGGATTAAAGGTATGCATTAGCAGCCGTGCGGTGGTGGCGCGCCTAAATCCCAGCACTTGGGAGGCAGAGGCAGGTGGATCTCTGTGAGTTCGAGACCAGCCTGGTCTACAAGAGCTAGTTACAAGACAGGCTCCAAAACCACAGAGAAACCCTGAAACCACAGAGAAACCCTGTCTCAAAAAACCAAAAAAAAAAAAAAAAATAAAAATAAAAAAAAGTATGCATTAGCATACCTAGTGATGCACCAGAGACATTCTGACAACTTAAATTTTAAAAAGATATTTCTCCAAAGACAATATAAAAAGAGGCAGTAACCTATGGATGATATACTGCTATTATTGGTCTCTACACACACATACGCACATACATGCACAATACGGATTTTAGTAAACTTTAGCTGTGTTGTCAACTTTGAAAAAAGGTATCTCAGTATGCCATGTTGAGTTGGCACTGCACAAAAATTTATAGCCATATTGGTATGCAAATGTTAAATTTTTCTCATTTGTACAGGGTTAATGCACTGTACTAAATATGAAAGTTCATACCTATGTGAGTTTGATCATAGAAACTAAAAAAGTATTCTCAAAAAAAAAAGAAAAACAAATAGGCAGTAATCAGAGAAGTGAACATACCAGTCATTATCTAACAGTTCTATTTGATCTAATAATTGCACTTCTAGTGATACAGCCAAATAACCCATATTTCCACTTAAAAACCTCCACGTGAGTATTTATGACTGCATTAGTCAAAAGAACCAAAAGTGTAGTGCTGAAATGGACAAAATGTGGTAATCCATTCACTGGATATTATTTAACCCCCAAAAGTACGAACATGTGCTATAACAAGGATGAGCCAGACACAAGACTTCAAACATTGTATGATTTTATTTCTACGAAATGTTCAAAGAGGGGCAATAAATAAAAAACAGATTAGTGCTTCCTTAGGGCTGAAAAAAGAGGAGGAAATAAATCTCAATGAAGCTTTTACATACACATATGCACACACACACATATATATATTTTAATATATATTTTTTACATACTAATCCCAGTTCCCCCCTCTGCTCCTCAGTGAGGGTAAGGCCTCCCATGAGGAGTCAACAATTCTGTCATATCACCACGTTGAGGCAGGACCAAGGTCCTCCCCCTTCATTGGAAACAGGCTCCAAAAAGCCAGACCATTCATTAGGGATAACTCTTGGTCCCACTGCCAGTAGCCCCACAAACTGTCTATGCCACCCACTGTCACCTGCATGCAGGGGCCTAGATTAGTCCTATGCAGGTTCCCCAATTGTCAGTCTGGAGTCAGACTCCAGACTCCCACCAGTTCTGGTCAGCTGTTTCTGTGGGTTTCCCCATCATGGTCTTGACGCCTTTGCCCATATTATTGCTCTTCCCTCTCTCAATGAAGCTTATATTTAAAAAAAATTTTAAGGAAAAAAAATAGGGAGTTGGAGCAATGGATCAGTGGTTAACAGCACCAAGGTTCTCTGTATCTTCAAGACTCACAACCTCTTTAATGTCAGTTTCAGGAGATCCAACGCCCTCTCTTGGATTCTCTAAGCATCAAGTAAGAACATGGTGTACACACACATAAAGTAAAATAGATAAATAAATAAAACCTTTAAAGAGGAATAAAATATAGAAAGGTTAGGAGAAAACAAAACTCTCAGAAGCCTTTCACCACTGACACAGGCAGGTTACCCTGTCTACACAGTTTGACATTTAGTATCCCTACCCGTGCATCCCTACAAGGTTAAAGATTCTGCTCAGTCAGCATAAAGCTGATTCCAAGCTTTCGTTTTCCACTCCTGCCCTGCTGTTGGTACTGTTAACCATGCCACTCCTTCTGATTTGATACATATGGAAAACGACCTTATAAACAACTTCCTTGCAACCTACCAGGTCATTTTTCTATCCTGGTTTTTTTAACAGCAGGTCTCAACTGACTGTTATGATTTAAGAACTATGAACAGAAATCGTTAAGAAAAGGGCTCTAGGGGCTGGAGAGATGGCTCAGCGGTTAAGAGCATTGCCTGCTCTTCCAAAGGTCCTGAGTTCAATTCCCAGCAACCACATGGTAGCTCACAACCATCTATAATGAGGTCTGGTGCCCTCTTCTGGCCTGCAGGCATACACACAGACAGAACATTGTATACATAATAATAAATAAATAAATGAATATTTAAAAAAAACAACTAAAAAAAAAAAGAAAAGGGCTCTAGAGCCAGGTATAGTAGTAGCTCATACTTGCAACTCAGAAGTCTGAAGCAGGTGGTCTGACGCAAGTGAGTGTCCACATTGGAATACACAGTGAGTTCTAAACCAGCCTGAGCAACAATGTAAAAGACCATGTTTCAACCTTACCCTTACCACTTTACCACCAAACATTTTTAAAGATAGTAATTTTTCAAACTGTATATACTTTTAAGGCAGGATTCAGTTTCCCATAGGCAGTAAGGGAAAAGGTCTATGGTCAAACTACAAGCTGATCAAAAAAGCAAGGGTTCAAAGAGAGCATAATTAAATCAATAGCCAGCATGACACAAGACAAGGTTAGAGACCAGCAACAACTAAAGGGTAAGCAACTTGCAATACTAGCCCGTGTTTGTGGCTGCCAGTAGGTCAGCTAAGGTTGGCAGCTAACAAAGAAACTTAAAAATGGATAGATATGGGCTTCCATAAATGATCACTATCATTACCGGGCAAATAGCATGTGATCATCTCCAGCTAGGCCAGGGAGGCATTTGCAAAGCTTGCTGCCTCCTGGCCTGCTTGGCCCAAGGACATGCCTAGAGATTGAACAGTTTCAACAAAAACTATCTTAGTCTTTGTCTAGTTTCTGTAATAAGTCATGTACGAAACCACCAGACATGCAGCTTATAATTTCCCCTTTCTCAGGACACTTCACACTTGGACGAGTTTCTCTAACTTTTCCTTAATGTCTCATTTTTCATTAATAAATCTGCATTGACTTTGCTTATTCCTCCATCTGCAATTTTATCTATCACTGACATGAGATAAAGAACTTAGACAATGTCTCAGGTTGACTTTTAGTAGCTGTTGATTATTAGTCACCTTAGTTCCTAGATCAAGTCTTTCTGGGCTGAAAGACACCTCTTTGCTTTAAAAAAATCTGTACCTTCATGATACACAATATATTAGGATTTCAATGTCTAGATTCAGATATTCAAATAAGCTGATTACCTTTAAAGCCTGTGGTGATGAAATTGTATACTCTTCATTTAAAAAAATAGTTGTTACTTTTTAGTATTTTTGTTCCAGGGAGAGAAGTTATGTAAACACACTCTACCATCCTTCAGACTCATACTGCAGGGGCTATGGAAGACTGAATCTGTGTGCACATTTGTTCTAACTGTCTGAAAATTCTTCACAAACACTGCAGTGCTGACAACACCGGACAGTCAGCTGGAGGAAATGAATTCTGTGTTACAAACACCTTTGACAAGAGTTGCACCAACTAAAGCAATGCCTGATACTCTCTACACAGATTTCCCCATCTTTTTTTCTAATAATTTACTAACAGAATTTAAGGGCACTGTGTTGGCTAGTTTTAAGTCAACTTGACAGACACTAACGTCATCTGAGAGGAAGGATCCTCAATTAAGAAAATGTCTCCATAGCCAGAACCTGGAAACAACCTAAATGCCCCTCAACTGAAGAATGGATAAGGAAAATGTGGTACATTTACACAATGGAGTACCACACAGCAGAAAAAAATAATGACAGCTTGAATTTTGCAGGAAAATGGATGGAGCTAGGAAACATTATTTTGAGTGAGGTAACCCAGACCCAGAAAGACAATTATCATATGTATTCACTCATAGGTGGTTTTTAAACATAAAGCAAAACCAGCCTACAAACCACAATCCCAGAGAATTTAGACAACAATGAGGACACTAAGAGAGACTTACACAGATATAACCTATATGGGAAGTAGAAAAAGACAAAATTTCCTGAGTAAATTGGGAGCATGGGGACCTTGGGGGAGGGTTGAAGGGGGGAGGGAAGAGGCAGAGAGGGGAGCAGAGAAAAATGTAAAGTTCAATAAAAATAAATTTAAAAAAAAAAAGAAAATGTCTCCATAAGAATTTTCTTAATTAATGATTGATGTAGGAGGATCCAGACCATTACGGGTAGTGCCATCCCTCGACTGATAGTCCTGGGTTTTATAAGAAAGCAGACTAAGCAAGACATGAGGAAAAAGCCAGTAAGCAGCACCCTCCAGGGCTTCTGCAGCAGCTCCTACCTCCAGGTTCCTACCTTGTTTGAGTTCCTATCCTGACATCCGTCTATGATAAACAGTGATGTGGATGTGTAAACCAACCCTTTCCTCCAAGTTGCTTTGGTCATGATGTTCTAGCCCAGCAATAGTAACCCTAACTAGGTCAAGAACTTTGGTTCAAATGCAGTATTAATAATAGTATGCAAAAATAAGTATTAATATGATCAAAATGTGCAATTTATATCTTTTAATTTTCTGACAGCTAAATATCTCCCTCTAGTGGAATGTTTGATTTTAGGAAAAAAAAGAAATCCAACACATTCTGTCTTTACTTTTTTTTCTATCAATATCAACAGTAAAAATGTACACAGTAAAAAAAACATTTGCTTTAGTTTACTTTTCTGTTGCTATGATAAACACCATTTCCAAAAGCAACTTGTGGGAGGGTAAAAACATATTATCTTACACATTCAGGTCAGTCAGTCACTCGGGGAAGTTAGGACAGGAATTCAAGCAGGAACTTAAAAGCAGAAACCATGGAGGAATGCTGCTTATTGGGTTGCTCACTAGCTTAGGCTCAGGTAGATATTTTTGTTGCTGTTGTTGTTTTGTCTTTTTATTTTTTTTTATTTTTTTTTGAGACAGGGTTTCTCTGTGTAGCCCTTGCTCTAAAACTATGTTGATCAGGATGGCCTTGAACTCAGATGACTGTCTCTGTCTCCCAAGTGTTGGGATTAAAGGCCTGTGCCACTACTGCCTGCTTCAGCTAGATTTTTTTTTTTTATACATTTCAGGACCACCTGCCTAGGGATAGTGTCATCTATATCAAGCATCAATCGATACAATCTCCCATAAATATATCCCCAGGCCAATATGATCTCAAAATTCTCTCTTCCCAGGTGACTCTAGGACAATAAAAACTAAACAGCACAACAGTAAAACCATTTTAGAAGAGATGTACATTTCCTTTGACCTCACAATTCTAATTTTTAAAGGGAGTTTCAGGACAGCTAGAGATACCCTGTCTCGGGCAGGGGAGGAAGAACCTTAAAAAAGATTTATTTAAAGTGTATGAGTATTTTGTTTGCATGTATATATGTGTACCATGTGCATGCCTGGTGCCCTCAGAAGTCATGAGAAGGCATCAGATTCTTTGGAATTGGAGTTCCAGATAGTTGTGAGCCATCATGTGGGTGAAAGGAACTGAACCCGGGTCCTCTGTAAGAGCAACAAGTGCTTTTAACTGCTTAGCCATCTCTTCAGCCTTGAACCTAGTAAATCTATAAGGAGGACTTCTACTACCTACACAGTGAGTGTAGCAGCACACTCCTGAAATTTAAGTGCTTAGGAGGCTGATGAACAGGAGTTCAAGGCCAAGCTGAAGAAGGCAAGACCTTACCCCCACCCCCCACCCCAATAAAGTAAGAAATTAATTTAAAAAAATCCTCATTACTTCCTTTTGTTCAAATTCTAAGAAACAAAGAAATATAAAAAGTGCTTTTGTCCAATAACTATTGACAACTCCTATATAAGTGATCCCCAAGGCCCCGTTAGTTCCTCAGCTACCTGCAGTTCTTTCCAACATCTTACTTGCCAGTGTTCCTTTAAGAATCATAAATTTTAAAAGGTCCAGAGAGAAAATGGGTGCTCTCAAGAGAGCCAAGGAAAGCACGCTTTTCTACAGCACATTGTTAACAAAAAACTAAGTCATCAAAATGCCTATATAATTTTAAATATGAACAATACCGTCTCTTTGGAGACTGAATTGCAGTATTCAGTCTCTCAAAGAATTTCAACAGTTCCTCTCATATTTTTCTGTATCCTTAAGGTACATAAGGCAGAAACCATTAGCTGTGCCTAATGCTTTTTTGCCCTGAATTTTCATTGGCCTACGGTGACAAAAGTACACAACTTAACACTGAATTTGAGTAATCTCTTGTATCCAGTCCCACTAATGACAACATAATTAATCTTTGGACACAACACATCCTGAAAAGTACAGCTCCACTTAACTCCTTGTTCAGATCAAACTTGGAATAGTCTGTGTTCAATTGGATTTGCAAACAAACTTTTCAAAACAAGCCTTGTTTTGTTCACAGCAAAGCTTCTCTCCAGAAAACCATGAAGTAACTGTGAAAGACACATGATATAATGTCCCGCAAACCTGGCACCAGAGGGATAGCAAGCAACCTCCACAAACCATGAAACCCTGCTGGGTTATACCTGACCTTGCTCTGGAGTTTTCACACAGCCTCTAGACCTTCCTTTACAAATACCTTTTGTTGCCCAATTGTGATTCTTGACTGAGAGTTTCCCATGGATATAAAGCCTATGCAAAACTTGGTTTAAAGGAAACCTAGGAAACCATGGTACCTCATGAATCAAGTATTTGCACCTGGCATTGTATTGTCAGAAGCTTCTATCAGTTTGTTTTGAGATATGAGATCTACTAGCTAAAGTGTAAATATTGAAAAAAAAAAAAGATGCTGAGAGGAAAAGGGAAGGAGCTTCAGTTCACCGAGACTAAGCTCCTTGCAGCCACAGAGGCTAAGTTCATTCTCATGTGTTTCTGAGTCTTCATTTCTCGGACCCATGTGAACTCACACATCCGCGCTGAAATACACATGATAAAGACATAAGCATCTGTAACAGAAAATGCCAACAAGACCTTAAGGCCAACAAAAGGATATCAGAGTCAATTACCAGACATGTCTGCATACTAGACTACAGAAGTCCTAAGAGCTTCTAAGCTGGGCGATGGTGGCGCA
>NC_022018.1:53169718-53174554 GCF_000317375.1 Microtus ochrogaster
AAAAAAAGAAGTCCTAAGAGAAGAAGCTGAACATGGTTTGATACCACCAAATTGCCACAGGCTAGTCTGCACCTATAAATGGACACCACCATGCAGAAAAACAGACGGTATAGTACCAGTCTGAAGTGAGAAACAACATTGGCCAAAAACAAAGAAAATTCAGTTGGTCAGACTATACAACTATTTTACAATGGGAAAAACCTAAGAGTTCCTAGGTCACACAAAGGAAAACATGGGGTCTTAAAACAGGCTGTTCAAACTGGATGAAACAATCAATTTGGGCTTATGCTCCAGTCCAGTCTTTAACAGAGATCTTCATGTAGTACTGCCTCAGTGACCCTGTAGTATCCTAAGGTTGGTGTACATTTGAGAAAAGTATAACTTACATAAGATCACTCATCAAGCCAGGCAGTGGTGGCACACGCCTTTAATCTCAGCACTTGGGAAGCTGAGGCAGGCGGATCTCTGTGAGTTCGAGGCCAGCCTGGTCTACAAGAGCTAGTTCCAGGACAGGCACCAAAGCTACAGAGAAACCCTGTCTCAAAAAAGATCACTCATCAAGTATGCCTTAACATGTGAAAATGTTAACTGTTATGAGTCAAAGTTCTCAGAAAGAAGCGACACCTTCAAGATGAAACCTTTTGCAAGACTGATTAGAGCTTTGATGATTGTAGAAATTTTGGAATGTTTCAAGTCCAGAGCCAAATTACAATTTTTCTTGGGCTACTTTTAGTCCCCCAAATAGCTATTTCTTTCCCTCTTCTGTGACTAACATATAAAAACTATTTAGAACCTATTAACTTTCTACAGACCACTAGCTTCCACCAACCTAGCAGGATAAGAACGTCACCAGAGAGCATCTTAGGCCTATAGTAGAGATCTCCCCACTTTACTGTATCTCATTTGAGATGATAATTACATTTTTGAATTAACGAATGTATTTTGTTCAGCTGGTATTTGGAACACCACGCTGTGTTTTCTTGGTCATACTGGTAATACCGAAGAGTGGTATTGAAGTAAGTGATTGTTGGGAGCTCTGTCATCAGATATTCCACAACCCATCCTTAGCCTGTCCCAGGCCAGTATCAGCAAGTGACATTAACAGCCCAGAGAAGAAAAAGCTCAAAGCCTACAAATCTGAACCTCATGCTTGAATTGTTTTTATTATATGGCTCTCTGACATGTACACACAGGGTACTAACAGAGTCACTGACATCTGTCCCAGGTTAAAAAAAAAAAAAAAAAAGACACAATTTGGGGCTTGTTTCATGGCTGAGGATACCAGCTAGAATAAGGAATCCTGGCACCTGAGACTGAATGCTTGAGTACAGCTTGTCTACAGAACTTGAGGTGACCACAGTCTGTCCACACTTCATCCACCTGATATGAGCCCAAGGCAGCCTTTCTATCCTTCCTGGCTCTGTTCTTTGTAAAAATTTCTTATAAACCTAGATGGCAAAACCAAATGGTTGAAACTTCTGCTATCAAAGCATGTGTCCAGCTAGGCTGGTTCTCAAATTTATGACTAGATTTGACTCTTTTCAGAGGCAGCCTCTGGCTGTTGAGCCTGTTCTGCTTTAGCTGTTCTATTCCTGCCCACAGGGTTACAAATGACCATTCTGTCTACTGCACTACCTTGAAGTCTAAGCCAAAGGCACGTCTTCCTGTGTCTGTTGGCAGTCCAAAATAACCTGCAGGACCTTTCAACATGGCTGTGACCCCAAAATGATGGCCACCTGAGAGACCCTACACAAGGACACCCAACTGGGCTGCTCCCACATGCCTGACACATAGAAAAGGTATAAGATAGTATTTTTTGTTGTTTCAAATAACTGTTAGGAAATTTGTTACACAAAAATAATTAAAAGATAATAGTTTCCCCATCAGCTAACTGCTGGCAGCATGCAAAACTGATTGCATGACCTCAGAGACTTCCATTGGGAGCCTAAAACCATTTCCTACCAGGCTTAAAATAAAGCACATATAGGCTCAGCACCAATTCCATCAGTTGATAGGGTGTTGTAGAATATTTGTACAATGTGAAGAAGTATTGCTTGCTGTATTACATGTGAGCCACACATGTAAAAGAATGTAGATTAAAAGATACAGATTAATTTAAATTGTAAGAATTTATAAGCCTAAACTAAGGCCAATCTCTTAAGTCTTAAATCTCTGTGTTGTTTTTTGTGAGCTAGTGGTCCAAAAAAAAAAATAATAATCTGTCTACAAGAAGGTACTCTAAAAATTTTTTATGATACAAATGTGCTAAAAAGGAACCCTGGCTTATACACTCTTTCTCATCTCAACCACTGTAGTGACTTAAGTATGGGAACTGTTTCTCATAGGAAAAAAAAATCTGCTACCACAATATGCTCAAGTTACCTCAATTTGCAGAACCTGAAATTCCAGTTGAAATGTAACCATGCTACAATTTCCTGATAATCTGTGTCTCTGTAGAACTTTCTTTGTACCTGTTAATTAGAAAATTAAATATTTTATTTAAAAGAATACTTTTCTTCAAATACTTATTTACATGACTATCTACTTGCAAGTAGATTTATAAAGGTATACATTAGCAGTCAATTTAAAAAAAATCTGGAAGGTCTGGGGCTGGAACAATGGCTCAGTGGTAAACATCACTGCCTGTTCTTCCAGAGGACCCAGGTTCAGACGCAGGTTCAATTCCCAGCACCCACATGGCAGCTAACAACTGACTGTAACTCCAGTGTCTGACACCCTCACAGACATACAGGCAGGCAAAAAACATCAACACACATAAAACAAAGAAATTTTTTAAAAATCTGTATGATCATGTCAAAGAAATTGGTCTTATAAAATAGAATTACAGAAAATGTATACTTTCAAGTTCTCAAGTCTATCTATGGTTAAGGTAAGTAATATACCACATATACATATACATACACACACACACTGTATAATCCTAAATAAGTCTGAATCATGTTAACTGTCATATGTTTTATTTTCATTTTTTTATTTATTTACTTGGTTTTATTTTGAGACAGAGTATCTCTATATAGTCCTTGATATACTGGAACTCATTATGTAAAAACCATGTTGGCCTCAAACTCAGAGACTGGCCTGTCTCTGCCTCCAGAAAACTGGGATTAAAGGCAAGTACCACCACACCCAGCCTTTATTTAAATTTTTTTCATATTTATTCACATGTGTATGTGTGTCTATGTGTGTGTGAGTTTGTGTGATGCATGTAGAGATCAGAGGACAACTTGAGGGATCAGTTCTCTTCTGGATGTGGGTTCCAGTGTGTAAACTCTGGTCATTATTAGGCTGGGTGTTAGGGCCTTTATCCGCTGAGTCGTCCATCTTGCCTATATGAATTTTTTTCAATATTATCTTCTTGTTTGTGGATTTATTTTGACATTACTGTGATCACCACAATTATACCAGAGTAATACTAGCTGTTTTTTCCTATAGTTTCCAAACGAACTCAATACCATTATAATCATATATGGAGCATTATGGATGGCCTCTGGCTCCTGATATACACCCGAATCTAGTATTACGACACAGAAGGTACTTTCCCAGCCAGGAGGAAGTTATTTTTGTCCTAACCCATTAATATGTCCACATTTCTAACTCACATTTCAAAGATTCAATTGGCATTCCAAAACTCAGAACTATAAACTGTACTCTACAATTCTAGATATTCATGCCTCTTTTACTTTGGTTTCATGGTCCTTTACATTACCATAGCTAAAAACAATAACAAATCTGTGTGTTTACTTTTCTTACTCCTCAAATGTCCACTAAAGGTGTGCATGATGTTGCACACCTTTAATCCCAGCATTAGAGAAGCAGAGGCATGAGGATTGCTGTGTTCCAGACTAGCCAGGGCTACATAAAGAGATACCATCTTAAACAAATGAAAACAAAACAAAAACCCAAACCAAATAATAATAAGAACAAAAATCCCACTAAAATGTGTTGTGGAATATTTAACGAGGCAAAGATGTGCTACATTTGTTTATGCTGGGGAATATTACTTTAATTGTGTAAAAGTGTTACATTTGTTTCTGCTGCATTTGTTTAATTATGAAAAGATGTGTTGTTGTTTCACCTTGCTAAGGCACCTGACTGGTCTAATAAAAAGCTAAATGCTAATAGCGAGGCAGGAGGGGGATAGGCAAGGTTGGCAGGCAGAGAGAATAAACAGGAGAACGAGACAAGAGGAGGAGGAGAGAATAAGGGGGAAAAAGAGGGAGATGCTCAGGGCCAGCCAGCCAGGCAGTCGCCACCAGCTAAACAGAGTATACAGAAAGAAAAGGTAAGAAGCCCCAAGGCAAAATGCAGGTGAAGAGAAACAGGTTAATTTAAGTTAAAAGAGCTAGCTAGAAACAAGCCTAAGCTAGGTCAAGCATTCAAAACTAATAAATCTCCATGTCATGATTTAGAGCTAGTTGGTGGCACCAAAGAAAAAACCTAGTACAAAAATGAGTTCAAATGGTATGTTTGAAATATCACAAGTACAATTTAAATGCTTAAAATGCAATACTCTTAACACCTCTATCATTTTTACATGTGTTTACTCATGTACCGAACACCCAAGTCAAGATGTCCCAATTTTATAGTACCTTGAAAGTTTCCCTTATCTTCTACCACAGACTATTTCTTTTTTCTTTCTTTTTGTTTTGTTTTTTTGAGACAGGGTCTCTCTGTGTAGCTCTGGCTGTCCTCGCTCTGTAAACTAGACTGACCTCGAACTCACAGAGATCCACCTCTCTATGGAGTTCCAGGACAGACTCCAAAGCTACAGAGAAACCCTGTCTCGAACCAACTCCCACACCATTTGCCAAAAAA
>NC_022018.1:53174844-53176051 GCF_000317375.1 Microtus ochrogaster
GGAGGGGAGAGGCAGGGAAGGGAGCAGAGAAAAATGTAGAGCTCAATAAAAATAAATTAAAAAATGGGGGCCCAGCTTTGATACCTGGAACCCACATGGTAGAAGGAAAGACCAACTCTTTCAATTCAGTTTGTCCTCTGACTTTGACACAAGTCATGTGTGCTCACACATACACACATAAATATATAAATGTAATTTTTAAAAAGTAATAAAAAGTCAAAATGTGGTAAAAGATGAATCTTGAATGTAATCTTAGAAATAACATAGATCACTTTAATTTGCAAATGAGATGCTTAGGGCCACATAAATACTGTGATTTTAGTCTAAATTTTGCTTTTTTCATTATGAAAGTATACAATACATATATGAATTACATATATACACATTATAATAAACTTTAAGTGCTTTTTAAATTTGAATAGGCCATTTTTTTCATTGCAGTAATAAAGTTTATTTTTCTAGAAAATTGGGAATACATGGTTATACAAAAGAGAAAAAAATCTATATGATGCCACCCAAAGAAAATAAACAATTTCCTAGCCTCTTTCCTTTGAATATTTATTCCCCAAAATGCATTTATGCCACATCTCATTTTAATATATGTGTATCATGCCTTTGTGTAATGTAGAAACCAGCATGTCACTTAATAATTATTATTCAAGTATAGAATTATTAAAAGAAAAAGAAGGTACTGTAGGCTGGAAAGCTTTCTTTTAGTGAAAATCATCTGAAATAATTAGCTTCAGATTGAGCCATTTGTTAAATATGGAATAAAATCACAGCAAATTCACCCCCCATGATACTTTAATTTCAGTATTTTTTAAATATGAACAGATTTTTTTTTTAAGTAAAGAGTAAGAATAGGGCTAGGGGTTTGGTCAGCTGGTAGGGCTTTTGCCTTGTAAGCATTAGGACCTACATTAGATTCTTGGAATATATGCGGGGGGGGGGGGGGGATGAGGAAGAGATCTGCAAGGGGAGCCATCGAGCCTGGGGAGTGTTACGCAGATGCTAGAAGACAGGCTTTGCCTCAACAAGGTGGAAAGAGAAGAGACCCCCGAAAACTGTCCTCTGCTCTCCACAAGCACACTGTGACATGTGTACCCCGCCCCAACGTACATTCAAAATAAATTTTAAAAATCACATCCAGGGCCGGGCGGTGGTGGCGCACGCCTTTAATCCCAGCACTCGGGAGGCAGAGGCAGGC
>NC_022018.1:53176151-53198207 GCF_000317375.1 Microtus ochrogaster
AAAAAACCAAAAAAAAAAAAAATCACATCCAGGTTAAAAAATAATACTTACCCATTTCCGTCACTTCAGTGTTTGTAATGTCCTCAATCTTGGAATAATTCTTTATATTGATGCCAGTAAGTTTACTTAGAAAAGAAAGTTCAGATTTTAAATGTCCAAGCTGGCTTTTCAGGTCTTTCAAGGATTCCCATCCCTCAGAATTTGACTGGGGAAATTTTTGAAATGATTTCCTAAAAAGCAAATATCAGAAATAGTTACTTGGCGACTACTAAGTGTTTTACTTAGTATACAAATTGTCCTCTAGGTTCTAACCCTAGTACTGAAGGTGGGGCTTAGAGACATGGCTCAGAGGCTAAGAACACTGGCGGTTCTTCCAGAGGACCCAATTATGGCGGCTTACAAGTCTAATTCTAGTTCTAGGGACTATGATGCCCTATTCTGGTCTCTAGTGGGCACTAGACACACAGAGTACGTAGACATACATGCAGTCAAGAACAGGACTTTCTGAAGCTTTTTGATCTTAGGGACTTTCAAGTAAAATGGTATGAAAAAAAAATCAACTCTACTAATCAACTCTACTCAGAGACAGACGGGGGAGGGGGGAGAACATTTCAGAAATTCATGAAAATGGAGATAAAAGGAAATCATATGAAATGAAATAAGCCAAAAGGACGAATACTATTTGTTTTCTCTCACCCAGATTTAAAATTCTCGTTCTCCGTTCTCCGCCACACGTGTGTGTGTGTGTGTGTGTGTGTGTGTGTGTGTGTGCTTGCGTGCGCACAAGAGAACCAGCTTTGGGGGATGCCGAAACAGAATGGATGGGAGCAAAAGATAACAGCATATATGTAAGAAGATGCCATGATGAAATCAACTACTTTGTATGCTAACAAAAAATTTTAAAGAAAAGGAATATACCTCATCATTTCTAGTCAATGTAGCAGTGGAGGCAATTAGGCAAAAGAAATTTTAGCATGAGAAAATCTGAAGCACAGGAGGAGGCAATTACTAAATCAAGATCACTCAGCCAATAGCAAAGTCAGAATCTGAAGGTATGCAATCTTGGAATCAGTGTGGGCACATGGATATAACTAAACAACTTTATTCCAGCTGCCAATCCTTTAATCCATTAAGATCATTTTAAAAGCATTTTGGAGGATTGGCAAGATGGCTTTGTAGGTAAAAGTACTTGTTGCCCAAGTCTGACACAGAAGTTTTATCTCCACTGGAAGGACAGAAATGACACTTCAAAGTGTCTGTTCTACACGCTGTTCTCCACATATATTGTCACAACATACACGCGTCATCACTCACACACAATACACATGCAATAATCATTTTAAAAATTAAGTAGCTTGGTACACAGGCCTCAACCTTCCTTCACCATAGTGAGAAAAATATCACATTAAATGCACACACTTTGGACTGACATTTACTATTTTCCCTGATCTAAATTCTTCTAACTTTCAGCTCTATTACCGAGGATTCTACATAAACAGTCTACTGTGTTATATCGACATCTTGTGGTGAGTAAAGAAACTATTTTCCCCTATGGTAAGAAAGACAGTGATTCTTAAATTTTTTGTTTGTTTGTTTGTTTGATCAACTGATTGATTTTGTTTTTTGAGACAGGGTTTTCTGTTTAACAGTCCCGCTGGCCTGGAACTCACTCTTCAACCAGGGTGGCCTCAAACTCAGAGATCCGCCCACCTCTGCCTCCCAAGAGGTGGGACTAACGGTGTGCACCACCACCCAGCTTTCGTTTCTCAGACTTTTAAGTGTGTATACAAAGAGTATAGGGCCAGACTGTCTTGATAAAATACAAATTCTAATTTGGTAAGTGGGGGTGGAGTCAGTCTGGTGGTCTCGCCAACTCATAGCTTCCAATATATGGGTCACACCTGAATCAGTAGCAAGTGTCTCACATGGTTGCTCGTGGAAGAGGATACATATAGGCCAGGGCACAATTCTTTCATCAGTTACAACTTTCTCTCGTTTTATTTTCTTTAAGACTTCTCCACAAATTCCTGCACTCCAAGGTTCTTTCCAACACAGGAAAATCCCATTCTCTGCAAGTGTACCAAATTATACCTAATAAAATAAAGGTAGTTTGTTTTCAGGTTTAAGATACTTAATCACTGTTAATTCCAGGCTTCCTTCTTTCTTCTTCTCTTTGAATTGAAGAGAATGCTTGGACTTTGGATTTTCCTACTTAACTCTCTGGCCCTCAGGGTCACTACCTTTAAACAGGTGTTAACAGTATCACCTAATCAGAGGATCATCACACTTTCCAATTTATTTCACCTAAGCTGTTTTTTCAGGCATTTCTGTCATTAACTATACCACCACCCACCCACCCCCACCACCAGTCCCGTGTCTGATTCTTGTCCATATTAGGCTGCCCTGCAACAGGGCTATATACCCCCAACCCTTACGTTATTAGCATAATACAAAATGATCAAGACACTTTACTATAGTGAGATGAACCACAAGAACAAATCCATGAAACCAGAGTTAAGGGATGCCAACTAGAGCAAAGCTCGGCGGTTCAGGTAATAACCCGACCGCTGGGGGTGGGGGCTGAAGGAGGATCATGAGCTTGAAGTGAAGTTGAGCGAATTCCTGACCTACAGAGTAAGAATATCTGCAAAGCTATAAAAAATAGCCCAACTAAATACTGTTTTCCGAAGACGAGATTTCTTAAAGAAAAGGAAGACTTTCCTACTGATTGTCATCAACCGGGCAAAACTAACGCTTAAGAAAACTATTTTCTGTTGATTACAATCAAGCCATGAACCCCAAACGCAGGGCTCACACTCTGAGGTCACTGTCCTCACGGAATCGATACTGACTCAAGCTGACATTTCGGGAGGTCTCCCACTACACTGTTCAGGACCCGGCGTGCAGGCAGTCGGAACCCCGAGCTGTCAGGAGGTTGCCAAGTCGGCCGGGTGCTGGGACGCGCGGGCCCGAGGTGGGGGACAGGAGCCACGTACCCGGCTCCGGACGTCTTCTCCCAGGGCTCTGGCAGCACGGTGCACTCCCGCTGCAGCGCCGCGACCTCCGCCTCCAGGGCGCGCAGCTGACGGGTCTCAGAGTCCATGGCACCCGGAGCGCCGCACTGCAAGGGAAGCTGTGCCCCACAACTCTGTCTGGGCGCCTCTCTCGCCGGGAGCTTCAAGCCGCGCGCGCATTCTAGGCGCGGACCATTCGCGAGCTCGCGGGGGAGAGGCTGCTTGGCGACGCGTATCCGCCCCACCCTCAACCTCCGTTTTAGTCCTGGCGTCCCTCAGAAGGAGGCGCCTGGTGGCTAGACACTCCCGACGCTTCGGGGAGGTGGTTCGTTCCAAACCGAACGTCGAGCTCCAGCGCCCGCCCGCCCCCTCAAGCTGCCTTTTAGTGGCCCCAGCCCTTTTGTCACTGAGGGGGCGGTCCCGGGAAGCACGAGGAAAAGAGTCTCTTTATTATTGTTCCGCTTTCCCACTTCCGCCTTACATGACCCGGAAGTAGGGCTTCACGTGGCGGCACGTCTTCTCTGTAGGAATTACGGAACTTTTTCCTCGGCTCTTTTACACACGTGGAAGAGAAGGTAGCGGAACGTTAGTTAGAATGAAGGCAGATGAAATAAAGAACCCTCGGGAACTGCGTCGAAACGGAACCTTAGGAGACCGGGTTGGAAACCCTGCAGGAAAGAAAAGAAAGTGCGCCTGCTGGCACGTGTAAATTAGACGTTGGGGGCTACGCTGCGCTAGTGCTGAGGGGCAGCCTCGTCGTATGAGAAGTGGTGGGCTGTTGGGCCTAACCTCTCGTCTCCTCTTCTTGGGACTTCTCGGAGGAGGAAGGCGGGATGGGTAGGATGGGGCGGGGGCTGCCAAGAAGTGGTACATTGTAGATGTCTCCCAGACAGCAGGTTTTGGCTTTGCGCTCCTGCCGGCCGTTTTGTGATCTCGGCTTGGAAGCCGTCAGCCAGCTTTTGAGGAAAGTTAGAGTGAGAGCTGAGCATCTACTGAGAGCTATACGAGATGGAGGGATCTCCCGAAAACCTTTCCAGCAACCATGGTAGTATATTGTTAACAGTTTCAGGGTCTGAGCCTTGCTTCACCACTGACATTTTCTAAGTGGCTCAGGGAGAAGTCTTAACCTCTCCTGCCACGCAAAGTACTTCGTGCTATTGAGGCGCACAGTGCGGGGGGGGAATTGAACGTTGAACTTTAGTTCCCGTCTTTCTGCCTGAGCAGTGCTATGGGGACACTTGTATTATGCTGTACTGTTGTAGCTGCGGACTTTATCTCAGTTATGACTATGGAGCTCCAGGATGGAGATAGTTTTAGCCTTTGACTTACTATTTTGTCAGTAACTGTTAAAATAAATGTCCAAACGAATCACTGGGTGGGAGGGCGGGAACACACAATTCTGTGAAAAAGAAAATGAAAAAGGTAAGATAAAGTAACTGGTTGTGTTGTATACAGAGAAAAGATCGGGGTGTCTGTGAAAAAGAAAATGAAAAAGGTAAGATAAAGTAACTGGTTGTGTTGTATACAGAGAAAAGATCGGGGTGCCTGTGCGTGCGGGCGCGCTGTGCAGGTGGGTGCAGTTCCAAAGTGTGTTCATTGAGAACGTGAATGTAGGGCCTTTGTAAAATTTCCTTTTATAAAATCTGAAGAATACAAATAGCGAGGCGTAGTTCCATAAGACCAGATTGGCACAGAAGTTTCAGGGGAAAGAGTTGTGTTTTATTTGTGAAAAGCTCTTAAGTGTTTTCTACACAAAATTACTTTTCCAGATGAATGCCCAGTATTCATGAAAGCCAACAGAGAAATGAAGCGCCTCTTTGTGGGTGGGCTTGGACAAGGCATTTCTGAGACAGACTTACAAAATCAGTTCAGCAGATTTGGAGAAGTATCTAATGTGGAGATCATCACTCGGAAAGATGACCAAGGTAAATCTATAACTATATATTATATATAAATATATAACTGAATATATACCAACTCAGGGCATGTATTACAAAAGAAAGCAACTCTGGAGCTGAATTTTAGCACTGAACATTGAAAATGCTATATGGCCTCCTTGAGGTACTGCATATAAAAGTTAATTTTGGAACAGAAAAATTATAAAACATTTAAATTTCCAAAACGTCTTTACTTTGAATTTTAGGAGTCAACATTCTAGCATTAAGTCTCTTGTTGATTAGAATGTCACTAGCATACAGTCAAGATGTGTCTTAATTCGAGGGGTTTTTTTTCTTACTTATTTTTTTAAAAAAAAACCTTGGGGCTGGAGAGGTGGCTCAGCGGTTAAGAGCATTGCGTACTCTTCTGAAGGACCCGAGTTCAATTCCCAGCAACCACATGGTGGCTCACAACCATCTGTAATGAGGTCTGGTGTCCTCTTCTAGCCTGCAGGCATATATGATTGTATCCATAATAAATAAATATTTAAAAAAAAACCTTGTGTTTTATAAAAATTAAGTCTTTGGTCTGGTGTGCAAAAAGTATTTTTTCAAAGAATAAGTGTTTATAAACTTTTAAAACTTGGAACAATTTTTAGGGCTGTACATGGTACTGCACACTTTTGATCCCAGCACTAAGGAAGCCAAGGCAGGCCACTGTCTGAGTTCAAAGCCAGGCAGTCATCTCATAAAAAACAAAAACTATTGAGATTTACATTGTTCTCTGGATATGAATTAAATCAGCAAATTTTCTTTTTTAGGAAATTCACAGAAGGTCTTTGCATATGTTAACATCAAAATAACAGAAGCGGACCTGAAAAAATGTAAGAGTATCATGTACTTTTTATTCTATTTGTCAGTGTGGTTGTGTAACTGAAATGACTTTGGTTCCATATCTAAGCCTCACTAGTCACTTTTGAGTTGTGTAGATTGGCAACCATGATCAAGAGAATTCTGTGGCCATATATCTCATGTTTCACTTTATTCAGTTAGTGTCAGAAGATCTAGTATCACATGCTAGTAGCCTTGCGCAGAAACTACTGTTTTCAAATAATTTAAACAAAGGACCAAACTTCCATAGACATTGCCTATTACACTTACCCTACTGGACATTATGCCACACTTCTCTTAAGACCATTCTTTTCTTGGGCAGCTAAGCTTTTGTCTTTTAGACCTGTCATGAAAGGACACTAGAATATGACATTGTCAGACCCTATCTTTATGACATCTATTACTAGGAGATTAGTAAAGCTATGGGTCAATATTAGCTGTCAGTGATTAAAATGGTGGAGATGATTTGTCATTCTGTTGATGTCCATTAATGTATTTTGATTTCTTGGAAGTCAAAAAAGAAAAAGGCACTGAAAAGCAAGTAAAAGACACATACCATTGGAAGAAAATAGTCAGTCTTTAATTACATTTGCAAACATTATTTTTGGTGCGAGTATAATAAGGTAGTTTATTTAAACTTCTCAGTCCAGCAAATGAAAAGATACAGTGTCTTAACTTGTAATGTTACTGTAAGGATTGAATAGTACATTAGAACACAGTAAAATATCTACCTGCATGGAAGATTTTGTTAGTAGTTACATTAAGGAAGCTGACTAAAGGTATTAGAAAAATCAACCACTACGGCACAACAACTGAAGCATGTTTGAATTACTGGCTAATGTGTGTGTTTGTACATGCTTTGAGATGGTGACTGGATTGAGGTGAAAGATAATTCTACAGGATCCCAAAATGTACTCTCATTCACCTTGAAAAGATTTCATTGTTTATTTATAGTATAGAAAATAACAAAATAGTAAATAAATAGTTATTCACCAGAAGTTCCTAAAATGAATCGATAAACAATGTGCACATAAGTTTTGCTTTACAGTTTATATATTATTTTTTTCTGTCATCTTTCAAGTAACTGAGAGAAAGAAACTTCAAGCAGGGACTGAAGGAATGACTCAATAGTTCAGAATTTTTGCTCCTGTTACAGGAGACCCAAGTTCACTTCCTAGCACCCACATGGGTGACTAGCAGTCACTTGTGACTACAGATCCAGAGGATCTGATGCCCTCTTTCAACCTTCAGAGGTATTCACACACAAATGAGCATATTAACATGCACACACACATGAAATAAAATGCTTGAAATAAATATACATTTTTTTTTTAAAAGAAGAGGGAGAAAACTTCTAACTGGTCAGAATAATACAGAAAGCCTAGGTTCTTTTTCTCTGCTTCACTTTTTCTTCTACATTGTAGGTGTCTCTTTGTGACTAATAAACCTATTTTTCCTAGTACTAAGTAATTAAGGGGGAAAAGGTGCTGAAATACAGTTTTGCACTGAAATGAACTTTGGCAATTCTTTTCTGTATAGGTATGTCTGTTTTAAACAAAACAAAATGGAAAGGTGGAACACTACAAATTCAGCTAGCAAAAGAAAGCTTTTTACACAGGTAAGATTTCCTCTGCTTGTATTTAAGGTTAAACCCATTTTTTTATAGTATAATTGCTTTTATAAGTTTGCCTAACTAATTTGAAATTATTGAAAATATTACTAGTTTTCGTGATTAGTTTCACAACTTAATGCAACCTAGAACCACCTGGGAAATGAATTTTAATGTAGTATTGTCTACATCAGGTTGACTTACTGTAGGTTGTTTGTGGCAGATTGCCTTGATTTATTTCATTGATCTGGGAAATTCTAACCTAGAAGCTGATGGTGCCTTCCCCAGTTTGAAGCCTTAGACTAAAGGGAAAGGTAGCTGAGGAGTATGTATGTGTTCATTTATTTTCTCTCTGTTCTTTACTGTGGGTGTGACTAGGTGCTTCAGGTTCCTGCCTTAACTACCCTGCAGTATACTATAATGGACTATAACCCAGAGTTGTGACCATAAAGAAACCATTTCTTCCCTAGGTTGCTTTTTATTTGGGACATTTTATCACAACAACAGAAATGAAAGCAGGACACTAGGGCAAGTAGAGCTGAAGTCTTTTTCCACTCTCCTTTCATTCTAAGCCACACAGAAAGAGAATTCAATGCTGTTACATGTGCATGTTTATTGCATGTATATGTATTTCTTTATTTTTCCTTTCTAATACAATCTTCTATGGCTTTCCCCCTTTTGTAACAACTATAACAACTATCTGTATATCAGAAGTGCCTGTTATCACAGTGTCTTTTTGCTCTGAAGGACATTTAAACTATTTCTATCTCTTGCTATCTATAGATGATCCATTAGGATGTCTTATAAATATGAAAGTGTTTCTATGTCAAAAAGGTAAAGTTTCCTAAACTGAATTACACTTGTTGGTTTTGATTATTAAGTGCAGTGTTATGCAAAGAGAGAAAGAAGATATATACATGAGACATTGTCCTGGTTACTTTTCTATTGCCATGATGAAGCATTTAATTTGGGGACTCATGGTTCCAAAGGGTTAGAGTCCATGACCAGTCATGGCAATAGGCAGACATGCATAGTGCTAGCGCAGTAGCTGAGCTTACATCTTATTTACAAGCATAAGGCAGAGAGAAAACCAACTGGGAATGGCTTAGGCTTTTGAAATCTCAGAGCCACACCCAGTGACACACCACCTTCAGCAAGGCAGTGTCTACTAATCTTTCCTAAAGAGTTCACCAACTGGGGCTGGAGAGATGGCTCACTGGTTAAGAGCACTGGCTGTTCTTTCAGAGGTCCTGAGTTCAATTCCTAGCATCCACATGGTGGCTCACAACCATCTGTAATAGGATCTGATGCCCTCTTCTGGCATGCAGGTGTTCATACACAGCACTCATACATAAAATACAAATAAATAAAATTAAAAAAAAAAAAAGAGTTCACCAACTGGAGTCCAAGAATTCAAATATATGAACCTATGGGGCCATTCAGAGACATAATAATTCTGCATGTGATTTCAAAGCAAAATTATATAACAACTGTTAGAGCTTTCTTAGTCAAAACTAATTTCTCTAAGGAAAAGATTCAACTCATTTTCAGAATAAAATATATTTAAGAATATGTGGATGAAAGAATTGGATATGTAATCGTGATAGATGGCTTAGCCTACATGATTTGACACCAGCCAGACATAATCAATCGATTAATCAATCAAACAATAAATGGATAAATAAAAGAATATATCGTTATATGTCATATAAAATAATTAGTTTTTATATCAGTAGAGCTTGTGGTTTGTGGTCTCCTATCTGCCATGAAGGAGAGTTGAGACAGCTCATGTAGCAGAGCACAGGTGTGGGAGGGTACATTGTAAGTGTTTGCGAGTAGAATGGAAGCTGATGTAGACAAGTGTTAACAACGTGGGATTAAAGACATGTGGTTTGTTTTGCTTTCCAATGCTTTCTTGTCATTCTACAATGAAAATGTTTTGTGTGTTTAGAAAATAGTATAAACAATTATGCTTTTAAAGAAGTGTTTTGTTTTCTAATGCTATAATGACATTTTGGTACTCACTCAGGGTTACCTGAATGGCACCGCTAAACATTTTTCATGGCTGATTTGCTTTTACTTGCCCTTCAATTAATACAGATTAGCTCAAGAAAGAGAAGAAGCCAAAGCAAAGAAAGAAAATCCAACCAGTGTCAACACCAACTTAGTGGAAAAGATGGGAGGAGTAGATTTCCATATGAAAGCTGTGCCTGGCACAGAGGTACCAGGACATAAAGTGAGTTTCCTTCAGTAACTTTGTCTGCCGTATCTTCTGAGAGCTCATGTTTGTAAGTGTGTGACATCCAAAGCTGACGCTTTCTCTCCACTTTGGAACAGATAGCATGCAGATCGAAGGTTTTGCTTCCTCTCCTAGGAGTCATCAATTGCCAATTGCTTCTCCGCTAGGGGTGGGACTTATTGAATCCTTACCCCTTTCTTGCTGGGATTTCGGCTGGCTTCATGGTGTACAGGTCTTACATATGCCATCACAATGGATGCTTTCTCTTATTCCCTCACCTATCCTCCCCCTCCCCACTTTCTTCCTTCTTTCCTTTCTTTCTTTCTAGACAGTCTCCTATATCCCAAGCTGGTCTCAGACATGATACTTAACTGAGGATGACCTTGAGCTTTTAATGCTCCCACCTCTACTTCCTGAGTGCTAGGATTGCAGGTGTGCCCCACTACATCCAGACCATGGCCACAGTTTTAATAGCTCTGTGTATGTGCATGTATGTGTGTGTGTCTAAAATACTGTCCAAGATATAGTTGGAATTTTCTTTCATTTTTGTTTCCTCATACTTTTTTTGAGACCTTTTATTTTATTGTCAAAAACTTAAAAAATTACATTTATGTATTATTATTTCATTTATATTTATGACAATTATAAGTCCTTTTTTTTGTCTTTTAGAATTGGGTTGTGAGTAAATTTGGAAGAGTCTTACCCGTTCTTCACCTTAAGAATCAACATAAACATAAAATATCCTTTGGTCAGCATTTCACAGTAATTATTATTTCCCAGAGTAAGGGTAAAATATCTTTATGATTTCATCGCCTCTATTGATAAATATTTAATTGTTTTCAGCATGTTGCCTCTTTCTCTCAAGGTAAGGTAATTCTTCTACATATATAAATCACATTGAGAATAATGAGTGATGTGCAGTTTTATGCAATTAAGTGATATGAATCATTACCAAGGAAACATTTTTTTAAGATTTATTTATTTATTATGTATACAGTATTATGTCTGCCTGCAGGCCACCATGTGGTTGCTGGGAACTGAACTCAGGACCTTTGGAAGAGCAGGCAATGCTCCCAACCGCTGAGCCATCTCTCCAGCACCAAGCAAACATTTGTTAATGTATGAATCTTATTACAAGCTGAACATGGTGGCACATACCTTTAGTCCCAGCACTTGGGAAGCTGAGGCAGATATCTCTGTGAATTCAAGTCTAGTCTCGTCTACATGGCAAGTTCCAGCCAACCAGGGCTATGTAGTAAGATTCTGTCTTTAAAAAAATTCTTAGTACTTATGAATTTACAAGCCTTTGCTATGGAGCAGTGCAGGAATAGAGAATAAGGGGCCATTGTTAAAGAAGACTTATGAGAAATTGAGGTAGTTTTATAAGAAACTTATAAAGTAGTTCTGAAAAGAAGATACTAGGTAAAAATAGGCCAATAAGTAAGAAAAGCGTGTATGGAGAAGTCATATGGAACCCAAGGTGAGCAAATTCTAATGTCTATTACACGAAGTCAGTTATCTGATACTTTCAAAAGCAGGCATCCTATGCTTCTGTGCAGATAGTATGTGTACACATCAGATTGCTGTAATGTTTATCATTGAAGTGATTTCTTTCAACTGATAATGGTATCGAATTAGCTTTGAATATGGTATAGTTAACTTATAGACCCTAGACACTTACTATGTTGATAGGAAATTGAAAGTCAATGAAACAAAGGACTTGTTCAAGATTTAGTAACATTTTTCCTGTTTCACCAGATTGGTAGGTTTCTCTAAAACTTGTTGCTGTTGCTTTTTCCTTGACTTTGAGTAACATTATGAAATATGATCCTTCAAAATACTGCCACAACCTAAAAAAGATATCGGAGGATTTGACAGAAACCATTCCCATAACTGACCTCACTTGGGAATTGGAAGGAGGCAATGACCCTATGAGTAAGAAACGTCGAGGAGAGTTTTCTGACTTTCATTTCCCTCCCCAGAAGATTAAGAAAGTGCAGAAGGGTCCCATGGAGTCCAAGGTTTCTAATATTAGTCTAAGGACTAATGAGGTGATGGAGAGTAACAAATCAACACAGCCAACGACTGTGCACAGGAAAGCCCCTAGTACTGCTGTTCCTTCCAAATCACTCCATGTGCCCAGTTCTGGTACTCAGAAACCTAAACACATGGTTTTTCATACTTCTGACTTTGAAATTATCTGGAATAAAAGTCGTATGTCTGATGATGACATTGACTCTGAAGAAGAATTAAAAGTGATGATTGCAAAAGAGGAAAACTTACAGAAAACTAGGCATTCCTTGGTAAACGAATCTGAAAATGATCCTTTTGAAGTTGTAAGGGATGATTTCAAATCAGATACTCACAGACTTCGTTCTTCAACCAGTTCAGGAAATGACAGTGACTGTGACTCCAGTGACACAGATAAAATTATTGCGATGAAGAAAAACACTGTTAAGGTAAAAAACAGTGCAGAATCTTCACAGCCAGAAAAGTCTATAAGCATGAGAAGTTCTTTTAAAAAGATAAAGCCTTCTAATGATTGTGTTGAAGTACAGAATACTAAAAGCAACAAAGAATCAGCCCTGGGTCATGAAGGAAAGTTTCTGAATCCTAAATTTCCACCTGACTCCAACACCAGTGACAGTGAAGAATCTGAGGAAGATGAAGAATATAAAGCCTTGATGAAAAACTGTCCCCGAGTGAACCTCACTTTGGCTGATTTGGAATGCTTGGCTGGCAGTCATCAGAAGGTTCCAGGAAACGATGAGAGTGATGGCTCACAAAATAGCAGCCACTGCAAATTTAATACAACCTCCAAGAGTCCTAAGACATCCAATGACCTGCACAGTGGCCGGCAGTGCATTTGTCCTGAGGAGATTGTGGCTTCCCTTTTAGAGGAGGAGAACACTTACAGCAGACAAAAAACAGAGGAAACCACCTTAAAACCAAAATTCCAGGCTTTTAAGGGAATAGGTGGTCTCTATGCAAAGGAGTCAGGGGATAAAACTTTGAAAGAGACTGTTGACTTTAATAATATCAATGAACAATCAAGGAGCTCCTTGAAACATGAAGAGCCTGACAGAGTTTTTATAGAAAATGGATCCAAGTGTACTAATGGCTCATCAAATAAATTGACTTCATGCCAACCTGCAAAGAAGGTAAACAACCCAAACCACATTCAGTCTCCAAAGAGACAGTCTACTTCTGAGAGCCAGAGCCATAAAGTCGTGTCCTTTACCTGTTTTGACAAGGAAAGTCAGAATCCTCTCTCATGTCCTTTGCCATTAAAAGGTAAAAAGTCCCTAAGTGCAAAGAGTCACAAGATAGAGTCTGACAGAGACACTTGCCATCAGCCTAAAAGTAGAAAAGCATCAGAGAAAGAGGACACTGATTCAAGCAACATAACATCTCTTGAGAAACCACCGAAGGTGTCTTTCAGGGAAGACCCTCAGAAAAGCACAGCTAGTTTCTCACTTTCTGTCAGTGATGCATCATGTATGAGTGCTAAGGATAAACATGCTGAAGACAACCAGAAGAGACTAGCAGCCTTGGCAGTGTGGCAGAAAGCCAGAGAAGTGCAGAAGAAACTGGTGCACAATGCATTGGCAAATTTGGTGAGTGCATTTTCAGTCTATGGATTTGACAATAATCGTCTCAAGGTCAAGATTTTCCTTCCTGTGTAGGTGTGTCCTCGTAGAGCTCATTGTCTTTTTCACATTCACTACTCAGTAATTTTAGTCCTTGAGGTAAAAGTTTATATCACAGTTTATATACAAGTTTACATGCAAACTGCAGTTTGTATAATGGTTACGGCTAGAGTTCTATCTTGATGGCATTTACAGTAATGAGCCTTTGTATGGCAAGCAGGCAGTCACAGTCACTTTGAACACCAAATCACCTAGGTTTCCTCAACCATACTGAGTAATGTAAGGGGGTAGAAGGAATTTTACTGATGTGGAAAAGCAGCGAGGGAGGTGAAAGATCTTCCTGTAAAAGGGAGCCATTTGTCGAAAAGTAAAATTTTTTTTTCATGACACTGGTATTTCTAAAATGAAGTAGCACTGATTAGCAGGGTAGGTTATGCAGAGAATGTAGAGGGGGCAATTTTATTCCTGAAGCTGTGAAAAACCGATGAGTTTTAATACAAGCATTAAAGATTAGTTGTATACATTTTGTCTTTGTTTTTTTGAGACAGTTCTCTGTGGCCCTGGCTGTCCTAGAACTCACTTTGTAGACCAGGCTGCCCGGAAACTCACACAAATCAACCTGCTTCTGCCTCTGCCTCTGCCTCCTGAGTACTGGGATAAAAGGCATGTGCTACTATACCCAGCTAGTTGTGTACATTTTAGAATAGGAGTTGGCATTTTACAATACACAGAGCTTCCAGCCCAAATAGTTTTTAACACACAACAAAGACTGTTGCTTGTAGTATCTAAAGTGTTTACTCTAAATCTTTACAGATAGTGTTTGTTAACCTCTATTTTAGAGATTCTTCAGGTCATGACATAAACAATAAATATAATGGAGTCATATCTGGAAGCAAGGAGAACCTTTTAGAGGTCAAGGACCACAACCATAACAGTGGTGGTTCTTAAAGATACCTTGGTCAAATTAGTAGAGTTTGATTGTTACTGGATATAGGAGAAAGGAGGCCTGAACTTCTGTCTTGGAGAAATAGCAGATGATAATGATATTCCCTGGACAAGGAAAAGAAGCATAAGGGATGGGAGGAGACGATAGATGTGGACATGGCTAGACTGTTGGCGGTCTTGAAATGTGATGCTGCTTGTGTTTCACTAGGATGCTCATCCAGAGAACAAAAAAACACACATTGTCTTTGCTTCTGATAATGAAAGTGAAACGGAAGAGACATCCACTCAGGAGCAAAACAGTCCAGGAAAGGAGTTGGTGACGGTAAGGCCTTCCAAATATTAATCTACTTTCCAGATTCCCACACTTGTTTTCCTTTTTGTGGTAGGAATGCTGTATAGCCTAGGCTGCCTTTAACCTGAAAAGTTCTGCATCAGTCTGATTCCACAGTATACCAACACAGCAGCTGTAGCATCTGTTATATAGCAAGAGGTCCACACAGCTACTACTTCTGCATAAAATCCTAGCAACTGCCTTGTTGCCCAAGCTACCACACCCTGAGATGGCAGGGGTCTTGGAGATGTTTCTTACCCATGAAACTGTTTGCTGCTTCATACAAAGTCTCATCATTATTCATGCTAGACTATGGGGAGTGTCCTTGCTTGTGGTTATTAATTCCCAAATCCAAGTGGCAACAGGGCGTGTGGATTAATAATCCAGGAGTCCAGTTAACTATGCCTGAGTCAGAGTTTTCATCTGGCCCACCACACACTTGTTTCTGTAAATGCTGTTTTGTTTTGTTTTTATTTTGGGTTTCTTTGTATAGCCTTGGCTGTCCTGGAACTTTTTCTGTTGACCAGGTTGGTCTCAAACTTAAAGAGATCTGCCTGGCCGGGCGGTGGTGGGGCACGCCTTTAATCCCAGTACTCGGGAGGCTGAGGCAGGTTGATCTCTGTGAGTTCAAGGCCAGCTTGGTCTCTAAGAGCTAGTTCCAGGACAGGAACCAAAAAGCTACAGAGAAACTCTGTCTCGAAAATTAAAAAAAAAAAGAGAGATCTGCCTGCCTCTGTATCCCAAGTGCTGGATTAAAAGGCATGTGCCACCACTGCCCAGCGGGTTGTTGGTTTTTAAATATAACATAAAATTAACATTAGTAAGAAAATGCTGATTATTTCAGTTAGTAAATACTTCTTTCTTTTTTTTTCAATCTGTATAACAGGAATCTGTGGGTAAAGCATCTGGGAAGTTGTTTGATAGCAGCGATGATGAAGATTCAGATTCCAAGGAGGACAGCACCAGGTTCAACATTAAACCTCAGTTTGAGGGCAGAGCTGGCCAGAAGGTTAGTGAAGATTGAAAACACAGACAGTAGCAGCATGTCTAGGTTTTAGAGGTAGGTTAAGGGAAGGGCACAGTTCAGTGTGGGGTAATTTTTATGGGAGTGAATTCTCTCTCGCCTCTTACTTGTTAATATCCAGTGCAGTTGTGCAGATGGTAGTTATGAATTTCAGAGGGTGAGGAGGTACTTAGAGACTTTTTCAAAATGTGCTTATCATGACAGTGTTTCTTTTCCATGTAGCTCATGGATTTGCAGTCTCATTTTGGAAATGATGAGAGATTCCGAATGGACTCTAGATTTTTAGAGAGTGACAGTGAAGAGGAACAACAGAAAGGTAACTATTTACTATCCCAACAGCCCTGCTAGCAAAGCTAGGAAGTTACCTTGTGCTTCTCCTTCATTTAACACTGGAAGAAACTATACTCTAAAATGAATTGTAGCTGGGCGATGGTGGCACATGCATGCCTTTAATTCCAGCACTTGGGAGGCAGAGGCAGGCAGATCTCTGTGAGTTCCAGGCCAGCCTGGTGCACTTGGGATGCAGAGGCAGGTGATCTCTGTGCGTTCGAAGCCAGCCTGTTCTACAGAGTGAATTCCAGGATGGTCAAGGTTATTTAAACCCTGTCTTGAGAAACCAAATAAATAAACAAATGAATTAAACAGAGTTTTTAGTCAGATGTATACTTAATAATTCTTAAGTTTCCTTATATGTATTTCAATATAACGTAATTATACTAAATTAGAAAACACAGAAGATGACTAATTTATATTTAATAGGAAGAGTCTTTATCTTTCTCTGGTGTACATGCTATGTGCTTGTTTTGGGGTTAGTTGGGTGGTTTGTTTGTTTGTTTATTTGGGTTTTTCGAGACAGGATTTCACTGTAGCTGTTGAGCTTGTCCTGGAACTCTTGTAGACTAGGTTGGCCTCGAAACTCACAGAAATCCACCTGCCTCTGCCTCCTGAGTGCTGGGATTAAAGGTGTGTGCCATCACCGCCCGGTAGTAGTTGGGTATTTTTAGGGTGCTGGTTCATATGTTTCTTTTCTTCTTTGAAACATGTGATCCTCCTCCCTCAGATTCCTACTTAGATTACAGCCATGCACCTAGATGCTCATGTTTTTTCATTTATCTATTATTTATCTGTTTGTCTGTCTGTCTATCTTCTATTCCTTTCCTGTGTTTTCATGAATTTTTTTTCTTTTATTACCATCTATAGGGATGGATTTGTAGACAGACATTGCTTAAATTTGACTTTATTATAGAATATCTTTTTTTCTCTATCTCTGCTGGGCATAGTAGTCTGCACTGGCATCTGTAGTCTTTCAGAGTTTGCAGGCCCTTCTGGGTGTTATCTGTCCAGGCCCTTCTGGGTGTTAGAGTCTTCATTGAGAAGTTGGGTGTAGTTTTAATAATTCTGCCTTTATGTTACTTGTTCTTTTTCCCTTGCAGTTTCCAATATTCTTTCTTTGTTCTTTATGTTTAGTATTTTGATTATTATTTGACAAGGAGACTTTGTTTTCTGGTTCAATCTATTTGGTGTTCTGTGTGCTGCTTGTACCTTATAGGCATGCCTTTCTTTAAATTAGAAAATTTGTCTTTGGTGATTTTGTTGAAAATATTTTCAGGGCCTTTGAGCTGGGGTTCTTTTCCTTCTATTCCTATTATTCTGAGGTTTGGTCTTTTCATAGTGTTCCAGATTTCCTAGATATTTGTGTCAGGATTTTTTTAGATTCAACATTTTCTTTAACTAGTGCATTATTTCATCTATTGTGTCTTCTACACCTGAGATTCTGTCTTCTATCTCTTACATCCTGTTGGTGAAGCTTGCCTTTCTAGTTTCTGTTCCCTTACTTAATAGTTTTCATTTCTAGGATTCCCTCAATTTGTGTTTTCTTCAGTGCTTCTTTTTCCATTTTCAGTTCTTGAACAGTTTTATTCATTTCCTTCAGCTGTTTTTTTCTTGGCTTTTTTTCAGGGATTTCTTTCATTTCCTCCAGTTTTTTGTGTTTTACGTTAAGCGTTTTAGTCTTTAAAAGTTTTAGACTTGCCACCAAAGACATTAATCTAGATTTTATTTTCTCAGTTATAAATAGAAGTGGGATATTTTGTTAGCTAGTCATATGATTTCTATGTTTTTGTGGCAAGAATTCTGGAGAGAGATATTAACAGATCTGAGGCTAAACATGTGATTTGGTGTACTTTGCATGGATTTGCTCCTATGATGATTGGGGTTTCTATAGCAATGAGTGTTAAGAGATGACTGCTTATTCTCTTTCCTCAGAGTTAAATGAAATCCAAACTAATGAAGATGAACTTGCTGCAGAAAGAAAGCAAACACTGAATGTTGTGCAAAGTGTTTTAAACATCAACTTGAGCAACCCTACAAGCAAAGGAGCAGTAGCTGTTAAGAAATTTAAGTATGGCTTATGCTCTGCCCCATTCGTGATAGTTTCGCTTTGTCATAAGTGCCTAGGGAACTTAATTTAAAACTCATTTTTTGTTTTGTTTTTTTTTTCTTGTGATGCTTATGGTTTAACCTAGGGCCATAAATATTGCCACTCATTTGTTTTTCCCCTGAGTTATATACCAGCCCATCTGAGTCCTTTATAAATTACTGGGGAGAACAGATAAGTAAGACCCAAAGTTCTGTAATTCCTAGTGTTCTAGGAATTCAAAGAGGATCAATTTCAAGACGGCATAGGCTACTTAGTGATCTCTCAATCACAGAACAGGGTACAAGGCTCTGAGCCCAAGAGAGCCATGGTTGCCTGGTGCCAGGACTTCATGAGGCCAAAAGGCGAGAAACCATGCTCGAGAGATGAGCCCTCACTCGTGGAAAATGGCTACAGGTGGAAAAGAGGGTCCCTCCATTAGTGTTAGATGGAGGGGCCCAGTGATTCATTACTTGGAATTTGAAGCAAGGCTGTCAAATGTGGACTGGGTTCCAGGGTCCTGGCTTGCCTCAGACTGCCTGTAGGCAGGACGAAGACTAGTAGAGTCTTTTCTGATCAGGGAACCAATGCTGTATTTTAAAAGGTGCAAGAAAAAAAAGCAAGTGACAGAGTTCACTTGGAGGAGTATTTTATTAGGGGAAAGGAAATGTAAAAAGGAAGAAGGTGAGGGGGGAGACTGGCCTATGAGGACAGGAGCAGCAGAAAAGAAGGGAGAGGCAGAGGGTGGCGGGAAAGACAGAGAAACAGGCAGAGAATCAGAGAGAGGGGGAGAGAGAGAGGGATGGGAGGTGGGCAGGGCCCTTTTAAAAGGGAATATAGTGAATGTGTACAGGAGGTGTCCTTGGTGGCTATAGCTGAGGATGTATCCTGTCAGGACCCTAAGGGCAGGCCAGTACAGATGCCTGCATACTAACAAAAACTGTTTAAGGAAAAGGGATTATTCAACTCAGTTTGAGATTGTAGTCCATCATAGTGGGAAAGCCTGAGCATCAGAAGCCTAGTTTAGACAGACTGCATTGAAACTCTCTTTGAAGGTGAATCTACATTGTATCAAGCAAACAATTGAAACTAACCATCATAGCCTTTTAATGAGGGTCTTTGTAGTGACGACTTGTAAATTGCCATTAATGTTTCAGTTTATCTCTTTCAACCTGTATTCTTTTTACATAGGGATATTGTACATTATGACCCAACAAAGCATGACCATGCCATTTATGAAAGAAAACAAGAAGATAACGAAAAAGAAAGGTAAATCCTAGTCTGTTTTCCCTTTAAATTTTGACAAAGTTGCAGAGTTAGTGACTTTAATAAGCTGCATAAAAGTCCTCTGCTTGAACAAATAAAATTTTTTAGGTCTGCCCAGGGCCAGAGTTAGGTATTAAAGGATTTCATTTCATTTTTAAATTGAAGACTGTAAATTTCTGTAAAGAGGGTAATTGTGACTAAATTAGGCTCTTCAGTCAGATAGCTTCTGTTGTAAATACTTTCTTGCAGGGCATGGTGGCTCACACTTTTAATCCCAGCACTTGTGAAGCAGAGGCAGGTGGATTTGAGGCCAACCAAAGAGAAACCCTGTCTTGAAAATCAAAGCTAAAAAAAAAATTAAGTAACAAAAAATTAAGAAAAAAAAGCATGTGGACATTGAAATTTGTATCATATGTAAGTTTTTTATATATATGGGTGTCCTACCTGCATGTTCATTTCTGCACCATGTGCATGCCTGGTGCCTGTGAGGCCAGAAAAGGGTGTCAGTTCCCTGTAACTGAAGTTACATACAGACTGGAATTAGAGACAGTTATGAGCTGTCATGTGGGTATTGGGAATTGGACCCCGTACTCTTAACTGATGAGCCAGCTCCCATATATAATTCTTGCATAGTGTGAAATATTTTTTTCATTAAGTATTTCAAACTCTAAAACCATTCTTGGAGCCGGGCGGTGGTGGCGCACACCTTTAATCCCAGCACTTGGGAGGCAGAGGCAGGCGGATCTCTGTGAGTTCGAGACCAGCCTGGTCTACAGAGCTAGTGCCAGAACAGGCTCCAAAGCCATAGCGAAACCCTGTCTCGAAAAACCAAAAAATAAAAAAATAAAAAATAAAACCATTCTTGGGGGCACCAGGCACATACATGATACACATACATACAATGCAGGAAAAATACTCTTATACATAAAAATAAAGCTCTAAAAAAGAAAAAAAAATTCTTAGCATGCAATTAAGGGATAAGTAAGCAATAGTCTAGATTTGACTATTAGACTACAGAAGTTTGCCAGCTCATGCTTTAGATAATGTTTTCACAGATGTGATATTTGTTTAGGAATTGTTTTCTTAAATTTCATGTCATTTGCCTCTGAAGATTAAGAATCTTCAAACCCATGGCTGATTCCTGTAAAACCAAACAAACAAGCAAAAGAGCCCTCCCTTTCCCTTTTATTTTCACTCTTTCCTATTAACACTTAAAGTAACAAGAAGAAACCAGAAAATACCTTCAGTAGTTACCTGGACATTTCTTTAGCTAGATTTCCATGACATTTAAGTATATGCTCTGTTTTCTTCATTACCACATGTATCAGTGTTTCTAGAATTTCTCCTCTAAATCCCAGTACAATTTTGTTGACTTTCCCAACCCTTACAACCTCTTAAAGGCCATGTAGTTTCAACTAACAGCATCTTCAAGACCCTTCAGGCTTTTGCCATGACCCCAGTCTCAGAAGTCACATTTCCTATGTTCTCTTTCTTTTTTTTTTTTTTTTGGTTTTTCGAGACAGGGTTTCTCTGTGGCTTTGGAGCCTGTCTCGAACTCACAGAGATCCGCCTGCCTCTGCCTCCTGAGTGCTGGGATTAAAGGCGTGCGCCACCACCGCCCGGCTCCTATGTTCTCTTTCTACAAGAGGTAACTAGGTTGAGTCTGTGCTCCAGGAATTTCCAGTGGATATTTACTTCTAACTCTATAAAGTATCAAGGACCAATTTAAGTTCCCATATGGTAGTTCAATGGCAGTGGCTTAGAGCTGTCTATGTGACACTGGTATTTGTAGAGTTCAGTTTTCATAGGTTTACTTGTATGAAATCTAGTTTGGCTGACTTAAGAAGTATAAACGATTTGTCTGAGATGGTTTGTACCATTAAATAGTTAAATAGCCCTCTAGAGGCTCAGAAATCCATGTGGAAGAGGAGTCAGAAAGATTGTTAAGAGTCAGAGGTGAGGGATGACTCCAAGGTAGCAATATCTTCTAGACACAACAGGACTGATAAACATGAACTCACAGGAGACTGTGGAAACAGTCACAAGGCTTGCACAGGTTCAAGCCAGATGGTGCCCCCAGAACTGAAAGGGACAACTGGACATGAACTCCCACCCCTAACTAAGTAGCTGTCTGTAGTTGACACCTGCTGACAAAAGAAGAATGGAGTCTCACTAGGTACTAACCACACTTCAGGAGAGGCTCCATGTCCAGGACTAGTTGGCCAACATAAAACAAACTCAGTGGTATTTTTGTAGAATTTTAGACTTTCATTTTTGTGTTTTTGAGGTGTTTTTTTAATGTGTGTTATTTATTTTTGGTTTGTTTTTGTTTTTTTGTTTTAATGGAAGACAAAGAGCATAAAGTTGGATGGATAGGGAAGTAGGGAGGAACTGGAAGAAATTGGGGAAGTGATAATATGATCAAAATATATTTATGAAAAGCTATTTTCCAATAAATTTTTGTTGAAGAAAAAAAATAAACAGAACAATCCTGTTCACTTCCATTTTAAATAGTACATTAATTTTTGCTATTTTTCTTTCTATTTTTTTCTTGGTTTCTTTTGGGGAGAGGATTAGATTTTCAAGACAGGGTTTCTCTGTGTATTAGCTCTGCTGTCCTGGAACTCACTTTATACACCAGGATGGCCTCAAACCTGCCTCTGCCTACGAATGCTGAAATTAAAGGTGTACACCACCACCATCCACCATCCAGACTGCTTTTTCTTATACATATATGGAATAGATTCTTGTTTTTTGTTTTGTTTTGTTTTGTTTTTTTGGTTTTTCGAGACAG
>NC_022018.1:53198307-53200560 GCF_000317375.1 Microtus ochrogaster
AGTGCTGGGATTAAAGGCGTGCGCCCAGCTGGAATAGATTCTTTTTGGTTCTTTTAGACAGGGTTTCTCTAGGTAGCTTTGGAGCCTGTTCCTGGAACGCGCTCGACCATGCTGAGTGCAGACCGGTAGGATTTGCTGAAGGAGGCAGAGACAGGTGGATCTGGAGTTTGAGGACAGCATGGAATAGATTCTTTTTGGTTCTTTTAGACAGGGTTTCTCTAGGTAGCTTTGGAGCCTGTCCTGGAACGCACTCCGTGGACCATGCTGGGCTTGAACTCACAGAGATCTGCCTGCCTCTGCCTCCCGAGTGTTGGGATTAAAGGTGTGTACCACCACTGCCTGGCATGGAATATATTCTTAATTGGTAAACATTTTAATCTATCAGTTAGAAACTCAATATTATAAACATGCATGTCTAAGATCAAACAAAGTATATTCATTTCTAAATACAGGAAAGATGACAATCTAAAAAAATTTTGCAAAAGATAATAATTGACATAGCACATTTGTAATTCACTTCTAAAAGAATTTTAATTGATTCCTTTTTCAAATTAGAGAATTATAAATCTTAAAATAATCTTAAAAGTCATCTGGTTTAACCTGTTCACTTTGCAGATGAGAAAACACTCAGGAAAGTTACTGACAGTTCAATTCCTGGAATGTAGTTTAAAGAATGTTAAGAAAATACTCATGTTTAGGATTTGTTACAGATAATTTGTGTTAAAAAAAAATTCTTTCTGTTTAAGATTCAAGGATAAAGTTAAGATTATCTAAAGACTTTACCTTTCCTGATGTTTAGAAAATTTTCAGAGCTTGTCTCTGTTACATGCATGTCTGTATTTGTCATTTCAGTAAAGTAAAAAGGAAGAAGAAAAGGGAAGAAGCTGAGAAACTGCCCGAAGTATCCCAAGACATGTATCATAACATTACTACAGATTTGAAAGAAATATTCCAACATACGAAGAACACAGATGAAAAGGAAGAAGACACACCCTGGAATGAGGATTGTGGTAGAGAGGAAACTGAGGAAGTCAGTGTTGCTGCAACCCTGACAAGTGGGGCAGAGCATACCAGCGGGTTCACGTTCTCTTTTTTTGATTCAGACACTAAAGATATAAAGGAAGGTGAGGGTTTTTTTTTTCTTTCCATCTCTTTTATTTCAGGGATTGAACTTAATTGGTGGAATTTACATTAAGTATAATCGATTTTGTGTATTCGTTCAGTCTGCATAAACAATATCAGATTCAGTGTAGCCTGATTCTAAATGTGATGTCCCTACAGGGTTAAAAAAGTGATTTTTCATTAAAGGGAACAGACTTGAAGCTAGCTGATATGAGTGGAGGCTAAACATTAATGGCCCGTTTCTTTCTTTCTGTTACATGCAGACAGTCTTGGACAAGTGAGCTACATTTAGATAGCTCTTTCATTTCCAGACAGTGTTCCTTTGTGTAGCCCTGGCTGTCCTGGAACTTGCTCTGAGACCTGCCTCTGCCTCCTGAGTACTGGGATTAAAGGTGTGTACCCTCCTGGCTATAGCTCTATTTCTTAATGTGTCTGGAGATGTCGTGACTAACAGAAAGGAAAAAAATAACCTTTTTGGAGTTATACAAATATGTCATGTCACCGGGCGGTGGTGGCGCACGCCTTTAATCCCAGCACTCGGGAGGCAGAGGCAGGCGGATCTCTGTGAGTTCGAGACCAGCCTGGTCTACAAGAGGTAGTTCCAGGACAGGCTCCAAAGCTACAGAGAAACCCTGTCTCGAAAAACCAAAAAAAAAAAAAAAAAAAAAAAGAAGAACAAAAAAACAAATATGTCATGTCATCAATATGCCAGTTATTTCAAAGTTTATCCTTTTAGATTGGACAGAATGTAGTGGAAAATGTAAAAGCAAGTTCCTACAATTTTACATCCTATTTCAGGTGATTTACCCTCAAAAGATCAAAAAAATTCCATGGATTTTAAAAATAACGAAATTGAAACCGTCCACTATTTAAAAATTGTGTGGGTGGGTGGGGTGTGTTTGAGTGCCCTGGGAGGCTAGAAGAGGGAGTAGGATCCCTTGCAGCTGGAGTTACAGGCAGCCATAGCTTAGAGTATTTTGCTTCAGTCTCTTGAGTGCCAAGATGATAAATGTGTTCCACACTTGGATAAGACACTTTTTTAGAAGACTGTTCTACCAAGTATTCAAGTATGCATTTCATATATGAATTTTTGTGGGAATTTCCTATAAGAGGCAGGATGGGTGTGTGTGT
>NC_022018.1:53201275-53203161 GCF_000317375.1 Microtus ochrogaster
CTCTTGTAGACCAGGCTGGTCTCGAACTCACAGAGATCCGCCTGCCTCTGCCTCCCGAGTGCTGGGATTAAAGGCGTGTGCCACCACTGCCCGGCTTCCCTGTAGGCTTCTTTTAACAGCACTTAGGTTATGCTTGTTCTTTGAAAATTATATTGCTCAACCATACACCTTTAGCTTTTAGCTCTTTTCATAATGTTATATTCCTTATCTGATCACTAAATAGTAGCTTTTAGTATTTTAAAATTGAAAATATAACCCTAATTATTTTAGATACTAGAACTGTAGCATGTTTGCTATCATGAACAAGGCCCTGGATTTGAGCACCAAAACTGGAAGAAAAAAAATGATAATATCTATTTTAACATATTAGACATTTACTCATGTTTGCATGGACAGGGAACAGTTTACTTTGTTTAGAAAACTACACTGTTGCTCATTCATAATTGTATAACCTTTCATTGTCATAACAATATAGACACCTATAGAACTGAGCCAGTGAAACGTGGGAAGATAGTCTATCAGGAAGATCCCCGCTTCCAAGATAGTAGTTCAGAAGAAGAAGAAGAAGAAGTTACTAAAGAAGCAGATCACAAAAGGCCTAGCCCTGGGTAAGCGGTTTGTGTGTAAGCTGTGCCATGCTTTATAAAGTCAGTCAGACATGCTTCAGCAGCTTTATGCAAGCATCTAGGACAAATTTTTTCCAGCTCTACGGAGTTCTCTAACCTTTTTCTAACAGAGAGGGTGATTTTTAGATGGCAACTTGTAGCAAGTACGGCATGGGTAGGGCAGTGAGGTTGATGGGAGTATTCCTGGTTTGGAAATCAGATGCTGTAGCTGACTTGGATACCAGTTGGGGAACACTGGCAAACCAGGTAACAATGGGAATGAATATTGACATCCAGAATGCGAAAGACAGAGTCTATACTTAATTCCTCATTATCAAAACTAGATGGAAGACTGTTGAGTAGAGATGGGATATGGTCATTTTAGTGCAAAGTAACATGATCAAGTGCAGAGCAACTTTTTTTCCTGGTTTTCTTTTTTTTTTTCCTCCTGGTTTTCGAGACAGAGTTTCTCTGTGTAGCCCTGGCTGTCCTGGAACTCACTGTGTAGACAAGGCTGGCCTCAAACTCACAGAGATCTGCCTGCCTCTGCCTCCCAATTGCTGGAATTAAAGGTGTGTGCCATCACCATCTAGCTGCAAAGCAACTTTTTTTAAAGGGATATTTTATAATTTCACTGTAATTATTTCTTTGATTTTTGTTTGTTTTGTTTTGCTACTTGGGTTCTTATTTTGTTTTAGGGAGGGCTTATGTCACCTAAACTACCCTTGAACTTTATATGTCCAAGGATGCTTGGAATTCCTCATCCTCCTATCTCTGTTTTCCAAATGCTGGGATTACAGACATATACTATCATAACAGCTGTAATAATTTCTTCTTATACATTGAAAGTAATTTTTGCCTTTTTCTCTCACTTGTTTTCAGAGAAGCATTTCCTGTAGAGTGCACTAGATTTTTCTTTTTCTCTGAGAATGATGACAGACTTCATGGTAGGTCTATTCTTCCATTCAGTGGTGTGGAACAGGTAGTAGTACAACTCTTACTCATTGTGTACTCGACACAGCTACATCTGCAGGTTCTGACCCATTGTTCTCTAATGTGCTTTATTCCCCTCCATTATAAAGCTTTTAGGGGCCAATAGTGCTTCTGTTACCATGTTCATTGTTTGTTCATTATCAACAAGAGCTTTTTTGTTATACAGACTTGCTTAGATATTAACATACAAAAGCCCTAAGTTTTCACTACTCTACAAATCCACATGAAATCTCTGAGGCTGATGATGTACTAGAATTGGCAATATCATCATATTGTCCATTTTATTTT
>NC_022018.1:53203826-53213028 GCF_000317375.1 Microtus ochrogaster
AAAAAAAAAGATTGTTTAATTCAACTATGATAGGTTCTGTGCAATCTGTAAAATTATGTATAATGGGGCAGATTTTTTACTTTGAATGTGTGAGCTTATTAAGTATATAGAAAGCCAAACTAAAAGGATAGGTAGGTAGGTACATACATAGATAGATACATAGATACATAGATAGATACTATCAAATCATGTACTCAAAACATTCCAGCAGAAACTGAATAGGAGTTCCCAATGGAGTTTTCTGTCCATGCCTGAGCTTGACTTGGCTAAACTTCCAGCCTCTCTTTCCCACTAGAGGCAGCTGTATATCATAGAATAACCGTAGTAACATCTGGTGGAAATGATTCATTTTCCAGCTGTTCTCAAGGGCACTGTGTGTTCTTGGGCTGTCTTATTATTCTTCCTCCTCTGTCTCTGAGCTGCTAGGCCAACCTATTCCCAGACAAGGGTTCTTTTTTTTAATATTTATTTATTATGCACACAATATTCTGTCTGTGTGTATGTCTGCAGGCCAGAAAAGGGTACCAGATTACAGATGGTTGTGAGCCACCATGTGGTTGCTGGGAATTGAACTCAGGACCGTTGGAGGAGCAGGCAATGCTCTTAACCACTGAGCCGTCTCTCCAGCCCCAGACAAGGGTGATTGGAGAACACTTGATTTAAAAAAACTGAGGTGTGCAATGAGTGGGAAGGGGATCACTGCTTCCAGACCCAGCTTCCAGGTGATATCAAACAGCACATGGCAATTTACTAGTAAGGTGTACATTACACAAATGCATGTCAGGAGCCTGGGTCATTTAAAGTGACTGGTCTAAGTCTAGCCAGTCTCCTAGGTTACAGAAAATCAGGAGGTTTCTCAAAGCTTAAGTTACAGTTCCCTAAACATAAAATAAAAATTGCATTCCAGTGAGTGGATTTCTATGACTTTATAACTTAAAGTTTACTTCGCTGAGCGTAAGAAATTCATGTTTATTTTTAATAACAGCTTTTTATTTTATGATTTCCTAGGATTGTCGGAAGAAACATAAAGAAGCTAAAAGGAAGTTGAAAGCAAATTAACCAACGTCAGCTTTGGTTTTGGTTTTGGCGGAAATGGCTGGCCAAATCTCCAAAAGAAAATTGTTTACTGGCAATGAAATTTCAGAGTGGAAGAATATTCAAAGCCTGGATGATGTTATATCATTCTGATTGCTATTTGTTTCTGTGGAATTACTCTGTATCTCTTCCTTAGTGACTGTGTCCCAAAATTAACTGAGCCAGTTGTGGTGACACACACCTGTGGCCTCAGCACTTTAAGAGGGGAAGTGGGAGCATTGTTTGAGCCTTGAAGTTTTAGGCCACACAGTAACACCCCACCTCAGAACAATGTTCATTCTTGTTCTTCATCCTAAATAACTGGTGACCATCTCTTGGTGGGAGACGTACACAAAGCCCCATTTAATAAATGGTTTGATGTACTTGTGTTTATATATTTCTGACTATCCTAATTATTTTTTACCTCCAATTTGTCTTTTAAAACTGAATTATAAATCAGTTTTGAGTTCTGTATTTATGTTCTGATGACAAGTTGAACTTTTTAATAAATGGTTCAGTATATTTGTGTTTGTTTCTGATTATTCTCAATACTTTTGTCTTTTAAAAAAACACAATAAATTACAAGTTAACTTGTGCTCTATTCTTGTATTCTGAAGACAAGTTGACTCTAATGTAGGATATTCAGACCAACACCTAAAGAGTTTTGTGAGGACCAGGGAAGAAAGACAATACAGTGTGTTCTTGACCTTAGCCTCATCTAGTAAACAACATGGAGATGGGCCTGTCAGTCCCAAAAGTCCAACTAGACCTAAGTTTATGAAAATAGATCCCAAGTCCACATAATAGTGCAGGTTTCAGATTTCACTAAATCTAGCTAAGATTCAACATAGATAGGCCTCCTACTAAAATGAGCTCTCCCTAAGAGGGGTGGTAGTTGCATGCTTTGAATCCCATCACTCAGGAGGCAAAGGCAGATGGATCTCTGAGTTTGAGGTCAACTTGGTCTACAGAGTGAGTTCCAGGAGAGCCAGCGCTGCTCAAAAACAAAAAAGCTCGCCGGGCGGTGGAGGCACACGCCTTTAATCCCAGCACTCGGGAGGCAGAGGCAGGCGGATCTCTGTGAGTTCGAGGCCAGCCTGGACTACAAGAGCTAGTTCCAGGACAGGAACCAGAAAACTACGGAGAAACCCTGTCTCGAAAAAAAAAAAAAAAAAGCTCTGTACAAAAGGGTGTTAGTCCTAAGCCTTATTGAGCTTTGATGCGCACCTAAAATTAGTGTAGTATTCATTGATAACACATTTTGCTTGAGCACAAAATTTATTGGTATCTTTTTCTGGGTTGTTAATCATGTCTCCACTGCCTATGCCTGTGTCACTGAGATGCTCAATTCCTATGGTGTGGGTTTTTTGTTGATACTGTTTTTGTAAATTAGCATATAGGGATTAGAGAGATGACTGCAACTAAGAGTGCTTGCCAATCTCCCAGAGCACACAAGTTCACAGTACCCACATCAAATAGCTCATGGGACCTCACATATGTCATCTTGGCCTCTGTAAGGAACTGCATTCACGTACGTGCACATGCCACATGCCCCCACCACACAAAGACGAAAATCATTTGGATAAGTAAAATCGAGAACAAAAAACTAAGGAACTTGAAGAGTTGTTCTAGATTTTCTATTTCTAGGATTTCAGACTTAGAGATTAAAAACTACTTGGCAAGATACTTAAGGTGTTCCTCCTCTTGATGTAATCACATACCTCATCACTCCATAGTTAATGATTCTAGTAAAAGCCACAGGTTTTTTGCTCACAGATACTAAATTTGACTAGGATTATTCAAGGGCTTCTTTAAAGTGTGGCAACTAGAACCCAAGGGCAAGTGTTCCCAGAGACAGGAAGCATGCTGTTTCCTAAGGTCTGGGTCAAAAGTAAGCTCGGCCACTGGTTCTGTATTCTATCGGTTACACAAGTGGGAGGAACCAAAGAGCTTGTGTCAAGTACTCCATTTCAAAGTAGACAAAGTGACAAGTGGCCTTTTTCATTCCCAATTTTCTGTCAGGATAAAAATAATCTGCTTCTTCCAATAGTCATCCCTATACTTTGCCTTAAAAAAGAATCACTCTTGAATATAAGTAGTAGTATGTTTTGGACACAGTTGACATCTTCAAGGAATTTTTTTTTGAGAGGGTTTTTCTGTGTAGCCCTTCCTGTCCTGGAACTGATTCCTCTGCCTCCTGAGTGCTGGAATTAAAGGCATACAACCACAACCACCCAGCTATGAAATTTTTAAACCACCTGGACAGTCTATACCACCCATATGGAGGAGCCTTTTATTCTATTTCTGCAATCTGAACAGAGAATATACAGGAAGCAGACCAACTGGCAACTTAATGCAAAACTTTGCAAAACATGGCAAATATTTCTAGTTAATAAACTCTTATTCAAGTAGAAATGCAAAGAGAACAGTGAACCACTGCCTCTAATCGTTGACATAATAGGGTCTGAAACATTAAGTGTTGCATAAATACAGTTATCAAAAATTTCTTAAACTTGTTAAGCTTCCTATCCCTTTTCTGCCAAATCCATTTTGTTGTTGTTGTTGTCACTAACGGATAAAATAGGCACTTGGTCACCTGTTCAACTCTTGACTTTTCAAGGTCAAAATTTCCTTCATAGGAAACGTGCCAAGCTCCACGTTTTTTGTTCCTGACCAGTTCTGGAAGGTGCTAAGTAGACGAATAATGATAATAAATAAACAATTTTTTTAATTAAAAGAATTATTCTAGGGCAGGAGAGATGGCTCAGTGGTGACCAAACTGCTCTTCCAGAGGACCGCGGTTCAATTCCCAGCAACCACATAGCAACTCACAACTGTCTGTACCTCCTGTTCCAGCGGGTCAAACACCCTCACACAGACATACATGCAGGCACAACACCAATGTACATAAAATAAAAATTTTTAATCAATTTTTTTTAAAGGATCATTCTAAATGAAGCTCAACAAGTGTTCATGTTGTTGCCAGGCCCTTTCTTCCCTTCTCCTGCCATTTACCACATGACAAGCAGAAATCAGGTTAGCTTGTACTGTTCCCAGAAATAACTGTGAGAAGTTTCAGTTGTGGCATAAATTTTAGGTGTCTGTCACAGCCGTGAATCTCAGTTGGTAGAGTGTGTGGTTCTGATGCGGTGCATAAAGCCCTGGCTTCATCCCCCAGCACCACGTAAAAACAGGCGAACTGGAGCATTTCTGTAATTCCACCACTGTGAGGAGGAGGCAAGAGGGTCTGAAGTTTAAAGACATCCTTGGCTTCTTAGAGTTCTGGAGCCAGCTGGAGATACCTGAGACTCTGAGTCCAAACTAATTTTAAATGTCGTGAACACTGACATATATTTAAGCATACTGACATAAGTACCCAAGAAGAAGAGAATGGGTGTCTGTCCTCCATAGGCCAAGAATTGGAAACCGAAATACCTATCCTCCTGAGGTAAGAACCTAGCCTGCAGGAGAGCAGTCTGCAACAACAGCGCCGCCAGCTAAGTGTCTGCAGTGAATGCCTGCTCATTCCTCTGGAGCGACGCTCCCGACCTGCACCGCAGTTGTTCATAGACCAATCGCCATGCGTGTTGTTTGTGGGTGTCGGCTTGCACACGTTGATTGGACGGCCCCGAGCCGGCCTGTGCCTCGCGCTGTCAGTGTTGCATCACCTCCAGGCGCGGTTCCGGAGCGTGGTCGCCGGCTGCAACCCGGGCTCGCCCCGGGGTTCCCCAGGTAAGCTTCACCCTCCGCCCCTCAGGTTCCTCACTGCACCAAGTCTGGTCCGCAGAGCGAGGTATGCACGGGTTACACTCGCCACACTACACATGGCAGTGAAAAGGAGCACGCTGCTTCCCGCCGCGAGTGCGCTGCGTGCACTGAGCTATTTCCAGAGGGCGGGTCTGGAGCAGAGTAAGTAACAGCGCAGAACTCAGACCGGCGCACAAGATTCTGGCCTGCCTCATTAGGTGGAGGGCTGAGATCCTTAGAAGTCCCTCAGTCAGTTAGTGGGTCCGTGGTGTGGTGACTTTTAAGCAGAGTGGTGTGAGAATGCAGGGTGTTACAGTGCCCGGGAGAACATAAGAAGGTGGGTGAGGTCACTGCCAGGTTTAGGTACTGAAAAGGACTAACCTAGGAACCGTTCTGGATTCTAGGATTCTCTCAACTGTCCCGGGTTCATGCGCATTTATTCTTAGGCTCCAAAGTGTGCTGTGCGTGGCGCACTTGTTCTGGGCACACAGAGTCTGGTAATGCATTTTAAACCCACCCCTGGCGACCGCACAGAACACCAACTCTTCGGTGGGGTTGGAGGTGAGAAGAAATGTCTTATCAGTATCTTCAGTAGCCTTGGACTGAACATGGGCAGAGGACTTTACCCAAAGTACTATGAGATTTGTAAGAACCTGCCATGTTGGGTCAGAAGATGAGGGCATCGTCGTGATCACTTTATGGTGACATATGTACTGTACATGTACATTTCCGAATTATAGTATTACAGTTGTTTATCTGGCACTTAAATGTATTAGATATGATATTTAATCTAAGGATTAATTAAAATACATAGGCAGATGCATGTAATTTATATGCTAATACTGCATTTTATATAAGAGACTTGAGCATCCTTGAGGTATGTGCCAACATGAGCAGCCGTATCCGTGGTGTTTCAGTATGCTTACTCAAGGTAAGTTGAGATCTGGGTGGAAGTAGTGTAGAAGTAGCTGAACAGACAGGTGGGAATGTGGTTCAATTGGTTGAGTGCTTGCCTTACCTGCAGGAAACTCTGAGTTTAAGCCTCCGCCCCCATAAAAGCACAACTGTGAGCTGGAAGTGGTTGTACACATCTTTAATACCAAGACTTTGGAAGCAGAAGCAGACTGAACTTTGAATTCGGTGTCAGCCATTGTAAAACTCTGTCACCAAAGCAAATAAACAAGAAAACAAACAAAATCCCCAAATGCTTGTAATACCAACAACATTCAGGGTAGAGGCAAGAGGATAGGGGAGTGGGTCAGAGTCATGCCCAGCTACACAGGATTTCAAGCACCCTGAACTGTATGAGATTGCCTCAGAAGGGAAATGAAATCGCAGAAGAGGAAGCTAAGGCTAAAATGTCCTGAAGGAGTTACAGGCTAAGGAAGAAGGAAGGCTTGGATTATGTTGGGAAGGAAGAAAATGGGTGGTAGTTTTGGGCGTGGCCTGACAGTGTTGCTTGACCTTTCCCCAACTCATCTGCCCCCACTGCCCTGTGGTTGCTGGAGGCTGTTGTGCAGGTACAGTTCTCCAGTGGATACGATGGGCTAGAAAAACCCAATGATTTATGCATGGCAGCTGTTTCTTCTCAGCAGCTGCCATAGCCCGGTCATTGGTACAGTGTTCTTCCTCAAACAGTCAGTCAGTCAGTGCTATGGCAGCCAGCCTTTGTGTTTTCGAGAACAGTACTGTGATTCTCAATCTTCTGAGAACAGCGGAGACAACATAGAAAGTCCAGTAAAAGCTAGCCTCTCACTTCCCAGAAAGTTTAGACCTCGTGTTCTCAACAGGTTGGGTGGATATCCCTGAATCATTAATTGTCAGGACACCGTGTGAATGTGAAGTGCTCCAAGTGTGTTCTGCAGGAGCTTCTCCTAGGCATCTATTTAAAATGTGCATTCTCTCCAAAACTACAGAGAAATCCTGTCTCGAAAAACCAAAAAAAAAAAAAAAAAAAAAAGTTCATTCTGGCCCCTGGTGAGTTTGCAGCTGGAATAGCTCCCAGAGAGACAAGAGCAGTCACAGCAGTAGATTGGCAAGATGAATGTGGTGGTGTGCGTACCAATCTCTTCCTGAACGGATGGGACCCTTGGCAAATCAATAAGTACTTGAAAGGCTGGATGCTGTAATGTAATAGCTGCTGATCCAAAATCCCATGTACGTCTCAGTAGGGCTTGATGATATGCTCTGGTTGAAAGGGCCATTTCAGGAAAGTGCCTACCTGGTTTTGTTTTTTTTTTTCCTATAAAACACTTGGGAGACACTCACCTATGAAAAATTAACAATGTTTGAGAAAAATATCTTTTTTATTGTTATTACTTTGGTCATAAAAATTTCTTGGTAGCCTCAGCCTTATTCTGCTGCTTTTAGATCGGGTTGAGGTGTGTAGGACCTTCTCTCCTAGAGTCTTCAGCTGGTGGGGTTCCTCAGGACATAGGAGTCTGTCTTCTCTATTTTTTCATCATTAGCAATCCTGTCCCCTTATAATTGAATTTTGGCATGGAAATCTGATCACCAGCTTGATTAGAATGTAAATGAGAATGTGCACATGCATCATACTTATTAATAAATAAAGCAGGGGTTTTGTTTGTTTTGAGATATGATCTCAGTGTGTATTAGTTTTGTCTGGCTTGCAACTCGGTATATAAGCCAGGAAAACCTTGAACTGCCTGCCACTGCCTTCTAGGTGATGGGAGTAAGGGTGTGAACCACTATGCCTGGCCTAAAGGGTTAAAAATTAATAATAAAAAAAAAGACAAAGAGAGGTGAAGAAGTGTCTTAGTTTGGGTTTCTGTTGCTTCAAAAAAACACTATGACCAAAAACAAGTTGGTGAGGAAAGGGTTTATTTGGTTTCCAACTTCTACATCACTGTTCATCATCAGAGAAGATCAAGACAGAAACTCACACAGGGCAGGAACTGATGTAGAAGCCATGGAGAAGTGCTGCTTACTGACTTGTTCTTGGTGGCTTGCTCAGCCTGCTTTCTTTCTTTTTTTTTCTTTTTTAACTTTTTGGTTTTTCAAGACAGGGTTTCTCTATGTCAGAAGGAATGTCCTGGAGCTCTCTCAGTAGGCCAGGCTGGCCTTGAACTCAGAGACCCACCTGCCTCTGCCTTCCAAGTGCTGGGGACTAAAGGTGTGTACCACCACTCCCCCAGCTCAACCTGCTCAACCCAGGACCACTAACCCAGGGGTGGCCCCACCCACAGTAGACTGAGCCCTCCCCCACTCCCTCATAAGTCATGAATAAAGAAAATGTTTTACAGACCTGCCTATAAGCTGGTTTAGGTTCCCTTCTCTCAGATGACATTAGCTTGTGTCAGGTTGACATAAAACTGTCCAGCACAAAAAAAAATGATTGAGGAAAGACATCCTTTTGAACTCCCACAAGCACCAGCACTTATGTAAACAACATAAACAAAAGAAAAATAATAAGAATGCAAACGTAAAAGTAAAATAACTTAAAATTAAAAAGATAACTCACCAGAGAATGACTGGATCTAGAATTCAGAATTCTTCAAATTCAGCCCTGAGAAGTCAATCTAAGTGAAAAAGGGTCAAAGGTGGGTAGTCTGTTCATCTTAAGACGATACACCAGCTGCTGAGTCACATGCAGAGTTATATCCGCTGCTTTGTACCTGTAAGACGGCTCTGGTCTAAAGTCAGACGGTAGGGAGTGGGGGAGTGTAGAGAGTGGGCACCCCATTTGCTGCTGATGGAGTGTAAAAAGGTGCAGTCACTGTGGAAAACATCTTAGTAGGTCCTCAGGAAGTTAAATACTGAGTTACCTGATCCACAAATTCCACTCATGCACAGACAGAAAACACGGCCGTGTGGAAGTTTGAACTTATTCTTCATAACAACCTTAAAACCTAATTCAGATGTGAAACTCGATGAGCTGGCAAACAATGGCAGCGCTGTATGAAGTGTGAATGTGTTACAGCATGACTGACCCTTGAAAACTAAGAACTGGAACCACATGTCGATAATTCCTGTGAAATTTTCATTTTCTGATTGTTTTCTTTGGGGGGGACTTCAAAACAGGATTTCTCTCTTTAGCCCTTTCTGTCCTGGAACTGGCTCTGGAGACCAAGCTGGCCTCGAACTCTGCCTCTGCCTCCCAAGTGCTGGGATTAAAGGCGTGTGCCACCACCTTCCCAATGTGGGAATTTCATTTTATATGAACTATAAATAGGCGAATTGTTACCGAGTTAGCAACAAAATTAGTAGTTCCTGGGGACTAACAAAAGAGAATGTGATTGCTAATGGTTGTGGGGAGAATTGAAAATATTCTGAAAAAGCCGGGCGGTGGCAGGCGGATCTCTGTGAGTTCGAGGCCAGCCTGGTCTACAAGAGCTAGTTCCAGGATAGGAACCAAAAA
>NC_022018.1:53213128-53221723 GCF_000317375.1 Microtus ochrogaster
TTCGAGGCCAGCCTGGTCTACAAGAGCTAGTTCCAGGATAGGAACCAAAAAGCTACAGAGAAACCCTGTCTCGAAAAATAAAAAAAAAAAAAAAAGAAAGAAAGAAAAAAAAGAAAATATTCTGAAATAGGTGGTGGTGGTGGTTGTATGCCTTTAACTATCCTAAGGACTAGCTGTCTTGTGTAGTTTAAAAGAACACTCTGTAGTGTATGCATCATTACCCAATGAAGCTTTTGCTTTAACACACACAATATAGACAGTCATGTGTATATATACTTTAGTAATATATTAGCCTGCTATTCCTAAATTAGGAATTGCTATAACTGTAGCAAATTTGATTTCTTTTTGCAGCTACAGAATGGTCCAACAAGTTCCAGAAAATATCCATTTTCCTGATGAAGAAGAGAAAACCTTGCAGTTCTGGTCCAAACATAACTGCTTCCAGGAATGCTTAAAGCAGTCAAAGAACAAGCCAAAGTATGTGACTTTCTGTGGTAAAGATAGAATTCTTGCAAAAAAAAAAAAAAATAGCTATTTCTCGTATGGAGTTCCGTAGTGCGCAGACCCTGCATTCGCCTGTGAGTTCTCCGGGTCTCTCGTCTTGTTACACACTGGGAAGTCAGTAGCGAAGACTGAACAAGAGAGTTTCTGGTGTCAGAAGTCATCTGAATGGAGTTTATTTATCACTTTCTTTCTTGGCAATTACTGTCATCTCTGCTTTCACTTAGCACCTCAAGATAAACTTCGTGGGTGTTTCCTACAGTGTTTCCTGCCTTAGTCTCTATTCGTAGTAAAGACTGCTAATCTTAGATCGCTGGTTTCATTAGGAACCTTCCCTGTTTCACACTTTTGTGATGGTGTCCACAGCTCTGCTTCATTGATGCGGTAACTCAGGATCAGTCTTTGTTGTTGTTGTTGGTTTGTTTTTGTTTTTGAGACCAGGCTGGCCTCGAACTCACAGAGATCCGCCTGCCTCTGCTTCCTGATTGCTGGGATTAAAGGCGTGCGCCACCACCACCTGGCTCATCAGGATCAGTTTTACCTTGCCTATATCTTGGAGATAATGAATGAACAGATGACTGGATGGCGGTCCCTCTCCTCCCGCAGCTCTGTCAGAGTGGCCTTTCTGAAGGCAGGACCTCCAGTAAATGTCTAATCAATTATGTCTATTTCCTAGTCCTGCTGACCGCCCTCCTACCCTCCTGAATATTTCAGTATGGTATCTACTTGAAAGATAAATGTCCTGAACTTTTCTGTTTTAAAATGACATACTGTGTTTTGTATTATCTGTTAGATTTACCTTCTATGATGGGCCTCCCTTTGCAACTGGGCTGCCTCACTATGGACATATACTTGCGGGGACAATTAAAGACATAGTTACAAGATATGCCCACCAGAGTGGTTTTCACGTTGACAGAAGATTTGGATGGGATTGTCATGGCTTACCTGTGGTATGTCTAAGTCTCCTGTCTTGTTATGTTTTGATTTCCATAAATGTATTGAATTCTTGTCCATAGTATTATTTATTTTTTGGTTTCTCTGTAGAGTTTTTTTTTTTATTTCTTTTAGCCATTTTGATTTTTGTTGTGCCTTACTTGTATTTGTTTCATAAGGTGTGGCTGTTAACATAATCATCTTTTCTAATATCTTCAGGAATATGAAATTGATAAGACACTGGGGATCAAAGGGCCAGAGGATGTGGCCAAAATGGGGATTGCGGAGTATAACAGACAGTGCCGAGCAATTGTGATGAGATACTCTACTGAGTGGAAGGTATGCTGGGCGTTTTCAAAACAATGAATAGTTTGGTTTTGAGATGGGACCAGATATGGCTAATCAGCCTTTGTACTTTTTTGTTTGTTTGTTTTTTGTTATTTATTTATTTATTTATTTATTATGTATACAATATTCTTTCTGCGTGTATGCCTGAAGGCCAGAAGACGGCACCAGACCTCATTACAGATGGTTGTGAGCCACCATGTGGTTGCTGGGAATTGAACTCAGGACCTTTGGAAGAGCAGGCAATGCTCTTAACTGCTGAGCCATCTCTCCAGCCCTTGTTTTTTTTTTTTTTTTTTTTTTTTTTTTTTTTTTTTTTTTTTTTAAAGACAGGGTTTCTCTGTGTTAACAGTCCTGACTGTCCTAGAACTAGCTCTGTAGACCAGGCTGGCCTCGAACTCACAGAGATCCGCCTGCCTTTGCCTCCTGAGTGCTGGTGTTAAAGTCATGCACCACCACTGCCTGGCGTCCTTTGTGCTTTTTATGAAATAGTCCCCAGAGTAAGACTGTCCATGTGAACTTGGGGTTCACAAGAAGGGCTGAATTCTCCTATCCTGTAAACATTAATCCCAGTCTTTCTTGGTTTCCAGTTTTTTATTCCTATAGTTTTTCTCTGGCCTCTTGCCTACTGTTATCCTCTCTTTAACAATTTCTCCATTTATATCCTGTGTTCTTGGTGTTTCCTTCTGTGTCCACTGGCCTAACATTCAAGTCCTTTGGCCTCAGTAGTCTGAGTGCTGGCCGGACGGACGGAGACACACACACACACACACACCAGTCTCTTCATTGTCTTCTGATGCAGGCTGTTATGTTTCCCCTCCCACAATGCTCACCTTAGGGCTCTTCCGTCATGAGTGCCCACTGAGTACCTTTGGTTTTTTGGCACAAAGAGTCCAGTTTCATTAGCATGAAACACAGAGCTCAGTTTCCTCCCAACCTAAGTTTCTTGCCTAACGCAGTGGAGGGAATTCCTGATAACTTGAACTCAGCCTAAATATAAATCTGCTTTTAAAATATATATATTTTTTCTGCTCCCTTCTCCCCGCCTCTTCCTCTTCCCCCTTTACCTTAAGGCAGGATGTCACTCTGTAGTCCTGATTGGATTGGAACTCAGAGATCTGCCTGCCTTTTCCTCCTGGGTGCTTGGATTAAAGGCATGAGCCACCATGCTTTTCCATTTTTCTAAAAATTCTTCACTTTGAGATTACCGAAAGCATCCATCTAGTATGAACTGGTGCCCTATGCCTTCATCTACCATTTTCCAGCTGCTGACATCTTCGGTAACACAAAAGCAGATAGTTAACATTAACAAGATACTGTCCACTTGTGCTACTGATCTTTGTGACCGTGGTGTCTATCCCGGATCAGGCATTGCCTTCAGTGGCATGTCTTCTTTGTTTCCTTCGATATACAGCACTCATTTAGCTTGACTTTGTCTTTTATGACCTTGTCACTTTGGGGAGCAGGGAGGGAAGGTTACTAGGGATTGATTATATCTATGGCATTGTGCATGCCTGAACAATTGCTGTTCTGTACCAATAAGTTATATCCAATTAATTGTTTACTTCATTAAGATGCTGCCCGACTGTCTAGCTTTCCCTTGATGAAGTGCAAGTTTTGCTTCGCCGTTAATGAACATCTCATGGGAATAGTGTTTCCAGCATGCTTTTTCTTATGATGCTTTCAGCCATTATTCTTAGCAGCTGTTGGTAAATCCTTCCTAGCTATAGCCATTTCTTCCATGTTTGCCAAGTAATGGTTGCAAAAGACTAAGCAATTAATATTTGCTGGGTGTGGTGGTACACATCCATAATTTTAGTACTGGGGAGACAGAAAAAGGATCATTTTACATTTGAAGCATGCTTGGTTTGTGTAACAACTTTCAAATCAGCCAGAGATACATTGTGAACCCCTGCCCCCTCAAAAGTGCATCATGACTTAAGTAAATATTTATATTGATAAGTAACAATCTCTATGTATAAGAAACGAATGCTAAGAAAACTAGTTTATGTGTTGTTTAAAATATGTTTACTTGGACCATTATTTTGATTTCCCAGAACAGTCATGCAATGACAATAAAAGTAAAAGATAGTCGTGGCATCATTCTCTAATACTGTTGTAACATTTCTGTTCTCAAGTCTACCGTTACCAGACTCGGCCGATGGATTGACTTTGACAATGACTACAAAACTCTATACCCGCAATTCATGGAATCAGTCTGGTAGGTTCATTTTAAATTGGAGGAATGATAAGCTTTCTCTTGGATTGGTCAGATGAGAGGTGTGCTTGCCTGATGAAGTTTCTTTACAAGTCCATTATTTGATTTTAGAACAAATATGTTTATCTTTTTTTTTTTTTTTTTGTTTTTTGTTTTTCGAGACAGAGTTTCTCTGTGGCTTTGGAGCCTGTCCTGGAACTAGCTCTGTAGACCAGGCTGGCTTCGAACTCCAGAGATCCGCCTGCCTCTGCCTCCCAAGTGCTGGGATTAAAGGCGTGCGCCACCACTGCCCGGCCGTGTTTATCTTTTATATGTTAAAAAAGCCTTCTACATAACTTTCTAAAATCTTGAAAATGATTTACCCCCATTTTTTTTTCCTCGTAAAAATGCTGTTTTAGGAGAGAGATTTTTTTTGTTTCCTTTTGGCAGTACCGTGGACCCCACTCAAGGCCCTTACACACTGGGCAGATACTCTGCCACTGAGCTTTATCTCAGCCCTGTGGGAGAGCATGGAACTCAGCCGTTATCCTTTTTGTGGGCAGTGGCACACACTTAGCCAAGCAGTGGGAGACTGAAGCAGGGGTATGAGCTCAGGACCTGCTTGGACACCTCAGTAAGAGAGACTTTGTCGGGCTGTGGTGCAGTCGCACACCTGCACACCTTTAGTCCTAGCACTTGGAAGCAGAGGCAGGGAGTTTGAGCCCAGCCTGGTCTACAAGAGCTAGTTCAAGGACAGGCTCTAAAACTAGAGAGAGAGAGAGAGAGAGAGAGAGAGAGAGAGAGAGAGAGAGAGAGAGAGAGAGAGAGCGTGAGAGAGAGAGCGCGCTTTGTCACACAAAACAAAAAATACCCTAGGGATATTGCAACTACAATGAAAGTTTTAAAAAAAAGAAAAGCAGAATTTAATAAAGATTCTCACCAGCGCAATGTTATTCTATTATCCAGTTGTTGGAGAAGTGAGCAGTCAACAAGAGAAATTGAGGTGACATTGATCTCTGGTGTTCTTGAATGGATTCATCAAAATTTTTTAATCAATGTGGCCTTGTACTTTTCTAAAAGCTGCCTGTTACATAGTTTAAATAATGTTCCAGAAACCTAAAGAAAAATCCCAAAATGCTAGCAAAGTTGATAAAAAATGTTTTTATCATACCTCTAAGAATTTTAGTGTAAAATTATATGCTGATAGCTACAGATTTATATAGTTGATAAAGCTCTGGGCAGTGTGCTCTAACATTAGCCTTTCTTAACCACTATGAACATCATTCCTTATCAAAAGATGATAGTCACACCCCAAACCCAACCCCAGGCCTTGCACACGCTAGACACACTCTCTATTGCTAAGCAGTAACCGAGCCTTGATAATAACACTTTTCTAGCCTACTGTTAAATGTTAAACGTTGTTATTTACTAGCAGGCTACCAAATGATGTGTTGTTGTTGTTTTTGTTTGGTTTTGCTTTTTGTCTACTTTATCACAAGAACACTGTAGAAGTTGGTATAAAAGTTAGCATTTGAAAGGCAGGTTTTGGCTCTGTAGTTGTAAAGCTCCATCTTTTAACTTGCCAGGTGGGTCTTCAAGCAACTGTATGACAAAGGCCTTGTGTACAGAGGCGTGAAAGTCATGCCGTTCTCCACTGCTTGTGGCACTCCACTTTCTAACTTCGAATCAAACCAGAATTACAAGGTGCGTGACATGCTGAGTGTCGGCCTAGACCGTGGTTGTTGACTGATTACAATTAGCCTCAACTGGTGGTGGCAGACATCCATCACTACTGAGCACTGGTAATGCTGCAACATGTCGCGAGGAGGCTCTGCTAGGTTAAATGGGGCTGTTTTCTTTCCATTGGATTCATCATGTGTTTTAATGTGATGGGTTCTTTTTGTTTGGGCCATATGGTGTGCCTGCCCTTGTCAGCTCTGACATAGTTTTTCCCAGCTACTGTTCTTCGGGGACCTTGCCTTCGGTGACTTTATGTCTTTTCTGACACGTGTGGGTTTGGTTTTTTTGTGTTTTTCTTGTTTTGTTTTGTTTTGTTTTGTTTTTTTGAGACAGGTTTTCTCTGTAGCTTTGGTGCCTACCTGGAACTTGCTCTGTAGACCAGGCTGGCCACGAACCTCAAACTCTCAGAGATCTACCTGCCTCTGCCTCCCGAGGGCTGGGATTAAAGGCATTCTCCAGCACTGCCCGGGCTACAGTGGTATTGTTTGTTGAAGGTTTTGGGAAGGAAGTCTAACTCAGGTGCTGAGCTGTGATGCAGAACTGCATTAGATCTTTTCTCTGGTGCGCAGGACTTGTGTCATTGGCACAACTGGTCTATGTCATCTAGAGGGTGAAGTAGAGAATCTCTGGGAATTGAACAATCTTATGTCTTCTGTATCTTTATTCAGCCTTCACTTTTGCCAGTTTATATAACGCTAATTTTGAAAAGGTTTGTCACTTTGTGGAAGTATTATTCATGTCCAAGTTTGGAAATTGTTATATTTCAGAAGAATTTTATCATCTTGGTAGAGAGTGTTTTTCCTGTTAGATGGTGTGGGATCTTTTTATTTTATTTATTTATTTGTTTGTTTGTTTGTTTGTCTCCAGATTGCCTCTGTTCTTGGCTCATGCATAATTTTTTGTTGTTTATTTTTCGAGATAGGATTTTTCCATATAACAGTTCTTGCTTTCCTGGAACTTGCTCTGTAGACCAGGTTGGCCTTAAACTCACAAAGATCCATCCACCTGCCTCTGCCTTCTGAGCGGTGTGATTAAAAGTGCATCACCACCACCTGCCCTTAATAAAATATTTTAAGCACATAAAAATATACAATATAATATACAGAGATAATTATTTCCCAAAACAGTTTTGTTGTTTAACTTTGTATAATTACTGTAGATCAGTTCGCTATAATGGTAAAACTCCATTCTTGGTTTTGATTGTTACCCTTAGTCTTTGATAGCTAAGCCATCTTTCATGTCCTCAAAGTCTTGTATTCATTATTCCTCTTGATACATTATTTATATGTTACCAGATATCTTACACTGCATTTTTAATGTCATTGCTAGAACATTTTTAAAATGTAGAAATGGCTTAGCAGTTAGTTAAGAGCACTGGCTGTTCTTCTAGAGGACCCAGGTTCAATTCCCAGCACCTACTTGACAGCCCACAACTGTCTGTAACTCCAATTCCAAGGGATCTGATGCCCTCTTCTGACTTCCATGACATGCGTGAATACCCATATCCATAAAATGAAATTTTTAAAAATTATATCAGGTGGCTTTTTTTAAGAGCTCACTTTTATCTTAAATTTATTTTAGTTTCCTTTCAGATCAGTTCCTTATTAGTACCTCCTTTACAGGTTTATAAAACACTACTTTCCCTCAATGTCTTTCAGGATGTTCAGGATCCTTCAGTATTTGTAACCTTCCCTCTGGAGGAAGATGAAAACACATCCTTAGTTGCTTGGACAACCACTCCTTGGACTTTGCCTAGTAATCTTGCCTTGTGTGTCAATCCAGAAATACAGTATGTGAAGATCAAAGGTAAGGGCTGGCCTAGTTATTGTCATTGTTAAATATAAAAGAATTTTACATAGATATACAAGCTTGCATTAATTTTGGGGGTAAAACAGTTTTATGTGAAAATTTTACTAAAGGTAAGCTTTAAGGGCAGGTATGGTGAGCACACCTGTCTCAGCACACAATAAACTGGTGGAAATACTGTAAGGTTGAGGCCACCCTGAGAAACATAGCAAGATCCTGTCTCAAAACTAGAAGGGTAAACTGGGTGGTGGTGGTATGCACCATTAATCCCAGCACACAGGAGGCTGAGGCAGGTGGATCTCTGAGTTCGAGGCCAGCCTGGTCTACAGAGTGAGTTCAAGGACAGGCTCCAAAGCCGTGTGGAGAAACCAAAACAAACCTTGAAAAACCAAAACAAACAAAAACAAAATAAAAAAAACTAGACAAGTAGGGGAGGGAAAAAAGAAAGGCAACCTGGAAGGTTGTTTCATTTCTGTTTGAAAGTGACACAGATTTTTATAATTTCCAATTTTAATGTAATTTTGGTGCATCAGTCCCCTATTTTGCACTAGAGAATTCTTATATTCTCAACTATGTCCTTTCTTAGAGATTTATATGAAATATGGTGGTGGATACTTTCTGAGCACATACTGCTTCCATATTTGGAGAAATTACACGGAGGAGAAGAGAAATACACATTGGTCAGGGCAAGGGTCTGGAAGACCTGCTTTGGAAGCAGTATGGCATTTCCTCTGGAGTTAAACATAGAATTACTTAATAGTTTGCCTTGGAATTGAAAGCAGTATCTGTGTTTGGCAGCACGTGTCCCAAATCCTCATTCTTGGGATGCTGGAGAATAAAGAGTTTGAGGCCAACCTTGGCTACCTGAGACTTTGTTTCACAAAAGGGAAAAAAAGAAATGAGCAGTGAAAACAGGTGCTTGTTCTGATACCGTTACACCTGTGTTTGTATCAGCACTGTTCACGGTAGACACGGCATGAGAGCTGTCTGTGTAGGGGCATGGTGACTATTACCCAGCCTTAAAGTGTGTGTGTGTGTGTGTGTGTGTGTGTGTGTGTGTGTGTGTGTGTGTG
>NC_022018.1:53221823-53228122 GCF_000317375.1 Microtus ochrogaster
TATTTGGTTTCTTCCTGAACCCTGGAGATGCGTGTTGGCCATGGCTGTTGCCCATATGGGATCTTGGCACTGGAGTCTGTAGCTGCTTCTTTGAGGGGGTTATGGTGCCATTGGGGCTACTTTCCTATATACCCATGAGCGTGAGCCTGGTACATTAAGGGCTTTCTGATGTTTCAAATCTAACTCGTGTGTGTGCATTACACACTACCATAGACAGCCCACTCATCTACTTAGATATTTTATCTCGTTCCCGTCGTATGTTATATAAAATGTGGACTTCGCGTATAACAATATTTCTGTGATTAACTGCACCAATGAAAGCAGATTTTTACAAAGGTCCTTCAGAGGGATCCATGAAAATGTATGACGTGCTCTACCAGGTTCTAGTATATCACACTTTGTAGTGGGAGGTTTCAGCTTCCCATTTTTAATTGATTTGTTAGAATCAATCTGTGGTACCTCCCCTAAAAAAATAAATTGAGTGGTGTTGACTAAGTGGGAAGGGAGGAGAGAGGTCTTTATGTTCCTCTGCTGTTGATGGTAGTCACAGTATGTTAAGTGCATACGTGCTAGAAGAGCACCCGCATCTCAGCTTCTGCTTGTCCAAAGACGAAGAGAACCTAACACATCTCACCCACTGATGACTGTGTAAAACATCATCTGGGTGACCAGACACAGCGGTGAAGCCATCTGAGGGGATGAGGTCACAGAAACTGTGGCTTTGTGAATTACCTGAACTGTTAATGTTAAGTTTGGGTGGAAGGTGCTTGTTAGTTTTGAGACAGGGTCTCACCGTTTACTGTTTATTTGTCTGGAACTCACTATATGGACCAGGCTGGAGATGAACCTCCAAGATGCTGGGATTAAAAGCATGGACCACCATGACTGACTTAATGTTAGGATTTTTTTTGTTGTTGTTCACATTCACATATATTACCTTTAGAAAGAGAAGATAAAGGTTAATTTTCCTATGTGGACTTGGGTGCAATTAATAATGGCCACCTACCCTGCTGTTTTTGATGTCTTTGGCACATCTGGGTAGCAGTGCTCCCTAGCTTTGCAGCATCCTCTGTGCAGGGTATACAGTAGATACAGGTGGCACAAGCGTCTTTGCACAAGAGATATGCCTGGTATATATGTCTTCATAGTCACCTAGTGTGAATGTCACTAATGTCCTTTTTTCCTTCATTATCACAGATGTTTCCAGGGGAAAATTGTTTATTTTAATGGAAGCCAGATTATCGGCCCTCTATAAGCTAGAAAGTGATTACGAGATCCTTGAAAGGTAAGTGTTCATATATAGTAAGGTGTGTGGTCTGTCTCTGGTTTTAAAAGAGACAAGTCTTGCCGGGCGGTGGTGGCGCACGCCTTTAATCCCAGCACTCGGGAGGCAGAGGCAGGTGGATCTCTGTGAGTTCGAGGCCAGCCTGGACTACAAGAGCTAGTTCCAGGACAGGAACCAAAAGCTACGGAGAAACCCTGTCTCGAAAAACCAAAAAAAAAAAAAAAGAGACAAGTCTTCATCATCCTAAAACTGTACTGTTTAAGTTGAGTTTTAGGTACTAAATATGTTTTAAGTCACAAATTTCTGTATTTGTGACAATAACTGCAAGCCTCAGGTGCTAGTGGCTTATTCTGGCTACAGCTTCATTACTTTAATTGATTAGGGTGTGTGGCCACCATGTGGTTGCTGGGAATTGAACTCAGGACCTCTGGAAGAGCAGCCAGTGCTCTTAACCTCTGAGCCATCTCTCCAGCCCAGTGTGCGTGCGTGTGCGCATCCGTCTGTTCATCCATGCACATTATGTGTGGTGGTGTGCACATGTCTGCCATAGGTAAATATATCACGTGTCTTCCTGAGCCATTCTCCTTGTTAGTCTTGAGGTGACTGAACTTGGGCTCCCAGTTTAAGTTAAGTTTGCAAGTCCCAGGGATCCCCGTGTTTCCTCCTCTCCAGCTCTGGGATTCCAGGTGGAAAGCACCATGCCCAGCTTTTCACATGTGTTTTAGGGATCTAGACTCTAGTACTCATTTCACTCACCGAGCCATCTCCCTGGCTTTATTGCCACCCCTTATGGACTTATCTTTCTTTTCAAGGTTTCCTGGAGCCTCTCTCAAAGGCAAGAAATACAAGCCATTGTTTGACTACTTTATTAAGGTAAGTTTGGAAGTGTTATGCCGTGCTTTCTACATTCATTTCTTTGATAATAGGACTGAGGTGATAAGTGGGACTCACATGGCCACTTTATTATATTCCTGTGTGTCTGAACCCAAAATTCTGCATTCGTATTAGAAAATTGCTTTCTCTTTGAATTAATTAGTTTTCTATCACTGACCTGCTTGCTAATCACATCTCTGAACTGGCCTTTTCCCATATCTCTACTTTTGCTATTACATTGTGTCCTGATTTAAAATATCCTTTGCTCTTTTGTCATTACTGACTTTAGTTCACTTTCAGGTCTCTCTCTCTCTCTCTCTCTCTCTCTCTCTCTCTCTCTCTCTCTCTCTCTGTCTCTCTCTCTGTGTGTGTGTGTGTGTTTGATTACTCTCCATTTTAATTAATAAGGTAGAGTCTCTTGCTGAGCCTGAAGCTTGCCAGGTCCACTAATCTGTCTTGCCATGCTTTCCCCAGGGACTTCTGTCTCCACTTCTGCATTTGTCTTTCTAGTTTGAATTTTGTCTTTTCCATTTACATAGTGAACAGTTAGTTCCAGGCATTGTCCCTGTGTTTCATCTAAGGCTTTGCAACCTTTCTTTTCCAGTATAAAGAGAGCGGGGCCTTCACCGTGCTTGTTGACCACTATGTGAAGGATGAAGAAGGCACAGGAGTCGTGCACCAGGCCCCTTACTTTGGTGCTGTGAGTAGCATGATCTTGCAGAATTGTTTATGAGAAGTTAATGGCAGTGGCCACTTTGCCTGGGATGCTGAGTCACCAGTCTTATTAAGTGTCTCCCAGTTGCCAAGACCAGTGGAGTCAGCGTTTTTTCTGGCTCTTTGCCCCCAAAGATAGCATGGAAAACTTGGTATCTGCAGTCCCCATTCCTCTTGTTGGTTTTTGGAAGCAGGTCAAAACTTGAGCTATTGTAAATTCTAGCACTGCTTTCTGCCTTTCTGGTAGCTTCCTTGCTAAGGTTAAACATACAAATGCAGTGAAGTGCTCAGCGGCCGTCTCATGGAACATTGCTCTTTGGATTTACTTCTGAAGTGTCATGCTGTGACCTAGGAAAGCTGTGCACCTGGAGCCTCTACTGAGTGACAGTAAATGCTCAACTTGAGATCCGTACTGGCATCCTTCAGAGTCTCTTAATAGAACGCCTAGCTATATGTCCATCAACCGCTGTGTCTTCCATCTAGATGGACTGTCGTTCATCAGATATACATATATATTATTACAAATAAAAATTGACAGTTGGCATTGGGGTTGCACACCTTTAATCCCTGCACTCAGGAGGCAGAAACAGGTGGATCTCAGTGAGTTCGAGGCCAATACAGTCTACAGAGTGAGTTTCACAGGACAGGCTCCAACGCTACAGAGAAAAATGTCTTGAAAAGCAAAAACGAAACAAAACATTTAACTCAGTGGGGGATTTTTGTTTTACTTTGTTGTTGTTTTGGTGGTTTTGTTTGTTTAGTTTTGTGTTTTTATTTTGTTTTGCTTTTTGGTTATTTTTGTTGTCTTCCTTGTTACCTAGCTTCTCTGGGACTGTGGGTTGTAGCCTGATTATATCCTTTGCTTCATGTCTAATATCTACTTGTGAGTGAGTTCATACTGTGTTTGTCTTTCTGAGTCTGGGTTACCTCCCTCAGGATGACTTCTTCTAGTTCCATCATTTTGAGGCCTGGATTCTATAGGTGGTCTTTAAGTCACCTCAAGTTAGAAGAAGGTTAATTAGATGCATATAAGATAGTATTGTAAAATTAACTTACAAATCTATATAAACCCAAGGTTTTCTATTTCCTCATGCGTGTACTTACACTTCCAAATCCCCCACCCCCCCACCCCTCTGCCTGTTCCTGTTTTCTCAGGATGACCATCGGGTCTGCATGGACTTCAACATCATTCAGAAAGACTCAACCCCCGTTTGCCCTGTGGATGCTTCAGGCTGCTTCACAGAAGAAGTGACACATTTTGTGGGACAGTACGTGAAGGTCCGTGGTTTGTGTACATAGAAGGGTGTTGGTTCCATCATACTTATTCTGTTTGTTTGTTTTCCAGTAACGAAATTTATTTAACTAATTTATCTTCATTATGTATAGTTCTGTTAGGATTAATGTAGATGTTTTAAACATTTGTTTAAGCACTGAGGGTCAGCTACTAGGAGCCACGTAGAGGCCTAGTGTGTTTAGATGAGGAGGCATGCTGTAGTTTCAGTAGCAGGAGCTGGGAGAACTGCGCTGTAGTCTTCCTGGAGCAGCCTTGTTATGCCCAGGTTGTTGTTTCTATTTATAAACCTCACTGCCTGAAAAGTTACAGATATATTTTTAAATTACTTAAGTAGCTAAAACGGAGCAGAGTAGTTTCCTGGGTTTTGTTTTTTAATGTGGTGTTGGAGGGGAGCCAAGGGGCCTGTGCATTCTGGGTAAGCTTTCCACATCTAGCTGTATCTCCAGCCCCCTCCCTGAACAGATGTTTCTCAATGACATTGATTATTTGTGGCTTTTATTCATCATGAAACACTAGTAAGTTTGCTAGAGTGTTTTAATGCAGTCAATTTAATTTTTTTAACAGGATGCTGACAAGAATATCATTAGGATGTTGAAGGAACAGGACCGGCTGCTTGCGGCCAGCACCTTCACTCACAGCTACCCTTTCTGCTGGAGGTGAGGGAAGTCTGACTGTTGGCCTGGAGCTTCACAGCTGTGGGTGTGCTTGTTGCTTCGCTTGTGCCGCCATAGTTCGGGGTTTGTCCCACGATGTCCTAAGTTTTTAGAAACACCGTTTTAGGAGAGAAATTGTGGAGAAAACCAGACTTATATACATATCTGTTTTGTGTTGTGGTTACTTACTTTTTAGATGGCAAACATCTCTGAAATTGTATAATGGAATTTCTTTAGGTAACCAGGTTTTAGTGTAAATATTCAGATGAAAATGTAGTGTTCGGTGTCCTGAAATTTGTCCCCACATTCTCCCTTGCCCCCATTCTATCAGAAGAACCATTCCTAAGGCTTTAAAAACAGGAAATGTGTGTGTCTGTGTGTGTGTGTGTGTGTGTGTGTGTGTGTGTGTGTGTGTGTGTTCTTTTGTGAAGCTGAAGTTACCAGCTGTTGTGAACTCTGGGTGCAGGAATCCAGATTTGGGTTCTCTGCAAAAGCAGCAGTCACTCTTTGATTGCTGAGTCATCTCTTTAATTGCTGAGTCATCTTTTTAATTGTTAATTCATCTCTCCAGCCCCTAATTTTGTTTGACTTTTTTTCTTTGTCTTTCTTGGTTTCATTTGAAAGGAGATGAGGAAGCTTAGACATCTGTGTTTGTTTCTCATTTGTTTATTTTATGTTTATGTACATGCCTGTGTGGCCGGCAGAACAATGTGTAGAAGGTGATTCCATCCACCATGTTGGTTCCAGAGATCAAACTCAGGTCGTCAGGCTTGACAGCATGTAACTTTACCTTCTGAGCCATCTTATTTTTCCAGACATATGACATATAATCTAAAATAAACGTGACTGTCAGCAGAAGGCTGAACAGGGGGAAGTGATGCTAATTAGAAATCAAAGTCTGTCTCGCCCTTGGTGTCTCTGACTGGCAGCTTCTGTGTTCTGGTCCCAGGTCAGACACTCCCCTCATTTACAAGTCGGTGCCCAGCTGGTTTGTGCGAGTGGAGCACATGGTGGACCAGCTACTGAAGAACAATGATCTGTGTTACTGGTGAGCAGGAAATGTGTTTCTTCCTACGGCCCTTTGCATGTAGTGAGTAAAGTTCATACCCTCAGAATTAACTAGCCATCTCTGATTGTTGTAATTGGCAGCTGTCTTATTCTCTGCGTAAGGAACACAGAAGCATATACAGTTGAAGTAATGCCTGCTTATGATAGAAGATGTGAGAACTCACTAGAGATAGCAAGTGTCACCTGCCTGTGACTTACAGGATGAGCTGACTTTGGGGAAAACATTTCCGCCAGCCTGGTAGCGCACACCTTTGATCCCAGCACTTGGGAAGCAGAAGCAGGCAGACCTCTGAGTCTGTTAACTGTAGTAATTTTCATGATAATGACTAATGTGTATCTGCCAAAGCCATTTATTTATACTTAATCAACTTGGGTGCTTGCCCTCCCGATAGGGGCTTTACAAAGAAAAGTG
>NC_022018.1:53228267-53240016 GCF_000317375.1 Microtus ochrogaster
CCGCCTGCCTCTGCCTCCCGAGTGCTGAAAAGTGAGTTCTTAAATCTTCTATCATAAGCAGGCATTACTTCAACTGTATATGATATGTGTGTGTCTTGTGCCCTTGGCTTTATAGAAACATTGTCCTTCCCAGCTGCTCTTCCCTGAAAGTGCCAGCCCACCTCATGAATAGTCAAATAGGCAAAAAAACAAACAAAAAAAAAGATCCCAAACATGTGCTAGTCTTTTCATAGGACGCGCTGGTTGTATCCACATAGCGCCACAGAGGCTTGTGTTGGTGTGGTTCATCATCTCCACCTTCTGCTCTTCTTGCGTGATTGGTCATGTGCTCTGTCTGTGGCAGGGTCCCAGAGTTCGTACGAGAAAAACGGTTTGGAAATTGGCTGAAGGATGCACGTGACTGGGCAATCTCCAGAAACAGATACTGGGGCACGCCCATCCCACTGTGGGTCAGTGATGACTTCGAGGAGGTGAGACTGGGCAGGTGGCTTTGCGTTGGGTGTCGCTGGAGTTCTTTGACATGTTATATGAGTATGGTTTAAGGTGTGGATTCTTGCTGTCTCCCTTCATGATAGTTTAAGGTAATCTATTTAGGGGTCTAACTTTTATTTAAGTGCAGCTTTTAATTTTTATTCTGTAAAATGGGGGGAAATAGTAATTTCTTTATTCCTGTGAAATCCACACATTAGATGGTGGAAGGGTGTTGCTTTGAATCCACCCCATCCCCTGCTACAACGTTAAGTTACAGAACTAACTTCAAGTTAAACTGACCTGTTGCATGTGACGCACGGCTTTAATTTCATCACTCAAGAGGATCTGCAGGAGGCTTGCCTGTTGTGACCAGCATGGTCTCCACAACAAGTTCCAGGCCAGCTAGAGGGATATACTGAGACTCTGTTTAAAAAACAAAAAAAAAATTTAAACTGAACTTAGGAATAATGAAAAGGGGAAACGGTGCATACCTTAATGTCTGGAATTGTGTTTGTTTATATGTGAGTATAGATGCATACCTTTGGGTAGGCAGACACCATTCCATGGCAGAGCCTTCTGTCCCGTGCATACCAGCAGTGCTGAGGTCTAGTGGATTTCCTACAAGGACCTGAGAGGCAGTAGTGTAGTTCTCAGGACTGAAGGAGGAGCAGAGAAAGGCCATGGGGGCCGCCTCTCTCCTGATGCTCTGACCCCTCCCAGTCAGGTGGTCCTCATTTCCTGACCCACCTACCCGCACTTCAGCTCTTTACCTGAGCACAGCCCTCACTCCTTGTTACTTGGACTAATTTTATTTTATGTACTCCAGGCACAGTAGTTCTAGCCTTGTCTTGGAAAGATCACGGATTAAGAAACCAGATCCAGTTTCAAGGAAGAAAGTAGGATGCTAATAGTCTAATCATTTCAGGCGGAGATCCGATTAGGATGAATCCCCCAGAAATACCTGTTGAGGTGGTAGCTGTGGTGCACGGGGCCTGTGCTACAGACCTAGAGGAGTGGCAGGAACAAAGTCAGCACTGGCTTCTTTGGAGCTGCCCATCTTGCCTGAGAGATGAGCCCTGTTGGTGGTAGCTGCCCTTCAGCCCAGAGTGCTCTGTTAGCCCACTTGTATAGAAAACCAGGTTTCCAAAACTGAGAGAATGCTGCCTCCATGACCTCTGCACAGTCTCCTCGCCTCTGAGACTCTCCTTTTATCTGCCCTTTGACAGGTTGTTTGCGTCGGATCAGTGGCAGAGCTTGAAGAATTGTCGGGAACCAAAGTCTCAGATCTCCACAGAGAGAGGTCAGTTCCCAAACACCTGACTCAGTGTCATGCTATCGTTCATCCTGGTAAGACCGGGAATTACAGATCTGCACCGGAAGGACACTGGTCTGTTACACACTTTGTTGATGAGCCCTATTGGTCTGTGTTGATGCATCCTTCCTCCTTGTTGAAGTGTCAGATAACTTTGGTACATGACCTTTCCGATTGGGGGCTCCTGGTGTTCTCTGCCTTTGGAGACAAGTTATCACAATATAGTGATCCTTGCTGTCCCGGAACTCACTGTGTAGGTTAGGCTGGCCTTGAGCTCACAGAGATCCACCTGCCTCTGCCTCCTGCCTTAGTGCTAGGATTAAAGGTGTGCACCACCACACCAGACCACACCTTCTTTTGCTTGTCTACTAGGTATGTGTGTTCTGAAAAGAACATAATTAGACAAATTTATTATTGAACAAATATTCTGGAATGAGCTTGCACAAACCTAGAAGGTACAGACAGGTTCATCACTCAGGCCTGTTGGTATAGTCAAGATGTTTATATATGCAATGTACATGGGTGTTGCAGTGTAACATGGCGTACAGTTTTACAGTGGGAGTAAGTATACACCCAGTACTTAAGATAAAAGCCAGACGTGACTGCTGTAATTGACACTCAAGTGGTAGAGGCAGATGCATCAGAGTTCAGTGCCGTTCACAGCTACTTAGCTAGTTCGAGGCCAGCCTGGACAGTGAGGGTCTTTCTCAAAACCAGGAAAAAAAATATGCCTAAACTGATTGCATAGTTGTTTATGGTCACCGTTAGTTACAGTGAGCCGTGCACACTTTCATGTGCGGTGCAGTAGTTTTTCTTGCTTCCCATCCTTACCTGTACCATGTCACTAATCAAAAGAAAGTTTTCAGCTCTGTTACACCCTTATAGGACCACCATTGTGCATGTAGTCCCTTGTTACCAAATGCCGTTGTGTGACACATGAGTACAGTCTTGTCAGATTGGCATTTCAACTGCAAGTTCTTCTGTACGTAAATGAATAGAAGAGTTAACTTTTCTGTTTCTCAGCATTGACCACCTGACCATCCCATCCCGCTGTGGGAAAGGAGCCTTGCGGCGCGTCTCCGAGGTGTTTGACTGTTGGTTTGAGAGTGGAAGTATGCCCTATGCCCAGGTTCATTATCCATTTGAGAGCAAGAGAGAGTTTGAGGATGCTTTTCCTGCAGACTTCATTGCCGAAGGCATCGATCAAACCAGAGGATGGTATGTCCTTTCTTTCTTTCTTTGGATATTTCTGTTGGTTTTACTTTACCAAAATGTGTTTCTTAAGTGTCCACATGTGTCTGCCTAGTGGTGATGTGGTAATGAGACAGGCTGTTCTGCCCTGCCTGCCTAGCATGGACACCAACATGTCTTTCAAGTAGGAATCTTAGCTACCATAAAGCTATATTGATACAACTTGTACTGTTTCATACTGTGGGATATATCTACATATTAAATTGAAACAAAACTCTTTATACTTGTTCTTAGCTTGTTTATTTAAGATCTTTTATTTGGACATTTAAGTCTGACAATAGGTTGGGTGCAAGAAATTGGAATGTGTTCAGAAGTTAAGTCTAGCTGGGTGGTGGTGGCACATGCCTTTAGTCCTAGTGAAGGCGAAGGCGTAAGTCAAAAACAACCCCACACCAGTTTAGAATTATGATTAATAGAATGGTTATTTATTTAAAGGGGAAAAAACTTACAGATCACCGTCCCAGACAACAGCCCTCTGCGCAATCAGGAAGGGAGTGAGAAGGGAAGTGGCCGCTTTTTTAAAGGGAGAGAGACCACGCCCCAATGGGCTGGTATCTCAGCGGCTATTGGCTGGAGCAGCGGAAGGACCTCCCGCAACAGCCTAGCACTCAAGAGGCAGAGGCAGGCGGATCTCTGTGAGCTCGAGGCCAGCCTGGTCTACGGAGCGAGTGCAAGGACAGGAACCAAAGCTACACAGAGAAACCCTGTCCCCAAAAAAACAAATATAAATAAATAATTAGTTAAGTCCAGCCTATGCACGAACATTCTAGAGAAATCCAGGTATGTGGGGAGATTTTAGAACTAGTTCCATTTAGCCAGTGCCCTGTTTGAAATAGTGCTGCCGTGCTCACTAGGGGTCATTTACCTTCCTGTGAGCAGGCTTTGTGGCCTGGGTGCTGATACGGTGCATTCATCCTTGATGGTGCCGCAGGGTTGTGTTTAAGGAACTGCTGCTGTGGTTTCTCCTGGACCTTTGAGCTGTTGAGACTTCAGTGACTGTTAGAGCGTCTTCCGGGAACAAATTAACGGAGGCTTTGTTGTTGGTTTGTTTAAATGCATGTGTATGTGTGTGGCGCCTCGGTCTTCGCATGGTCTGTCCCATATGATCTTGTAGGAAGTTGTCTCTCAGCCAGCATCTCCGTTGGTCCTGGGGGCTTCTGCAAGTGTTACCAACAGCTCCGCACTGCAGATTTTTGTTTTAAGAAAATTGTATTTCGGCAGTCAGATTCCAATTTTTCTCTGTCATGGGCATGATACATTTGTGTCTATCACTTTATATGATTATCAAGATGTATAATATAGGACTGACCAGGTAGCCCAGTGAGTAAATGCGCTTACCAGCAGGTCAGATACCCTTGCAGGACCCACGTGGTGGGAAGAGAAGACAGACTCCCACAAGTTGTCTAACCGCCACACACCTCATAAGTAAAAGATAAAGAAATTAATTAAATTATAGAAGTAGAGTGAATCAAAACTAAAAGTAGTTCAACCTAGTGAATAAATACACATTTTCTATTTTTAGTTTTTCTTTTTTTTTTTGGTTTTTCGAGACAGGGTTTCTCTGTAGCTTTAAAGGTTGTCCTAGAACTTGCTCTATAGACCAGGCTGGCCTCAAACTCACAGAGATCCGCCTGTCTCTGCCTCTTAGCTAAGTGCTGAGATTAAAGGTGCGCCACTACAGTCAGGCATAAATACACATTTTCCTTGTTAGATTCCTCTTCTCCTCTTAACGAACTATCCTGGTTTGTTTGTTTTCCAGGTTCTACACCCTGCTAGTGCTGGCCACAGCCCTCTTTGGACAACCACCCTTCAAGAACGTGATTGTGAACGGACTCATCTTGGCAAGGCAGGTGCTCCCCGCTCTGTAGTGGCGAGTTTCACCTCTGATGCTCTTATTGTAGCTTTGAAAATTGTGTTCAGAGCAACTGCGTTCTGGTTGGACCTCCGTACATTTTCTCTTTGAATAGAGGGATTTGCACCACTGCCCCTGAGCTCTAGTGCCACTCTCCTTCCCGTCCCAAACTTGCTTTTGTTGTTTTTGCTTAGGGGGCAGCCCTGACTGGCTTGGAATTTAATCTGATAGGCAAGGCTAGTCTTGAACTCACAGAGATCCACCTGTCTCTGGTCATGCCTACCTGTCTCAGACGTCTTACCCTCCAGAGGCAGAGTTGCCTCAGGTTTAATGTCCTCCTGCCCTAAGCTCTCAGGTACTGAGATTATGGGTATGTGCTATGGTTCCGTGACCTCTCCTGTGTGGGTTTTTCTGCAAGCACAAAGGAACAATCCATGTGAGGCAAGGAGGAAATCTGGATTAAACAGGCCTCCGCTAGGGTTGGTTCAGATTTTTAGAGTCTGACACAGGGCAGTGTATTTTGAAATACAGTACAACTTTGGAAACAAGCTTCCTGATCATCATCTCAATTCCATGTGCACAACAAAACCGACGTTTTTTGCAAAGTACATGTGACCTACACCACAAAGACGGCTCTATAGCTGAAGGGCCTACAGGAGGATCTGGAGTGGCCTCAGTCACACAGACAGCCTAGACGTTACCAGCCTATAAAGTATATGTGACGTCTCCCTAAGGATGGGTTCCCTTGACTAAGAAACAAAGCTAAAGAAGATAAAGGTCTATAGGGAGGGAGATAAACATAATAGTCTGGGGGATTCAGGTGTGACCTGGCCCTACAGATAGCACAGATCACCAGGCTGTTAACAACATCCACTCTCAGCCTTCCGGGTGGAAAACAGGCATGCGCACCCCTTCCCTTGCAGAGACAACCTTGTGTGCTTAACATTCCTGGTTTTTCTAGTGTTTATCTTGTTGGTACTGAGATACTCTTAGCTGCACCCCCATTCCTGCCTTTTAGTGGTTTCCTTGGCTGGTGAGATGGCTCAGCAGGCACAACACTGTGCAAGCCTGATGACCTGAGGACATTCCCCGGAACCGATGTTAAGGTGGAAGGAGAAAGCAACTTATCAGTTGTTCTCTGACCTCCACACGTACACCATGGCACACGCACACCTGCACACACACACATCCGAACATGCTACTTTCTCACCAGCACAGCTATGACATTAAATGGCTCCACCACCATAGGACCTTGTTCCCTCACTTACCTCTCCATCCCTGTTTCCAGTTTCTCGGGAATAAAAAAACGCTAAATCATCTTTCTGCTCCATTCTGCCTTGAAACTTCCATAAAGACTTACTACAGTATTTACAAAGACATTCCATGGCTCCACAGGTAGAGACACTTTATGTGCAAACTTGACTGACTCAGATCCCTGGAACCCACATGGAGATGGAAGGAGAGGCCATGCCTCACACACATACATCAAGGACATATACATACACGGTACCAAAAAATAAATTTAATATAAAAGAACAAAAGCCTGGAGGTGATGGTGCACAGCTTTCAGTCCCAGCACTCAGGAGCAGATGCAGGTGAACCTCTGAGTGTGAGACCAGCCTGGTCTACAGAGTTCCAGGACAGCCAAGGCTGCACAGAGAAACTCTGTCTCAAAAAGAACCAAAAGAAAAAAGAAAAACCTAAACATAGAAACAAAACCACCATGCCATTGCGACTTAGACGAGCTTATACCTGTCACTCCTTTCGATTTGCATGTGTGTGCTTGCATGCAGTCTACGCCCATATATAAAGACCAGCTATGTTTACTTATTTAATTGGTTTCTACTTTCTGTTTTACAAGTGATGGCCAAAAAATGAGCAAACGGAAAAAGAACTACCCAGATCCAGTTTCCATCATCAATAAGTATGGTGCTGATGCCCTCAGGTAGGAAGCAGCTCTCTGCCCGTGTATGTCTCCTGTCCGTAGTCACCATTCTCAGGTTGCTAGATAGTTATGCTTTAAGAGTTGGTTCTCTGTGTGGGAACTACAGAGTTGTTACAGTTCTTGATGTCTTAGGACTAGAAACTGTCCTGGATACCATGAGCCGTGCTTGGCCACCCAGGTGGTGAAGGTTGACTCTACCTCTACCTCAGCTTCTTTCTAGGTTCCCTATCTTGTTGGTATTAGAACTATCCCCCCCCCCGCTTTATTATTATTATTATTATTATTATTATTATTATTATTATTATTATTATTATTATTATTATTATTATTATTATTATTATTGGTCTTGCACTTACAAAACTGTATAAGATGTATTTACACCAGAACAAATAATTTAACATCTAAGAGGTTTTAGAGAACTTTTAGCTACTATTTGAAACAGTTGTGCTCCTGAAATCTATCATGTTTAGGTTGCAAAGGCCTAGAGAACTTGCTCAGTACCTCCATGCTACCGGTGACACCCACTCCTGTATCCTGTATCCTAGAAACAGAGAGGCTGCCTTCCACTCATTCATCAGTCAGATTTGTATTCATCCCATTCTCTATTGTGAGGATTTTCCCCCAAAGTGTAGCAGTGCTCCTCATGATCCTGTGCGCCCCTGCGTGGGGGTGCGAGTGTGAGCACTGTCCTCTTCGGTAGGAAAGTGGATTTGAGCTGACCTTCTTAGTCCTTAGTAAAGAGAAAGACTTCTGTGATTGGAGGAGGAACGAGAGTGCTCGCCTTCTCAGGGTTACAGTCGTAATACTTGGCTTACCACCTACGTAACTTTTTTTGTAAATATTCTGCTTCTTCAGGTTATATCTGATCAATTCCCCTGTAGTAAGAGCAGAGAACCTCCGCTTTAAGGAGGAAGGTGTGCGGGATGTCCTCAAGGATGTGCTTCTCCCGTGGTACAACGCATACCGCTTTCTCGTCCAGAATGTCTTTAGGCTTCACAAGGTATGGGCCACTTTGGGCTGTGCATGCTGAGCTATGAGTTGGGACTCTGGGACCTTGAGGCCATTTCTTCTGTTGTCTGCTGTTGGATAACCCAGAATCATGCGGAAACCTTACATGATGATGCAAGAGGTGACTGGTCCTCTGTAGGACATGGCCTTCTCTGTATAAAGAGGTGTGTCATAGTTTGGTCAGCCACTCCTTTGTTCCAGAGATTTCATCTTGAGTGAGGTTCTCTTCCGTTCCTGGAATTCGAGACAGTGTAAGAGTCAGCTACTGACAGAGTTACCTGGTGAAGGACTGGACCAGACCCTGTTTCCTGAGAGTGTGGTCATACAAGATTTGTAAGGGGAAGCCTTGGACTGAGACTTGGCGTGACAGCAGCTCAGAATGGGTTGCTAGGATTAAAAATAGTAGTTGGGCCATACAATGGTCTCCTTTAACCCCAGCACCCTGGAGGCAGAGGCAGGCGGATCTCTGTGAGTTTGAGGCCAGCCTGGTCTATACAGTGAGTTCCAGGACAGCGTGGGCTATACAGAGAAACTCTGTCTCTGGAGGGGGTGGGGGGAGGATAATAGTGGGGATGTATGTGAGCCTGTGCTTCAGATTGGTCTGCTCATCATCTCTGCTCTCAGGATGCCCATCCTAAGAACCCTTTGTCTGCAGCCACCTCCTCAGACCCAGGCTGACTACTATCAGTGCCCAGCATCTTTATCACTAGTATGTGTTTTTATATGGTGTGCATGTTTATGGTGGAGCACCTGCTGTGCTCAGCTTCTTATCCAGAACTGCTGGTAACTTACTGCTGAGTGGGTACAATGTGACCCTTGAGCAGACAGAAACTAGCAAGTAAGACAATGAATGAATGGTCCATTCACTTGCTTCTGCTGCCTCCGGATCCAACTTAGCTCTTCTACTGAAAACAAAACAGAAGTAGTACTCACGGAGGACTTCCAGGGTACACTTTCCCTGGAAATTTAGAAAGACGGGCAACTTCCCTAGGCATTCAGCATGCCCCTCTTTGTAATTTTGCCAGGTAGGGTGCCAGGTAGGGATAGCATTCTTGAAGCTCGCATGCTTTGCAGATTTCTGTTGGTGTGGAACTCACACCTGCCCTCAGAGCAAGGCTGTACATAACAAGACTGCACCCACTGTGAGGCGCTCAAACCAAGCGAATAGTCCTCACCACATCTGCTGGCAAGCGGCTGTCTGAGAAGCCCAACTGCAGGGAGTTCAGTGTGCTCTCAGGGTCAGGGAGGGTTCTCGCAAAGCAGATATGAGGGGTTCTGGGTGAGATGTGAGGGGTTCCAGCTGAGATTTGAGGGGTTCTGCTGAAACATGAGGGGGTTTCAGGTTTCCTGGCTCTGTTGCAGTGTGTAAGGGATCATCTAGTTCTAGAAGGTTTTGCAGTCTCCTGAGTTACCTTACAGTAACCCCAATCCTAAGTCCTCCAATTTTATTTAAAATCGGGGTTCATTGGGAATTTGATGGTGCTCATCCTGAATGTCAAATTCCAGCTTGCTAGTATCATTTTGTATTTTTGTTACTCCGTTTCATTTTACTGATGGAAAGCATTTGGTAGGCCTAGAGAGATGGCACAAAGGGTAAGAATACTTGTTTTTCCAAAAGACCTGAATTTGGTTTCCAGCACCCATATTATGTGGCTCACGTTCACATGTAACTCGAGCTCCAGGGGATCCAGTGCCCTTTTCTGACCTCCATGGACACAGGTGCACAGGTGCACACAGGCTCATGCACATTTGCAAACACACCCACACACTTTATTGAAAATTAAAGTTGTTTTTCTCTGGTATTAGTTCCCTCTTTGTGCATGTGAACATCTCACTGGCTGTCTGTCCACAGGAAGATGGAGTGGAATTCTTGTACAATGAGCACACAGTCAGAGAAAGCCCTAACATCACTGACCGGTGGATTCTGTCCTTCATGCAGTCTCTCATTGGATTCTTTGAGACTGAAATGGCAGGTGAGTCTTCTTATGCTGTCTTCCTGGGGACGAGGACTATTTACTCTCTTTATAATTGTTCTTTTGTCATTTTAACTTTTCCCTTATTAGCATGGAGGACATTTTTGAGAGAGAACACAGATAATTTTTTTTTTTCAGTAATCCTGAAGTATAGTTTTCATGAGGCCCGCTAGTTGTAAAGGGCTCTGGGACATTTAGTGTGAGGAGTGCAGACTGTGGTGGTGCAGCTGATCTGTCGTCTGGGAACCCTACCACCTTTCTACACTAGCTGCCATGGCTTCCCACGCAGCTGAATCTGCACGTAGCACACCTGGAGAACAGAGCCCAGTCTGCATAGGAGCTGGTAGGTCAGTGTCTGTATAATGAGGGCTGTGCACAGGAGGCTCGTCACCCTCGGGAGACAACTCCTGGCCCAGACCAGGTCCCAGCTTTGTTCACCTGTCCCCTGCGTGCTCACAATGTTTCCCTCAATAAAACCATGAGGGAGCATGTGTACGGGGTAGTGATGGCATCCCGTGGGGGTTGCCAGTTACTGTGAGCTCCCTCGGAAAGAGCTGCTTCTGGGTCCATGCTGTGCGTGAACCTCATGAGCTGCTCCTGAGGTTCACTTCACTCTAGAAGGTGAAACCTGAAAATAGGAATCTCAGACTTCCAGAAAGTGAAGTGTGGTCAACTCTAGACGTAGTATGGACTGGCCTTTCCTCTTCGACAGGAAAGGCCCCCATTGGTGAGACCACCTGTCTAGAAGTGTTTGGCCAGCTAATGACTATGGCCCTGGATTCTGGTTTCTATGAACTCAGTCCTTTGCATCTTCTTGTGGTGCAGCAATGGTACTGTCAGCAGTTTGCCTGGATCATTCTCCTCAGTGGGGGCTGTCCTGTGCTGTGCTTTGTAAGATTCTTAGCAGCATCCCCACGTCACTCAGTGGAAAGAGCAATGTTGCTACTCCACATATTTACACCATGAGAGTTATCTCCTCAGACTTGGCCAGATATTTTCTGCAGGGCAAATTGGCCCCTGGTCAAGCTCTGCTGGCACGTGCTATGCCTCTCAGCATCTAAGGCTTTCTGCTACATTCTAGTTAGGGTAGGAGGAACACAGTGAGTGATGTGGAGCTAGCTTCTGTTGGTCCGGTCCAACCATTCTGAGTACACCATGCTGCATAGTCACCTAGAAGAGGGATTCAGTTTTTCTCATCTGTGTGGGTTTGCTTGTAGCTCACTATCATTTTTGCTCACTGTCATGAACACCTCGGCTGCCGTGTCATGTTCTTGATACATGAGCCATCTGATTGGTTGATTCTGATTCTCACTGTTCCCTTGCGGGGTGGAGCATCTTAGATTGAAGGGTTGCTAATTCTTTATCATCCAGCTCTTCCTGGCCCACTGCAAGGCCCGGCCTGGGCTCCTTAACTGACATCTTGCTTTTAGCTTACAGACTATATACTGTGGTGCCACGCCTGGTCAAGTTTGTAGATATTCTGACCAATTGGTATGTCCGAATGAACAGGAGAAGGTTAAAGGTAAGAACTGGTAGAAATAACAAAAAAGTCTGAAGTTTCAGGGACAAAAGAAAATAAGAAATGCCAGATGGTGGTGGCACACACCTTTGATCCAGCACTCAGGAGGCAGAGGCAGGCAGATCTCTGAGTTCGAGGCCGGCCTGGTCCACAGAGTAAGTTTCAGGACAGCTAGGGCTGTTATACAGAGAAACTCTGTCTCAAAAACTCCACAGCAGCTGGGCAGTGGTGGCACAGACCTTTAATCCAGCACTGGGGAGGCAGAGGCAGGTGATGGATGTTTGTGAGTTCAAGGCCAGCCTGGTCTATAGAGCAATTGCCAGGACTGGCTCCAAAGCTACCCTGCCTGTCTTGAAAAACAGAAGAAAAAAAGAAAAAGAAGAAGGAAGGGAAGGAGGGAGGGAGGGAGGGAGGGAGG
>NC_022018.1:53240116-53270369 GCF_000317375.1 Microtus ochrogaster
AGGCCCAAAGGGAAACAGCATTGTGGTCAATACTCTATTCTGAAAATGTCTTCTGTTTATGGTACATTAACTGTAGTGATTGCAATTGCAGGGTGGAACTTACGAGTTCTGAGGGTGAAGTCCTTAGACTGGGATTGGGGAGCAGTTTTCTTTACTTTCATACTTCTTAGCCTCCTTCCTGGGGAAAATGCTTTGATTTGGAGGAGAGAACTACACAGTAGGGGCACCTCTCTGTTTTTGTCTCCACCCAGGGAGGCAGAGATCAAGTGTTTGCTGTAGACTGAATTCTTCTTAGCTGTTGGGGTGAGCATGGCAGGGACACTGTAGGCTTGTGCAGAATTTATAGTGAGAGAAGACAAAGATAGCCTCCTCGCTGTGGGCAGTTTTTCCTTGCCATGAGTCAGCATAGTTACTTTAGAAGCTCACAGTACATACCTCTTTTAAAGCAAAAACTTCCTAACTCCTCTTGTATTGGAATCCATCTACCCTTCCACCTTCAAGTTCATGGTCAGTCTTTGGCTCCCAGTTACAGAGCCACTTCTTCCATTTGTCTGGCCTCCGATAGAGATGGGCAGCAGATTGCTGCCCTATGCTGGCCTCTCTCACTGCCCTGCACAGTCCCAGGGCTGACGGCTGTGGCCATTTCTCCTTACACCAGTTTTGATGACATACTTACTCCTGGCAGCTGAGTATTTGTCTCTCTTGTTGTTTAGGGTGAGAACGGGACGGAAGACTGTGTGGTGGCTCTGGAGACCTTGTTCAGCGTCCTGCTTTCTTTGTGCAGGCTGATGGTGAGCTGCTCAACCCCTTTCCAGAACTGAGCTACATACAGTGACCCCCGCTGCAGCCCCCATCAGCCCTCTATGGAAGTGTCAGCGGTGCCTGTCTGTAGCCGGTTTCAGAATCTTAACAGTGCATGTGTCTAACCCTAGTCTAAGCACCAGCTGAGAAACATTAAGTGCTTAATCATTGGCAGTCAGCATTTAGACAGGATCTAGGGAGGTAAGGCAAATCTTGTTAATGTGACTTTAACTGTGAGTGATGAAGTTTAAACTCATACTTAAGTGGTCAGACATAACTTAGTGCAGGTAGGAAAATGTGTGATCATTTTACATGGATTCCTGTTAGTTAAACTGAATTAGATGGCATATGAATGGGAAGGCTGTTCTGCTGCTCCAGCGGTGTTTAAAGCCTTCTGTTGAGTCTGTGAAGTTCGTGGGAGACTTTGCCCTTACACAAGACTGTGGTGCCATCCACATCTAGCTTCCTACATCTGTGTCCTGTGACACAAGTGGGTTTTTCTGCTTCACAGGTATAGTTTCTAGGTTTTAAGATATTCAGTTCTTGTGTATATAACTTGTTCAGGGGCTCCTGGTTTGGTTTGGTTTTGGATGGCATGACATCTAGAGCTGGTTTGAGTCCTGTGATGTAGTCCTGCTTCCTGCTACTGTGAGGACATATGAAGTCATTTCTTTGAAAAGGGACGTCTAATAACCAGCCTCTCTGTATTGCTGTATCCTTCTCTGAAGTGACTAGGTTTCCTTTCTCAGTCTAAGCGAGATCAGCTGATGATGGGTGTCTCTGAATGATATTCCCTCCTTCATCCTCCCACAGGCCCCTTATACTCCGTTTCTTACTGAATTGATGTACCAGAATCTAAAGACGCTGATCGACCCTGTTTCTGTTCGGGACAAGGACACACTCAGCATCCACTACCTCATGCTGCCACGTGTTCGGTAGGAATCAGATACAGAAACGTCATTTAGGCTATGGGAAAGGGAAGTCGTGTAGGGTCCCAAGCTTCCCAGGAGGAATGGGGAGAAGACTCATTTCCATGTTCCACTTCCTGAGCCCCTCATCCCACCGAGGCTGATGCCGCTACTCTCCAGCTGCAGGGACCCATCTGGATAGGTGGTGGGAAGGTACAGCAGCCTCCTCAGAGTTACAGTTAGGTGAGATGTAAACACCTTGAGCTCATTGTGTGCCACTCAAGATATCAGGTATCACTGGAGACCTAGCCTGATCCTCTTTCTCACTTACGCATAACTCTTTAAGATTTTCACCCTTTAAAGGGAATAATCTTTTCCTATTCTTATGTTTCTCAGAGAAGAACTGATTGACAAGAAAACGGAGAACGCAGTGTCTAGAATGCAGTCCGTGATTGAACTCGGACGAGTGATACGAGACCGGAAAACTATTCCAATAAAGGTTTGAACTTTTATTTAGATACCAGATTGACACAGACCTATGTCTTAGGAAATTTCAATATAGACCTTCCAGCGGTGGCATAGTTCTTTGTCCTTTTCTGCAGTAAGAATGGCTCTGCACTAGTTTAGCCAAACAGTGAGGTAACCTTAGCTAGAGGAGCATTCACCATTTTGCCCTTTGGAGGAATTGACCCCCAGTTCATCTCCCCTCCCTTCTCTTCCAGTATCCTTTGAAGGAAATTGTGGTTATCCACCAAGACCCAGAAGCTCTTGAGGATATCAAGTCCTTGGAGAAGTATATCATTGAGGTAAGGCCAATGATGGTCCTAGCAGATTCTCTTCTTCAGGACAATTATTTTAGGAGGTATTTCTCAATGAAGTTCTTTTATTCTTTTGCAAATTGCTACATGCATAACCATCGTGAAATTTTACATGATCAGTGGATTTCTTTAACTCTGATTTATTCTTCCTCAAAGTAAGTTTTTGTAATTAACAGAAAAGCTTTGCTTCTTCAAATGATGACATCATAGCCATTTGCTGCTTGTGAGTGCACTGAGCGTAGTGTGTGTTTGATAAAAGGTAGACCAGTGTACACCCTCCCTGTCTCTGGGGTCGCTTGCCTTCTGAAGGACGTTCCTGGGAGTTTAAACAATTATGCATGTATACACATTATGTATGTAGTTTTTTACTCACCATTTTATTATACCCTTTGTAGGAGGGTCAAGGAGTCAGAGTCTTACTTTGTAACGTAGGCTGGTTCTTGGAGTTCTCATGTTTCTGCCTCCCATGGGCTGGCATTACAGGCATATGTCACTACCCCCAGTTCTATAATATATTTTTATCGTGTCTGCCTAGTATTTATTTCCTGTCTGCTTCATAACCCATTTCAGTATTCTATTTGAGAAATTTTGGGTTCTCATTACGAACAAAGATAAGTGTATCTGTATATTGCAGTATGTAGCTATTGAGGGTCTCTGAGTATTTCAGTGTGTGTGTGTGTGTGTGTGTGTGTGTGTGTGTGTGTGTGTGTGTGTATATATATATATATATATATATATATATATATATATGTTGGATGGATTTCAGGAGTGGAGTTTGGTTTCAGAAGGACAAAGCACATGTTGGTGGCTGGGTAATGCATTAAATTCACATGATGCTTATTTCTCTGTATTTTAAAAGATTAGGAATCTGAAACTGATAAAGGAGTTGGGCTTAGAATTTGTTCCAGGTGGGGTTGTTCCCTTCGCACAGTATGGGATTACAGGGGAAAGCAATCTTTTCAGGCCATTGTCTCTGTCATCTGACTGGGTGGGGCAGGAGGGGGTGGTACGGTAGGCAGCATGGACAGGATGGGGACACAGTGGTGGGTAAAAATGTCTATTTAGAATCCCTTACATTGTCAATGGTCCTCTTAAATCGTGCATTCTGTGATTTTTTTTTTTAAACAAATACATTTCAAATTTTCAAATTCATTACTGTTTCAAAAGAAATATGTTTTTAGTCTTTCACAGGTACTATTTTAAGTACATCGTTACAGAAAATGTTAATTTCTGTATTTGATTTTTTTAATTACTTGAGAATTTTAGACAGATATTAGAAGCTAAAAAGTAGATTATATCTGATTTAATGCCTTGTAGACACACACATAATTATGTATTCATATTTCTATCCTGATCACCTTTTATATATGGGCATGACTTGAGACATTGTCTTACTGTATAGGCTTACTTTAAACTTACTCTGTTGTCCAGGCAACAGTGGTCCTCCTGCCTTGGCCTCCCATGTGCTGATTAATATATGTTATCACATCTGGCCTTTGTTACCCCTTAATTCACCTAGATGTGATAACAAAATTCAATGTTCCTGTTGTTTGCCTTACGTTGTACTCTCTCTTTCCATGTTTCCTACTGTATCATCACTGTTCCCTGTGTCGTGGGAATCTGTCGCTAGTGTAGTGGCATCATGAAGTACTGTGGTTTCATGGCTCCTGGTTAAATGATAGTTAATGGTGGTGTTCTGAATTCCTTTTGCAAGTTTACCCCTAAGAGATGGAGTTTGCATTTCAAGTCCTTTTTCTTCCCTGCTGTGTGTGTGTGTGCACGCATAAGATATGATCTCACTGTGTATACAGACCAGGATGTCTTCAAACTCAGAGATCCACTACCCCTGTGCCATGAGTGCTGAAATTAAAGACCTGCACCAGCCTCAGCCCTGGCATCCTTTTTCCCTGATGCTCAGCTCACATGATTGGTTTTGATAAGAAGCTTTGTTTTCTATTCCAGATGGTATTCTAAATGTATTTGTAGAATTGCACTTATTGTCAGAATCATAAAACATTTCCATCTCCCACAAAGAAAGCCAATCTCCTCCTCATTCACCTATTTTACCCTTACGATCTGATCATTTACTGGCATCACGATTGTATTTTCTGCCTGTGGAGTCACCTCCTTTAGACATAGTCTGCTGTGTCTGGCTTGTGCTTTCAGTGTTTGTTCATGTTGTCGTCAGGATAGTACTTAATTCCTTTATTAGCTAACTACTCCATTATGTGTATAGACCATACTTTATTTACCTAGTCACACCTGTGCTTTGTTTACCTTATGGTCTGGGCATCCAATCCAGGGCCTTGTGCATGCCAAACAAGCGTTCTTGCACTTAGCCACATCTGAGCCCCACCTAGTTAACAGCTGACTGACATTCAGGGTATGGCTGCTTTTTTGTTTTGCTTTGTTTTTTGAGACAGGATTTCCCTGTAGCTTTGGATCCTGTCCTGGAATTAGCTCTTATAGCCTAGGCTGGCCTTGAATTTACAGATATCCCCTGCCTCTGCCTCCCTCAGTGAGTGCTGAGATTAAAGGCATAAGTCACCACCGCCTGGCAATGGCTGCCTTTTGTTTCTTGTGAACGGTAAATGTTATGGATGTTCATCTACCTGTTTTATATGATATAGATTTTTGTGTCTCACATTTTTCCCCCTTTGGCACTCACTATAGGAATTAAATGTTCGAAAAGTTACGCTGTCTACTGATAAAAACAAGTATGGTATTCGACTAAGGGCAGAACCAGATCACATGGTCCTAGGGAAGCGTCTGAAGGGAGCCTTTAAAGCAGTGATGGTGGCCATAAAGCAGCTGAGCAATGAGGAGCTAGAGCAGTTCCAGAAAAGCGGTGAGTGTCCCGTGCACACGTCCTCAGCTCAAGGACCACTGCGTGCTTAGGCTCCTGTAGGATGTTTCCGTCTTTATCTGCAAATCTTCATTCTGTTCATAAGAGTGACAGCTGTAAATTCCAGAAACGTTCCCAGACAGGTTCCTGGTATCCCAGCTCCCTATTGCAGCCTCTGGGTCCTCCACTTACAAGTCCTTCTAGAGTCAGCCTTAACGGGGTTGCTGCCGTGGGCTTTCCTAAAGGTGGCCAGCACTTCACCCTGCCCCTCTTCTTAATCGCTAGTGCTAGCCCACAGAATACCAGGGTCATCAGAGGGAGAGCACAATATGCTACTAGCAGGCAGTCGAAGACAAGGGGGATTATGGGGTCTGTTTTCCCCACAGGGAGTATTGTTGTGGAAGGCCATGAATTGCACGAGGAAGATCTTCGCCTCATGTACACCTTTGACCAGGCCACAGGAGGTACTGCACAGTTTGAAGCACACTCTGATGCGCAGGTATTTTTCTGTTCCCTCAAAGACTGTTCTGTATTTATTTATATATTGGTGTTTTTGAGACAATGTAGTGTAGCCCTCTCTGGCCTTAGACTCACTGTATATCTGAGAATGTCCTAGAACTCCTACCTCTACCTCTGGAGTACTGGGATTGCAGACTTGAGGCATTATACCCAGCCTCTAGAACGTTCTTCACCAACAGATGTGAACGTAAGAACGTGTTTTGCACATGCCTCACCCACACATGGGTTAGCTCCTTTCAGATCTGTTCTCTTAAGCTTCTGTGTGGGTCCTTGTTTATCAGATGCTTATGTGAGCATTTTGTAATTTATGCTTGTGAATATTTGTCCTAATTGTTGGGTTGCACAAAAATCAACCCTAAAAAACAAGTCCATTGTGGACACAAGAAAGTAATCCATGTCTTAGTTGTCTGCCCCATAACTTCCTGGGTGAAAGTAAGTTCAGAGAAGTTCGAGTCCCAAACATGCACTGTTAATGGAAATTGTTGAGAGATGCTCTGGAGGAGACTGTACAGAAGCTTGGAGTCCAGACTATGTTTGTCGTGATGGAACAGAGTGTCTCCAGTCCTGTTATAGCAGAAAGAGAAAGATTCTTTAGATCTATTGCTAGGTCCATTGCTTGGCACGACACAGGACAGGAGCAGTAGAGCAACATCTCTGAAAGCCTCCCCAGGCCACCAAAGTTAAAACAAACCAGGCTGAGAAGCACTAGAGATGGAAGGTGCATGAGCTACCTTTTTAATTGCTATGCCAAAAAATAAAAAATAAAAATAAAAATAAAAAACCCTTACTAGAGTGTTTGTTCAGCTCACAGTTCGAGGGGCTATAGTCCGTCCTGGTGGATAGGTACGGCCACAGAAATACCACTCTACCACCACCTGGTCACATTGCATTCAGTCAGGAATCAGTAAAGTGAATGCCAGTGCTCAGCTCACTTTTCCTTTCGTGTTTATCTATTTTTAATTATCCTTAATGCATAGGTATGTACACATGAGTACAGGTGTTGTGGGGGCCAGAGGCATCACCCTCCTTCCCCCCAGGATCTAGAGTTACAGGCAGTTGTGAGCCACCTGCCATAAGTGCTGGAAATCAAACTTAGGTCCTGTTAGAGTATGCTGTTTACCTTTGAGGAAACTCAAGAGAAGAAACTTGCCTCATTTGTCAAAGGCTTAGGAGGTTCAGCTTGAAATGGATGAGACGCTCACATCAGTCATAGCAGCACTACAACAGCCCACAACACATGGGCCGAGCCAAGAAACTCAGGAGCATTGGGAGACCACACTGTCTTAAAGCGGGGTTGATATGACATAGTCTAGACTCACTAAAGAGACGAGCATCTGGGCACATCTGTGAGGGATAGTCACGATGAGGTTCACTGATGTAGGAAGAGCCCTCCTAGCTGGGTGGTACCGTTCCATGGACCTTGATCCTAGATTGCATAAGGAGAAAGTGAGGACTGGACAGATGGCTCAGTGCATAATCGTGCTTGCTCCTCTTGCAAAGGACCTGGGTTTAGTTCCAGAACCCACATAAGATGGTTCACAATCACCTCTCATGGGGTTTAGGGGATTTGATGTTCTTTGGCCTCACCAGGCATTGGCATACAGGAGTTAGTTCCACCTAAACTCATGTAGGCTGCCACACATTAAGAAAAGTGATAAATCTTTTTTAAACGAGATGAGTTATGTTGTCATTGTCACATCCATAATCAATAACTTTCAGAATACCTGAGAGAAAGGTAAAGTTGGAAAAAAAACTTGTGTTTAAACATCAGTTTAAACTTAATCGTATAAAAAAAATACTGTGGTCTGTTTTAGAATTTCTGTCTTCAGTCATACTGACAACCTAAAGATCAGAAAGCCATAGGCTAGAGGTGTTGCTTGGATTGGCTGCATGGGTCCTTTGCTCCATGCTATGGTGTGGAAAGTTTGCTGCTTCAGGAGCATCATTTATTATGTATATGGTCTTCTGCTTGCATGTGTGCCTGCAGGCCTGAAGTGGGCACCAGATCTCATTTACAGATGTTCTGAGCCACCATGTGGTTGCTGGGAATTGAACTCAGGACCCCTGAAAGAGCAGCCAGTGCTCTGAACTGCTGAGCATCTCTCCAGCCCGCTTCAGGAGCATTGTGACCAGGGATCATAGATTAGAAGAATAGTATTCGTTAGGTGGACAACACACCATCCCTTCACGCAGGTCTGAGGATTCTCAGGGCATCTCCTGTGAACAGCATCCCAGAAGAAGAGAAGCAGTATTTGCTGTGGGAACTCCTTCAGCCAATAGCCTTTAAGATATTGACCCAATTTGAGTGTGGTCTCATGCACTATATATATATATATGCAGACAAAAAATGTGCACGGGCCCCTTGGCTGCTGGATTTGGTTCCAGGTCGCCTCACATGCAGAGGACTGGATTGCTACTCTTCCTTTGAGTTTAACCCCTAATAAATAAACCTTTATTCTATTCTATTCTGGGCTACTGTGGAAATTTTTCATATCGCAACAGTTTGGCACCAACGTGGCCAGAGTCCATACCATTGCCAGGCCCTGGCCAGAGTTACGGGAAGGTTGTGACCCTCTGTGTGGGTGCTGGAAACTGAATCTGATTCCTCATCAAGTGCCGAGCCATCTCTCCAGCCCCAGAATTTACTCTCACTTTTTTAAGCGTTTATTTCTGAGTCTTGGGTGTATGAGTGCAGGTGCCACAGGATGTGTGTGGGGGTCAGAGGACAACCTGCAGGAGTCAGTTCTCACCTTCCACCATGTTAGTTCCAGCGGTCAAACTCCGGGACATTGTCCTGCCTGCCAACCCTAGCTCTATTCACCACGTTTGAAGGAAATTAATTTATTCATTGTCATGCACTCTCTTCCTTCTATATATAGGCTTTAGTTCTCTTAGATGTCACACCTGACCAGTCAATGGTGGATGAAGGCATGGCTCGGGAGGTCATCAATCGTATCCAGAAGCTTCGCAAGAAGGTCAGTCTCTTTAGGAAGAAGCTGTAGTTTCGGTTTTATGCTGGGTTTGTTTTAGATGTTAAGGGCGAGCAGACAAGGCAGACAGTGTAAGCCGTAGTTATCAATTGATGGTAATGCTTCTTTAATCCACAGTCCCTTCTGATTGTACTCTGTGGGAAAGTCAGTCCCCTCCCTCCTTCCCTGCCCACTCCCTGCCTGGGTACCACTCATTTTCTCTGCCCAAGGGCTTTTTTAGCCCATCCATCCTTCTTCAGTTTTCTCGGGCAACCATAGAATTATCTTTCTGAAAGACTGCTCTCTGGCTGCTTCAGAAGGTAACCAAAGATGACAGTGAGTGTCCAAGGCATATAGACGTCAGTATGGGAAAGCTGCAAGCTGAGGAGAGGTGACTGGCTTTGTACAGAACGGGGTGACCTTTCCTTGTTAAGAGGTGAGGAAGGTACACACAGCACTCTACCTGGAGGAGAAGGCATCACCAAGCTCCAATTAGGTCTGAGAATCAGAAAGCTCTTAATCATGGAGACAGCGCTGATCAGGATGGCTCCTCCCTAAGCCAAGCCTCATGGAGCTGTGGTTGAGTCTGACAAGGGCACCCCAGCGTCTTTGCATCCTGTCTTGGTTCAGAGCTTTGCGAGTAGGTTCACGGTCTTTTATCTAGACACTCATGAGGGTCTGATTGTACTGGGGAAAAACACAAGAAAAGCAGGTAAAAGAGCGCAGAACAGCAGGTGCTGGTCTTACATATCACCTGGAAGAGTGAATGACCTGGGACAGTTCAGCATATGCTTGTTCTCATGCAATACCTTTAGTTTCGTGAACAAAATCTGCTTCTCTTTGAAGTTTTTCTCTATGCTATTTTAGTGCAATCTGGTTCCAACTGATGAAATAACAGTTTATTATAATGCAAAATCTGAAGGAAGATACTTGAATAACGTCATTGAAAGCCACACCGACTTCATATTTGCCACTATCAAAGCTCCCTTGAAACCATATCCAGTTCCTTCATCGGATAATGTCCTTATTCAGGAACAAACACAGGTGAGTTCTGCGTTGTGTGGAAATACTAGTGTTTCACATTGGGTTTTGATTTACATTTATATAATTAAGTCCCAATAAATTCTAGTCCGCTGTCTTACTTTTTCTGTTGTGGTGATAAAATATTCTGACAGAATTAACTTCTAGATCAGATAGACGTCCATCCCTGTGGGGAAGGGCCGGGACAGTATGAGGCAGCTGTTAGTGGTATATCCATAGTCAGGAAGTAGAGAGCTCCAGCTGCCCAGGCTCAGATCCCTTCCCACCCTTGTGTCGTACCTTTTGTCCTGAGTCCTCCCACATAAAGCCCAATCAGGATGTCCTTAGTGTGCCCAGGTGGTTCCAGATCCTGTGCCTGTGGTGGAGATGGCTGTAGACTGCAGGGCTGAAGTACCGCTCTGGAAGGCCTGGGGAGGGTCTGGGAGGAAGGAAAGGAGGACAGCCGGAGTGGCCTCATGCGGTTCTCATAGGAAAGGCGGCCAGAAAAGTGGCCATGCTGACCCATTGTGTCTAAACTACAACAGTGGACACTGGGTTCTGATAATTCTCACTAAAAAGACGTGACAGTTGACTTGAAAGTAATTTAACTTGTTGATAGTGTGTTGCATATTTTATAGCATTTCCTGTTACAGTCAGTACAATTTTTTGTTTGTTTGTTTGTTTTTTTTTTTTTTGGTTTTTCGAGACAGGGTTTCTCTGTGGTTTTGGAGCCTGTCCTGGAACTAGCTCTTGTAGACCAGGCTGGACTCGAACTCACAGAGATCCGCCTGCCTCTGCCTCCCGAGTGCTGGGATTAAAGGCGTGCGCCACCACCGCCCATGTTTTTTGATTTTTTCGAGACAGGATTTTTCTGTGTAACTTTGGAGCCTGTCCTGGAACTCAATTTTGTAGACCAGGCTGGCCTCAAACTCAGAGATCTGCCTGCCTCTGCCTCCTGAGTCTTTGGATTAAAGGAGTGCTCCACCACCACCCAGCAAGTAATACATTTTTAAAAACATTTTGTTTTTGAGATTAATATAATGACATTATGTCTCCCTTCGCTCTCCCCCTTCCAGGCCCTCCCTTATGCCCCCCTACTCTCTTTTGCGTCATGGCCTCTTTACACACAGTACTTGTAGATGTTATTATGAAAATTGGGCATCAGGACTTGAAAAAATATTGGCCCATAATACAGAAATAGGCCGTTTATTTGATTGTTTTTTTCCTTAGTTCTACAAGGAGGATAGATAAGGAGGGGCTGAAGTGTCATTATCTTTTCATGTGACACAGATATATTATTATTCCATTCTGTTTTACATATTGCTAACTTACTGGACTTTTCAAAATGAGCATATATTGTTCAGTAGTTAGGAAACAGGAAAAGTGATTGAGTTATAACTGCAGCTCTTGCCTCTGAAGAGCTTTTTTATGAACCAGTGGCCCTGTGTGTTCTTCCTCTCGGGCCCAGCACAGCCACGCTGTCCCTCATCATGTGCTTTCTGCTCAGTTGAAAGGGTCGGAACTGGAGCTCACACTCACCAGAGGATCCTGTGTGCCCGGTCCTGCTTGTGCTTACGTAAACCTTAACATCTGTGTGAATGGCACTGAGCAAGGTAGGTGCAGACGAACCCTGTGCCGTGTCTGACTTAATGACTTACATACTCTTGAGACAGGGTCTTACCATGTGGCTCAGTCTCGGGCTCACCCTCCTCTCACCTCCCGTCCTGAGCGTTAGGGTTACAAGTGTCTCCACCATTGTTTCCATGTTTTAGTTAATTCCATAGAAATCTTTAAGGCAGCCATAAGAGAACTGGTAAAATGAGATGGCTTTTTTATTTTGTCACCCAGATGAGTCTTTAGATAATAGATAATGGACCTACTTGTAAAAAGGCTCAAACCCCCCTTTGCATCGATTTTTCTTCCAAATTTAACATTTTCTTTAAGTTTTACTGCACTAAATGAGACCTTGCTTTTGTGACTTTCTAGGTGGAGTACTGCTTTTGGAGAATCCGAAAGGTGACAATAAATTGAACCTTGTAAAGCTGAAGTGTGTTGTTACCAGCATATTTGGTGTTAAGAATGCGGAGCTGTCAGTCTTCCACGGAGAAACGGGTATGTGGAGAGCGAGAGGCTACTGTCGCTGGCTCGAGGGGCCTGGCCAAGGTCTTCCTTTGGTGTCAGTTATGTGGCTGAGCCATTGTGTTTTCCTCACTCTGAGGCAGTAGAGGTTCTTCAGCGGTGTCTGCTGCCATGTCTCTACTGTACCCCACTCTATGGTATGGCTGAAACTTTGGACATACAGGAAGCCAAGGTCCTCATTCTCCCTTGTCCCTGTTAGCCAGGAGACAGATCAGGACTCACCCTCCCTGCTGAGTTGTGAGCTTATCAGACGGTTCCTGGGCCTTACTAAATCCAGACCTGGAGTCCACTGTTAATTACAACTCGGGTCAGGGAGGTGGCTCATGGAGTAAAGCCCTGTGATGAGCTGGGTTCCAGTCCCCAGCACCCATCTAAAAAGATGTTTCAGCAGTGCGCCTGAGATCCCACATGTGAGCCAGTAGGATCCCGGGTTCTCAGCTTAATCCAACCAATGAGCTCCCTGTCTCAGAGAATAAAGGGGAGGCCAATGAGGTGGCTCAGTGGGTAAAGGAAGGTGCTTGGGATTTTAACAATAAATGAAGTGGAAAGCAATCAAGGAAAACACCTAATGTCAGCCCGCACACATGCACACACACCAACTCACATCTTTACACAAGCACATACACCACACATACACAGCAGTTTCTGAAACAAATTAGAACTTGTTTGCTATCTATAACTATCATTTTCAAATATAGTTTTTCTTGGTAAATTTTGAGATTCTCGTAGAATGAAAAATTTAAGAGTAGCTGTAATATAAGGAAAATATTGATGGGAAGAAAACAATTTATGTTGAATTTTAAGTTAGGGGGTTTGTGAATTTTTAGTTCAGTGGTACAACATTTACCTAGCAAGCACAAGGTCATGAGCTTGGTCCCCAGCAACATCCCACCCCCACCCCAGCACATGCACAAAAGCTAAATGGCAAATGTTTTACTCTTTAGTTTTGCAGCACTCAAACAACCTATTTGTAAGGTTGTATTTGCAGTGCTGGAGGTATAGGGCTTAGTGGTAGAATGAGTGCCAAGCATGCAGAAGGCCCTGGGTCCCATCCCAACCACTAAAAACAAAACAAAACAAAAAAACATTTCCTGCTGTTTGGTTATCATTAACACCTGGCTTTTCAGGAGAAGAGCTTTCTTTTGGTGAACAAATGATGGATAGCCATCTCTGTATGCGGATGGGTGATAGTGGAGTTAGAAGTGAGTGCTAGTGGCTTAGGAGAAGGTGAGTAACTCCAGAACGGTTGTTATTTTTAGAAATACAGAACCAGACTGACCTGCTGAGTCTGAGTGGAAGGACACTGTGTGTGACTGCAGGAGCAGCCCCCTCTGCCACCAACAGCCCCAGCACGCTTCTGTGTCAGTATATCAATCTGCAGCTCCTAAATGCGGAGCCACAAGGTATGTGTGTGCATCAACAAGCTGAGTGCGGGACACTAAGGCTCCTTTCCAGGTTCAGATCTCTGACTTAGGCGTATCTTCCAGCCAACTTGAGCACATGGACAGCAGCCAAGCATGTTTTGCACGCCCACCTGTAATCCCAGCACTTAGACTGAGGGAGAAAGACTACAAGTTCAAGGCCAGCTTGCACTACGTAGTGAGACCCTACCTCTCTGTATCAATAAACAGAGTATTAATTCCCATGCTTCTCCAGGAAATACAGTTGTTTTGGTTTTGTTGATTTGATTTTTGCAGTACATTTATGTAGAAAGACCGTCATTCTTCTGACAGTCAGGAAACAAAACGATCATCTTAGGTAAAATTATATCTACGTGGAACTCGGTTGTCTCCATGCCTGAACTATTGATTTTGCAATGTGATTTTTTTTTTGTTTCTTTGTTTTTGGGTTTTGTTTTGTTTTTTTGGTTTTTTAGACAGGGTCTCTCTGCATAGCTTTGGTGCCTGTCCTGGAACTAAATCTTGTAGACCAGGCTGGCCTCGAACTAACAGAGATCCACCTGCCTCTACCTCCCAAGTGCTGGGATTAAAGGCGTGTGCCACCAATGATTAGTTCACAGTGTGATCTTATGTTTGTTTTCTAGAAATCTGTCCTGAGGACTTGGACACGGGCCTCGCTGCTGCTTTTCCCCTAACATTTCAGGATCCTCAATGTGCTCTTTTTTGTTCTTTTCTGGAATCCTCGTCTCTTCACCTGACTGTGCACTGAAAATCAGTTCCCCGGTGGCTCGCCTCTCTGAACTTTATAGATTGCTTCGTAGCCTATGCCTCCAGCTTAAGCTCCTGTACCCACTTGGGAGCCCTCTGCATTGCCGGTTGGTGCTGTCTTCAGTGGCCACCACTGTTGGAACACTAGTTTTCCAGAACTGACCGGCTTTCTTCCTTCTTCTCCAGAGTGTTTGACAGGAACTGTGGGCACTCTCCTGCTTGAAAACCCGCTTGGACAGAATGGACTCAGCCACCAAGGGCTTGTGTATGAGGCAGCCAAAGTGTTTGGACTGCGGAGCAGGAGGCTGAAGCTGTTTCTGAATGAGACTCAAACGCAGGGTGAGGCAGCTGTGACTGTAAGGCTTTTTCTCCTTCGAAAGGAGACTTTGGTGCCAGTAACTGCTCGTGTTTTGTCTGTGAAAATGTCTTGTATATTTGTCTTGTTTTGTTTAATTTGGAAAATCAACCAGAAATTAGCCATAATATAATTAAAGATAATAATAGTTTAAGTGAGGAGTAGCGGAGTGGCAGAACACTCTCTTAGCGTGTGTGAGACTTGAGTTAAATAAATCCCCAGTCCCATGTTATTTCAGTTAAGGGTAGAGATGATAAAAACAGTTCATCTCTCTGGCAGTACCCTAAGAGGGCATACTTCTAGGTAAACTACCGTATTTCCTGACCTTAAATTTAAAATGCTTTCTTTAGGAATTGAGTCTGATGGGAACTTTCAGCTGACGTTCGTCAGTCTTGTCCCCTCTCTTTTTCAAGCATGCTGCGTGCATCTCCTCCCTGGGCTGCAAACACATGGAGATCTCCATTGTTTTTCTCAAGGCTTCTCACAGACATCTCTCTGCTGCCCAGCATCTTGCTCTTATCAGAATGTCCCTCTGTCCTTGAAGCTGTGTTCAGGATTTTTCAGCTGATTTGTCTTTCTTACCCTTGCAAGATATTCTTTCAGAGTCTCGCTTCTTTCAGGATTTCTCTTTGTCTGTGATGTTCTGCAGTCCGACTGTGGTATTCTTAAGTTTATAGGTTTTGAGCACAATTTTAAAATTGTGTCCATTATTATCTGTATGATGGGGGGCACCTGTGCCACCACCACTGCTGATACCAACACAGCCTCAGGCATTTCCTCAAACCACTCTCAGATTCCGTAACTGCAAAAATACTTCACAGACTAACTGAAAAATACTATACTTACAAGTACGTTTATTATACCAATTAGAGCTAACCAGAGGAAGAGATGCAAAGGGCAGAGGGGGATGGGACATCAAGTGATGCTTTCCTCGTGGAGGAATAGCCAGTCCCTAGTCGTTTGACTAGGCAGTGTCACCACCCAGGGAAGCTTGGTGGAACTTGGTGTCCAGAGTGTTGTTGCGGTTTAATATGTAGACAATTAATCCATGGCCTGCGTGGTTGGTCTTTGTCTCACAAGTTAACCAACCAGCTCACACACTTGACAGCTAAGTTCTCCTCATGTGGCCACCTGCCCTGAGTCATCTTGCTGAAAGCTAATACATAATCAGAGCTCCCTGTCTGCAACAAAGATACTCCTGTCGGGAAATGCCAGGACAGAGGCTTAGGATGGGACCAGGGATAGACTATTGACAACGCTTTTAGGTGTTCACGCAACAGAGTATTGACTTTTCGAAAAATTTCTCTTCTAGAAATTACAGAAGATATCCCAATGAAGACTCTGAACATGAAGACTGTGTACGTGTCTGTCCTGCCAACAACTGCAGATGGCTAATAGTGATCCATGTAGCCTTAATCAGCCCTGCCCTGACTTCTGTCCATCTCCTTACACGTACACACACACGGGCTCAGCGAAGGTGTTTTCTGTGGCCACATGTCTGATATGCTGCTTTGAACCAACAGTTCAGATGGGATTGACTGACCTGAGACCTTACATAATGTTCACATATAACCTTAAACACCTATGCAGTCATGTTGGGGGAGGGTCCTAATGTTACCTCAGCGCCACAAAGCTTATTTCTATACTTGAGTTCTTTAGTACAGAAGGCAGGAGTGGTTTAGATGGCATAGTACATATATATGTATATCATTTTATGGCCTTGTGAAACTGATTTGAGACCTTGTGAAGAAATGGACATGTTATGTTATATATTTCTGCTACCTGGATTTTCCTGGGTGATTTGATGAGATATTTTAAGTTTGATTAAATCAAAACAGTAAACACTCTCTTAGATACTGTATTGGAAGTAATTTATTCTCTCATAGTTTAACGAAACTCGAAATGTCCTGACAGAATTTCTCTGTATAGCCCTGGCTGTCCTGGAACTCACTCTGTAGACCAGGCTGGCCTTGAACTCACAGATATCAAGAGGCCTGCCTATTCGGTGAACCTCCGGGCTGATGACAACCATGGCTTTTGGGGGGGAGAAAAATTTCTTTTGGTTATTTTTAACTGCATAAGTGTGGGCATGTGCACAGGACCCATAGGGGCAGAACCATCTCTCCAGCCCCAGAAACCTTTCTTAAAAAACAATGAAAGATGGCTCGATGGTTAAGAACACTGCCTGCTCTTCCAGAAGGACGAGGTTCAATTCTCAGCATCCACATGGCAGCTCATAGTTATCTGTAACAATTTTCAAGGGACCAAATGCCCTCTTCTGACCTCTTTAGGTACCAGATATGTACACAGTACACAGACATAAATGCAGGTAAAATACCCATACACATAAAACAAAATGTTTTTTAAAAAGACAACAAATAACTGGGTAGGCCTGTGTGACACAGCCCTCAGTAGATACCTGTGGTCACACACCGTAAGTTCTAGTCAGGCTCCTGCTCTAGTCAGAAAGGGAGACAGACTACCCCACCCCTCCATGCCCCATCCCTGCTGGAGACTGTAGTGGGGCAGAAGGATGCTGACCCACCACCACAAGACAGAAACCACTGTACTGAAAGGCATGAGCATGAACTAGGAAGCAGTTCCCGTCTGGGAAAGGAGCCATTAGCAACAGAAGACAAGCTTCAGTAGGAAGAAGATTCGCTTTGTAGGAAAAAAGCCAATGTTTATTACCAGGAGAGCACTGGGGGAGCCAATGGCTGTGTGATGAGATGGCTGCTGGGAGACTTACTGGTGGGCAAAGGCCAAAGTGGCCCGAGACACCTGCTCCTTGGCCTATGCTGGTAAGGTCTATTTGGGGTGACCAGCTCCCTGGGTAGGAACACAGTCTCCAGTTCCCCTGTGTGTGACCAGATAGTTGTTCTTGAAGCTGTTGAGGTGGCCATAACCCATTCCTTTCTTTGTTCTTTGATGTGGGCCACAAGCTCTATGGATAACACCCAACTGTTGTTTGGTTCCGGTTTCCCTGTGTAAGGATGGATGGTTGTGCCCCTTGCGCCTCCTAGATGGACGATGGCCCATTTCGCTTTTCACTTTAATTTGATATGGGTCATGGGCTGTTTCGATGGCCATGCCTGGCTGTTGCTTGTCTCCAGTTCTGTACGGGAATGGTTGGGTCTTCCCCTTGAGGGTGGGGAGTGGGTTGAAGCCCATTTCCCTCTTCACTGTGTTCTGATGCTGATCACAGGCTTTCTGGGCATCACTCCACTGTTGCTTGTTTCCTATTCCTCTGTGTGTGAATGAATGGTTGTGGCCCTTGGGACTGGTGTGGGGACCACGACTCATTCTTCTCACTGGTCGGCTTTTCCTTGTGGCATAGAGATCCTCAGAAGAGTGGGAAGAGACACCCAGTTGAGATGTCATGGGTTCCACTCTATACCACTGTACCGTTGATGGGTCCTCTAGATTAAGCCTGTTCACCAGGATCTGGACCACAGCATCCATGAGAGATTGTGCTTCAGCTGCCATATTGTAGATGAGCTTCTCACTTATGGCTACCTCCTGAGTCTGTATAGGAGATGGTGGGAGGCTTTCATTCTTCAGAGAACCCCCCTGCTCCTTGTCTTTGGTGCCGAGATTGAGATATTGCAAAATATTCCTTACTATTTTCTTCAGAAAGCTTCCTGCAGGAGCCTGCTCCTTTCCTGGCACATCAAAGGAAGGCTGATGCTCAGTGATGTCTGTATCCTCGAGTGGAGTGAGGCCCAAGGCTTGGGAGAGCCCCATTCTCCCCAACTTTTCTCCCTGGCTTTTGGCTCTAGATCTTATAACATCCTTCCTCTCTTCACTGGAATGAAATATTTTGTGACTACTTGCTGGAATCTTATCCTTGGAGACCCTGAGTTTCTGAGTCTCCTGGCTGTGATCTTTCCTCAGGAACAGATCACCTAGGTCCTGAGATGTCTTGGGAATTTTGGATCTATTCTGGAAGCTGGGCAGTGAGTGCCCTGAAGACGAGCTGACTGTGAAGAGGCACACAGCACTTTGACAGTCTAGAAGAAGCCCCATAGGCCATGGGTGTGGCTGCTTGTTTGATTTGAAGTCAATCTCATTAAGCATCTGTGATTGTAGAGCTGGACCTCTTGAGTGCTGTGGACTTGGTTGGAAATAGCCTGGGTTTCTATTGGCTGCTACAAACTTAAATTCTCTGGGATTGGTATTGATGTTTTGGCCATTGGGAATCTTCCTGGACCCAAGGGTCACTTTCCATGGAGGATGTGTCTCTTTTTTCACCTCAGCTATTCTGCTGGTCTGTTTGGCCACTAAAGGTGGAGCTCTTACTTCAGGATCAACCATCTTCCCACTCACACAGGAATGTCTTGAGGTCACATTCTTAAACATCTTCCGTGGTTCATGCCTGTCAATTCTTAGGCTGGTCCTTGGTTGTAGGCTGCCTCTCCCAGTCCCTCGGACAGTCCTGCTCGGCTGGGTCTTTGCCAGCAGGCAGTAAGCATGGGCTCGAGTGCTTAGGTTGTACTTTGTAGCTGGATGGGCCTTGGAGGGTCCATGGCTGGCAGCAGATGGAGTGGCTCTTTGCATCACTGGAACCTCTGAAGGCGAGTGTGCAAATAGAGGACTCTGTAGGCTGGCAGCTGATAGAATTTCTACCCTTGTCCCTCCTGGGTCTTGGTGATGCAATTTCTCCAGGATCATGGCAGCCTTGGGACAGCACTCTGACTTAGAAACAGAGGTGGGTGAGGAGGGATACACAGGCTGAAGGAGGGATGAGGTTGGAATCCCTGGCGTGGTGAGATCCCCTGGCTCAAGAATCTGTAGATACGGTCTTCTCTGTTTCATAGGAAGCTGCGTGATGTTTGATTCCAGCTTCATTTGAGTCTTTGGGTCGAGGAAGGAAAGGTCCTGGACTGTGTTCACATAGGACTGCTGATCTGTCCTCAGTGCAGGCTTTCTGGGTTCCAGGCCTTTCCCAGGGCTCCTGCTTGATGTGCAAGGCAAGTCATTGGCCCTTAAACCGGGGCCCTTCTTGATGGGGTTGTGCATATCACATGCTTCTGACTCCTTTAAGGGCATCGCCGAGGGCACAGACCCCATCATCTGGCTCAGCTTGCAGCTTTTGGAGTCGAGGATGGAGGGCTGGGTGGGCTGAGGGAGTTCAGGCTTGTTCTTGGGCTGGCAAGGACTGTTGGCTGGGAAATGTCCCCACAGCTGCGTCAGTTCCGGTGTTGAGAGGACCGTGAAGGGGGAGCCTCGTATTTCTCTCACCCCAGTCACCTTGTCTTCACTCTGTGTCCCCTCATGGTGCTGGAGGAACTGACAATGCTCAGGAAGGATGGAGGCTGACCTGACAGGTTCAGCGGGTAGGGTGCCCTTGGCCAAGTTGTGAGTGGGCCGGCTAATGCCTGCTTGCTGATTTTGTACATTAGCGTCTATGGTGTCTTCCAACTCCAGACCCTGTTGCCAGGACTGGTTTTCAGTCAGGAGGAACACCGATGCCTTCACCCCAGTGTTATGGCATGTTGTTCCATAGGGACTGCTCTTGGATGAAGAGGGTGTTTGGTTTGGTGTAAAGCTTGGGAGGTTGCCCAGTGTCTGAACCTGTGTCACACCTACCAAACTGGATGTTACAAGTTGATGGGGCACTGGCTGGGTCTGGGAAATGTGTGGAAGTCCTTGAGCCATGGGTAGAGCTGGGAAAGGGCCATATGTATTACATAATGATGAAGTTCTAGTTGCCGTAGAGGAAGAGCTCCTGGAGACCCAGGCAGAAGCCACCACTGACTCAGAGAGCATGGAGGACATGCCCCAGAAAACCCGGCTAAAACTCCGCTGTATAAGATTCTCCAAGATCTTGAGATAAGACAACAGCTGAGAGAGGGGAAGCTGATCTAGTTTCTTATCAGTGGTCCAAGGTGGGCATGGCATTGAGTCCAATAAAGGATCCTTGATGGGGCTGCAGAAGACAGGAAGCAAAAGCATCAGCTCCAAGCATCAGATGCCAATCAGGCTGTATAAATACGGCACTGTAGCCCATAGTCATTCCACTGCCTCCACCTCCCATATTTTTTATTATCTCATCCAACAGGATGAGCTATAGAGCCCAACTCCACCCTGTACCGTATTTCCAGTACAAATATCCCCAGACCCCGAGCTCGCATCCTGGTTGGTATAAATTATTTCTCAAGGTAGATTTCTTACATTTCCACAGGTCGTGATGTGTTCTGGGTCTCTTCCACATTCTTTCTGCCATGTCTGCCACCTGGAAGTGGTTATACAGGATGAAGGAGAGGACCGAGATCTCACAGGAGAGTGCGGCACCCCTCTTAGAGACCTCCCATGCTAGGACTCTACTGCCCCACCTCCAGAGTCCAAGCACAGAGAGCACTGAGAATGAGCAAGTGGCACGGAGGGACCACATCTCTTCATTTACACTTTCCTTGTTCCTCCTCAGCCCCTGCCATTCCCCATATGACACTGTGAGGACACAGGATCAGTCATCTGAAAGAGGAGTCCTGAGGGAATTGCAGCTACCTGCTCTCAGGCGGACCTGAGAGTCCCGCCTACAGGGACACAGCATCACAGCTGCCTTGAACCACACCCCTCACCCCTGGTCCATGGGCATCACCCACTCCAGGCCAAGCTTCCTTCTTTCACAGGACCTGGGGAGTTTCCCTGATTCTGATTTCCTTCCCAGAAGCCTCCTCTTCTCAGTGCTCTGCATCCTGTATCTCAAAAGCGTGGCTCTCATCAGTGAGGACAGGGCAGAAGGAATTGCCTCTCCAGAGGGAAACAGAAGCCTACCTTTTGCAGAAACATTTTTCTTCCTTGTCCTGCTCTGCCCCCTCCTCACCACCTGACAGTGAGAAAGGACAGAAATGAGCTGGGCCCATTCTTCCTCTCTCTGGTAGACAAGCTGCCTGCCTCCTGTGCTGGTGGAGAACACAAAATCCACATTTCCCGGAGAGCTTTCTCTCATCCAACTTTGACTCAGTTGTTTCTATGCATAAACACATTTCCCCTTGGTTTTGTTGGAAAACACAAGAAGGGGCTGTCTATGCCACTCTTACATGGATGTCCTCAGTCAATGTTCCTCAGATGGGATCCTACCCAAGGGTGAGCTCTGCTGCTGCCTCTGGGCTGTTGGGTAAGGTCGCTTCCCCAGACCTGAGGTGACTTAAACCCTGGTCTGAGGCCCTTGGTCTCACCACCCCCTTCACATCAGCTCAACACACACAAAACATGGGCTTGAACAGAGGACAGATGACTTCTTTCTCGAAGCCTGTGCTATCCCTAAGGTCCCCTCCATCTCAGAAATGCAGTCTGCCCACGGAGCCAGTCTTCCTTCATGGCCTCTCAGCCACACCACACAGAGGGTCTGAGAGCTTCAGGCACACACCTCAAGGCCACTCTCCCCCATGCCCTACTTTCCAGCCCCTGCAGATGAGGTGCTGCTGTTTCTGGAGAGTTCCTCTCAGCTGTCTCTCTGCTTGACTAGGAAAAGGGGAAGTAACAGTAGTGAGCAACAGACTGAACACACTCCATTGTGTTTCAACCAAGGCTTTCCTCACCTTTGGGGGGTTCTTTCTGCTCCCAGGTGGTGGTGATGCTGAGTACTTCTTCAGGAAGGGAATCAGTAGCAAGAAGAGCCCTGCTCCACACATAACACCAAGGATCATTTCCATGACAGTGGAGCTGAGGCTCATCCAGTAGTCACTAATGCTGCTCAGCTGAAAGAGAGAATTCTCCATCTTCTAATTTGCCCTGCTGTCCTCAAGCCACTGAGTCCTGGGAGTCCAGCAGGAGGCTTGTCAGGCCATCTCATCACACAGCTGTGGCCTCCTCATCACAAAGGGCTCCTGGCAGGAGGGAGGGAGCCACAGCCCCTCCCCAGCCTCAAGCCCAGCAGACCCCCCTGCCTCTTGGTTTCCCTGAGCCCTCCTCCAAGTCCTCCTGCTGGAACAGTCTGAGACAGACCTTCCTCCACGTTTTGTTTCTTGCCCCCTCATGCCCAGAATTTCTCTGTCTCCTGGAAGATGCCTGCTTTAATCCATCAGGTTCATAGTTTTTGACAGATTGGGCTTCTCTGTGGAACTTGAATTGTATCTTAAGGATTGTTGCTCTCAGGATGTCTTCTGTCTGAAGATCCACATCTGTTCTTTATGCAGTCATATCTTGCTTCAACTCATTTATTTCGGTTTCTCAATTTACAACAAAATATAATTTTAGTTTTTCTTCTTCAGCAATAGAATATTGAGGAAAACTGAAGTCTGGGCTCAATCATAAGAATGCATGTGAATAAGTATCGTGAAACAAATCATGAAAATTTGAATGTTTAGTGTTTGCTTCTTTTCTTTATAAGTTATTTTTTAATTAGCAAGTTTAATATAATTCACTATTGCATTTTTTGCTAATCGTCCCTCTGTATTAAGCAGTGCCACATTCATCATGGATGCGTGGGCATCTCCTTGGCAAGATATGGACAGCCTCCTTTGAGTCCGTGCTCAGGAATGATAGAACTGGGGCTATGGCAGTTCTGTTTTTTAGGAACCGCTATCCTGGTTTCCACCATGCTGCTGCAGTTTACAAGCCCTATAGCAGTTGCTGAGAGTCCTTTCCCTACATTTTTGCCAGAAGTTTCGTTTTCATTGTCTTGATGTCAGCCATTATGGTTTAGATGAGACGGAATCTCAAAGTGGCCTTAACTTGAATTTCCTGAAGGCTAACGATGTTGAAATCTTTGCAAAATATGTATTCACCTCTCTGTGTTTCCTTTTGAAAACTGTTCAATTCATTAGTCCACATTTTGACAAGCTGATTTTGGATGTTTAATATTTGCAATTCTTTGTGTGTTTTATATCTTAAGGGCACCCCCCCCCCAAGTGTGACAAGCACTGTTCTCCCATGCTCTGGGCTATCTGTTCCTTCTAATGACAGCAGCGTTTGCTGCACAGAAGCCTTTTAATTTTGTGTATTCTGATTTGCCAGTTTGTGGGGCTCTTTCCTGTGCCATTGGTGTACATTCAGACAGTTCTTGCCTATGCCCACGTATGAAATGCTTGCCCTTTCTCTTCCCATAGCAGCTTCAGTGTTTCAATTCAGGTCTTGTTTTCTGAGCAGCTTGCTCATGGGACCAGAGTAGGAGAGTCTGTGTCCATTGGTGACAACAAAGCGTGGCTCTTGTTTCTACTTTAATGAAGCCAATTATGTTTGGTGTCTACCATGGCCCGATACTCAGCAGATCCTTTATTTGGGATGGATGGGTGTTTAGCTGGACCTGACACATGTGAAGTGCGTGCGTGTGTGTGTGTGTGTGTGTGTGTGTGTGTGTGTGTGTATGTATGTATGTGTATGCATGTGTGTGAGATAAGTATCAGGATACCCTGTGGATACCCTACTACTGCTGCCCCGTATTCATTGCCATACCTCTACCAGGCTCCACTGGACACAGGATATAGCTCATGGCCCATGGCTGTGTGGGCAGAGATGTGTTTGCTTCATGGGGCATTTTCTTAGTAGCACATTTTGACCTCTGGGAGCTTGGGAGCCCAGTGCCCATGCCCACCTCCACCCTAGGGCCTGGAGGGTTGACAGCAGGGTCGTCAGGCATTTGTGAGACACACATAGCAGCAGGCTTCTACATTTGATCAAGAGCAGGGATGCTTAAATTTTGTCCATTTATGTCCCCCTTTCAACCCAGAATCTTTCACGTCACCGAGGTACATCTGTGTATATAAGTACATGGATGAACTGTTTTCTGGCAATAAGCCATACATCAAAACCTCCCCCCTTTTGTATATATTAAATAGTATACATACTGCCATGTATTAAGGTGGAAGAAAAACTAATGAGACAGATGTTTACTTGACATAGTCCATAATCATCTGGAGAGGCATTGGTCTGCTCTGTGGGGCGCTATCTGAAGTCAGTTGAGGTTCAGTCCACTTTGGAGAGCACCATTCTCTAGGCCGTTAGGAACTGGGCATGTAAGGGGCTCCTCTCTGCTCCTGAATATGGACAAGATGTGAATAGCTGTTCGAGGTTCCTGCAGCAACTTCCCAGCAGTGACTGACTGTAACCTGGAATTGTAAGCTGAAACAAACCCTTCTCTGTTGTAATTTTGTTGTTGTTGTTGTTGTTGTTGGGGAAGTTTATCACAGCAACAGAAATGAATCTAGAACAGTGTATGTATTAATTTTTATATTAAAACTTAGACCATGGTTGAAGTGATGCTGCAGGATGCAGAGCCTGTCCCACGTTGTGACAGTTTGAATGAAAACGGGCCCCATAGGCTCTGCTTGGTAGGGATTAGGAGGTGTGTGTGGTCTTCTTTGAGTAGGAGGGGCCTTCTTGGAGGAAGTGTGTCCCTTGAGCGTGGGCTTTGGGGTTTTAAATGCTCAAGCCTTGCCTGGTGTCCCTCTCTTCCCGCTGCCTGCTGATCAGGGTGCAGAACTCTGTTTCCTCTCCAGCACCACAGGTCTGGCTGTGTGCTCCTTCCCACCGTGGAGGTAATGGACTAAACCTCTGAGCTGTAAACCAGCTCCAGTGAACTGTTTTCTTTTATAAGCGCTGCCGGTGTCATAATGTCTCCTCACAGCTAGAAAACCCTAAGTAAGACACGTTTTTCAGAGCTGACTGATAGGTTGGTTTTTAATAATTGTCAGTTCTGAGGTATCAGGTGACTGATGTGTTCTGTGTGAATTGAGTATGGCTTACAAACCCAGAGCAGTGTTTCATAATCAAGCTTAAGGGACTGAATTAGTGAAACCGTCTCTGGTCTCTTTAGTAAGGTTAGTTTCAGTCATAAAATTATCTGTGCTGGGAACATTCTCAAAGAGCCATTTTCTGCCCTATTATTTATGGTGATATGCAACAGGTGTTTCTTTATATTGCCAGATCTCTAATAATGATACAGAGACATTTTAGTTTAAAAAATATTTAATTTTACATACAAGCCCTAGTTACCCCTCCCTCCCCTGACCCCTCACTTCCCTCCATCCCACCTCTTATCCACTCCTCAGAGAAGGTAAGGCCTCCCTTGGGGAGTCAACAAAATCTGGTATACCAAGTTGAAACAGGACCAAGCTCCCCCACATACCCCATATCAAGGTTGAGCAGGGTATCCCACCATAGGACACGGGCTTCAAAAAGTCAGTTCATGCACCCAGGATAAGTCCTGCTTCCATTGCTAGCCCCGCCCTCCCCACACAGGTCAAGCCACATAACTGCCACTCACATTCATATGTGCAAACCACATAGTTCGGTCCCATGCAGGATCCCCAGCTGTCAGTCCTGAGTCAGTGAGCTCCCACCAGCTTGGGTCAGCTGTGACAAAGAGAAACTTTTTATTTATTTATTTATTTATTTATTTATTTATTTATTTATTATTTATTTATTATTTATTTTATTTTCAGGTTTTTTTTTTTTGATACAGGGTTCAGCTCTGGCTATCCTGGAACTGGCTTTGTGGACCAGGCTGGCCTCGAACCCTTGAAGTTTTGTTTGAATATGTGGCCCCGGTGTTTGCACTTGTCCGTGAATATTCACTCAGTAGAGGTCTGCATCTGTATGTATTTGAGTTCTTGGGGCTTATGGCTGTGTTTTCTGGTAGAAGTGGGAGCTTCTTTGTATTTAGAAGTGGAGACGCTGTGTCAGTTGTACATCCAGCAATTGTGGAACATAGTTATTTCAGGACTGAGACTTCATATGGATTTGTTTCAGGGTAGTACATGAGAAAATTAGCAGACACTTAGTGGTTTTGCAGTTTGTGTCTACTGTGTTTCTGTTGTGTGCACATATGAAACATGTTATACATGTTTGTAAGAGGCATCTGTGGCTTTTTTGTATATAACTGTAGCAGGGGCATCTGAGTACTCAGGGTAACTACGGGTTTTAATGGTAGTGACAGGAGTCTGTGTACTGAGGCTAGAGGTAACGATCACATGTATGTGTTCATGTACTAGGAGGTATGCATGCTCTGGAAACATGTCCTGTGCTTGGCATTTGGAGCCCGTTACATAGGGAGCAGGTGGATTGTGTGCCATCCTTATGTGAAATAACGTAGGTGTACAGGATCTGGCTTTGGTAGCAGATAGCGACATTTCTTCCAAGTTCTGTGTTCAATGACATCAGGTTAGTAGGTTTATATTGGTCATGCCGGTATTGTTAGGTTATGGAAAAAGCAAGTCTTTCTCCTTCCTTTCCCTTCCCTTCCCTGTAGGATAGTGTAACATTCACTGACACACATGGGCGTGTGTGTGTATGTATTCACGTTTATGATATATATGGCCAGATGTTTTTGTGGAAAACATTCAAGTATCGATATTTTACATGTATTAGAGGTCTATGTGAATAGACGTTGTTGGTATTCTCTGCTGTCTCATTGCTGTTTACTGGGTAAGTTAATTTTTAGTGCCTGAGAATCCTCTTAAATGTTCACCTTGAGATCTTTTTCAGAGATGCTTGTCTTTTTAGCATTTACATGTTCACTTTGATCTTAGACCTCTGTGTTAGACACATAGTAAGTTTTTTCAGACACGTGTGAAGGAAGAGTCATAGATTAATGGAGCTTCTACTGAAATTTGAGAATTTTTACAGTATGCCATTTTATCTTTGATACATGCAATTTTTTATTTGGCTGTTTTAGTCAGGCTTCTGTAGAGGAACAGAAGTTATCAAATGTTATAAAAGATAATTTAGTAGATTGGTTTATGTCAGCAATAGCCAACTGGATGATATCCTGATATTTTCTGAAACAGAGAGAAAACCCTTGGAACATACAGCTCTAAATGGGATGTCTCTACCAAATCCCTCCCCTTCAGAGCATAGGGAACCCCGCAGAACAGAAGGTATAAAGCGCTTAAGAGTCAGAGAGGACTCTAGGAGAACAAGGCCCTCTGGTAACTGAGCAAGGCTCATTATAAACTCACAGACTGAAGCAGCCAACACAGAGCCCACATGGGTCTGCATTAGGTCCTCTGTGTTACAGCTTTCTGCTTAGTGTTTTTATGGGACTCCTGAGTGTGTGAACAAGTGGGTCTCTGTTCTTGTGCCTGCTCTTGGGGCTCTTTTCCTTCTGTTGCGTTGCCTTGTCCAGCTTAGAGGTGATGGGTTTTGTTTTATATCTTATTTTGTCATGTTTGGTTGTTCTATCTTAGAATAGAACAGATCTTTTCTGAAGAGATCCAGATGGGAGGTAAGGTGGGGAGTGTTAATCCCCAGATTCTCAAGAGAAAAACCAGTCCCACAGTTTTCAGCTAAACGTGAAGCAAGCTTTAATTAAATACTGACCAGGATGGATGCTGGAAGAGTTCACTCTGGGATCCCAGCAGAATGGTTCACATTTTGCAGGGGCTTAAAGGGGCAAACCCCACAAATTATTGCATTTCCCATCAGGTCTAATCAGGGGCAAGTATAGACATATTTCCTGCCTATATACCTCCCACCTATGGGGTAGTTGGGTCAAACAAACTTGTTGAGGGGAGTGAAAACATGTGATTTGTATTTCCCAGGAACTACAACTCCCAGCATTCCAGGAAGTTACCTTGTCCTTGGGCAGGTGGAGCTTATGGAAGGAATAGAGGGAGGGGAAACTGTAACAGGACGTAATGTACTAATGTATGAGAGAAGAACCTATTTTCAATTGGGGGTGGGGTGGGGAGGGAAGAAAGAAGAAAGACAGGAGCATGAACTAGCAAGCGGCTCCTATCTGGGACGGAACCATGAGCAACAGAGGATGAGCTTCACCAGGAAGATTTTCTTTGCAAGAAAAAACCAAAACGTTTATTACCAGGAAAGCATACAATGGCCAGGAGATGAGATAGCTTTTGGAAGATTTACTGGTGAGCAAAGGCCAAAGCAGCCTTGGCGTGACCAGCTCCCAGGGCAGCAATGCCTGACAGCCTTTTCTCTCCAGTTTCTCTGTATGTAAATGGATGGCTGTGCTCCTGGAAGATGGTATGGGAATCACAGTCCATTGTGTTCTGACCTGGATCACAGGCAGTTTCAGTAGCAATGCCTGATGGCGGTCCATCTCCAATTCCCCTATACATGTTTCCATTGGGACTGCGCGGTTGTTCACAGCCCATTCCTCCCTTCACGCTGTTCTGATGTGGAACACAGGTTTCCTGGGTAGCAATACCTGACTGATGTTTGTCCCCGATCACCTTGTTCCTGAATGTGTGGCTCTGAGCCATGGGGCTGGTGTGAGGACCAGAGCTCCTTTTCTCTGGTCTGCTTATTTTCTTTGGTTTGTAGACGCTCTCAGGAAAATGAAAAAAAGAGTCTCTCAGCTGGGGTATCAGTGGTTCCGCTTTACACCATTGTGCCTCTGATGGGTGCCCTACCTTAAGGCCCAGCCAGTTTACCAGGAGCTGTACGACAAAGTTCATGAGAGATTGCACTTCAGTTGCCATGCTGTAGATGAGCTTTTCTTTTGTGTCTGACTCCTCCTGGGTCATCGTAGATGATGGTGGGGAGCTTTCTTTCTTCAGAGAATCCTTCTGCCCCTTGTCTTTTGTGCTGAGGTCGAGATATTGTAGAATAATCCTTATGATAGTCTTCAGATAACTTTCTGGCAGAGCCTGTCCCTTTCCTGGCATATCAAGGGAGGGCTGACACTCCGTTGTGGCTGTGTCCTTGATCTGGGTAGAGGGATTAAGGCCCCCGGCTTGGGAGGACTGCCCTTCCCCAAGCCTTTCCCCCTGGCTTTTGGCTCTGGATCTCAAAAATTCTCCCCTCTCTTCATTGGGATGAAACACCTTGTGATTCTTTGCTTGAATTTTATCCTTGGGAACTCTGAAGTCCTGGGTCCTCTGGCTGTGATCCCTCCTCACGAAGACATGACCCAGGCTCTGGGAAGTCTTGGGTTTTTTGGTTCTGTTCTTGAGGCTGGGAAACAGGTGCTCTGAAGGCAAGCTTACTGAACTGGAGCTGTCTGGACGATGGTCCACGGACCAGGACTGTGGTTGCTTGCTTGATCTGAAGTCAGTCTCACTATATACTTGTGTATTTAGAGCTGAGTCTCCCGAGTGCCTTGGAGTGGGTGTTTGGAAATGGCCTGGACTTCTATTGGCCTCTGTAGACTCAAAGTCCCTGAGATAGATATTGATGACTTGGCTACTGGGAAACTCCGTGGATCCCAGACTCACTTTCCATGCAGGAGGGGTCCCTTCTTTCTCCTTGGACCTATTGATTTGTTTGACCACTGAAGGTGGGATCCTTTCTTGAGGGTCCAGCATTGTCCCATTCCAGCAGGGATGTCCTGAGGTCATGTTCTCAAACTTCATCCGTGCTGCAGGTTTGTAAATTCTTGGGCTGGTCCTTGGTTGCAGGCTGCTTCTTCCAATCCCTCGGACAGTCCTGCTCTGCTGGGTTCTTGCCTGGAAGCAGAAAGCCCTGGTCTTAGTGCTCAGGTAGCTCTTCCCTATATCTAGATGGGCCTTGGATGGCCCATGGCTGGCAGCTGGTGGAGGGGCTCTCTGTATCACCTGAACCTGTGAAGGTGAGTGTGCAAGCAGAGGACTCCGCAGCCTGGCAGTTGACACAGTTTCTACCCTTGTCCCTCCTGGATCTCGGTGATGCAATTTTTCTAAGACCATGGCAGCCTTGGAATAGTATTCAGCCTTAGAAACAGAGGTGGGTGAGGAGGGATACACAGGCTGGGGAAGGGATGAGGCTGGAATCCCCAGTGGGGTGAGATCCCCTGGCTCAAGAATCTGTAGATATGGTCTCCTTCTT
>NC_022018.1:53274829-53278420 GCF_000317375.1 Microtus ochrogaster
TCAGAGATCTACCTGCCTTTGCCTCCTGAGTGCCAGGATTAAAGGTGTGTGCCACCACCGTCAGGCTTGCTTCTTTTCTTTACGTGTTAAATTTTTAAATTAACAAACTAACAGAATCATTTAGGTACATGCTTTTCCTACCTAACTGTCTTGCTATTGTGAATAGTTCCACAGTCAGCATGGATATAGGGGTATCTCCTATGCAGGGTGTGAACATCATCCTTTGAATCTGTGTGACACTGACTGTTGGCCAGGGATGGAGATGCAGTGTGACCTGATACTGAGCAGTGTTTAGACTTGCAGCTTCCAGGGAAGGTGTGCTCTGCAAGGCCTGATACACAGCAGCACACATGTGGTCTTGGCATCAGGATCAACATGGCCTGACGCCTAGATGTGCATATGTGGCAATGGCCCATGTGTGTCCAGCAGGACATGATACCTAGTAGTCTTTGTGGGGTGGCAAAAGGGGTGACAGTTTGTAGGTGTTTCTGATATGTGGAACTGTATGTGATATGGAAGCCTGGGGGTGTTGTTCAGCAAAGCCTGATATCTGTAAGTTTCCATGGGAGGTTAGCACATGGGAGTCCAGCATGGCTTGAATAATGCCACTGTAGCTTGGGTGGCAATGGTGAGGGACTAATACGAAGTACAATATGTGTGATGGAGGGAAAGGGGATAGTTCTGTGGGACCTGACACATATAGCAGTGTTGGAGGAGGGCCGCTTGTTCATCCTGGCCACCCACAGCTGAAATAATCACACAGAAACTGTATTATTTAAATCACTGCTTGGCCCATTAGCTCTAGCTTCTTATTGACTGACCCTTACGTATTAATTTAACCGTGAGGTCGTGGCCTACCAGCAAAGTTTCAGCTCCATGGCTTCTCTCTGACTCTACCGTTCTTTCTCTCAGCATTCAGCCTAGCTTCTCTCCACCTAACTCTGTTCTACCCTATCAGGCCAAGCCAGTTTCTTTATTCATTAACCAATAAAAGCAACACATAGACAAAAGGACCTCTCATACCACAGCAGTATATGTAGGACTCCAGGGGATTGCCCAACAAGATCTCATACCTGGACCTAGTAGTGTATGTGGGACTGGACAGTGTGGGCTGGAATGTCCAGCACGGAATTAGTTCTAGAGGTGTGGTAGTGGAGATGGAATATGCTAGAGAGATTGATGCCCAGGTGGCTCTGTGAGGTGGTACAGGAAATAGCAGTGAGTACAGGCTGGGGGTTGGGGTGTCACAGGGCCTGATACACAACAGCATGTGGGGTTTCAGCAGAAGAGGAGGTGGTTATCTAATAACCTGAGATCTAGCAGTGACTGTAGAATGAGGTAGAAGGAAAGAGGGCCTGATATCTACAAGTTTACATGGTGGCAAGGAGTGTAACAGTTCCTGATAGTCAGCATTTTATGTGGGTTGCAGTGGGGTTCCAGCTAGTGCTGATACATTGCACACTCAATCACACTATAGCCCACATACTCTGTTAGGTAGGAGGTCCCCCTGAATCCCATGACACTGCTTCTATTTCACCACACCTCTAGAAGTCAGGGTATGAGGGGTGAAGGCCAGAAACCTAGAGGTTTGTATGTGGTGGTGATAAGGAGGTGTCCATCAGAGTCTGATGAATCCATATGATGGGGGGAGAGTCTTCTGTTTTGTGTTAATTTCATTGGTTAAATAAAGAGACTGCCTTGGCCCTTTAATAGGACATAAAATTAGGTAGGCGGAGTAAACAGAACAGAATGCTGGGAGAAAGAAGCTGAGTCAGTCGGTCGCCATGATTCTCCCACTCCAGACAGATGCAGGTTAAGATCTTTCCTGGTAAGCCACCTCGTGGGCTACACAGATTATTAGAAATGGGTTAGCTCAATATGTAAGAGCTAGCCAATAAGAGGCTGGAACTAATGGGCCAGGCAGTGTTTAAAAGAATACAGTTTCCATGTAATTATTTCGGGGCATAAGCTAGCCATGTGGGTGGCCGGGTGCCGGGGACGCAGCCCCACTGCTCATATTACAACATCCATAGGCTGTTGGGTGCTCCTAGGGGTGTGTGTAGCAGGACCTGTCTCTGGTGAAGCTTCTTCCAGAGCACCGCAGACTGAGCATGGGACAGGCCAGCAGATAGGACCTGTTGTGGGAGGGCGCTCATTTGTTCCCTGCTACCCAGACTCAAAATAACCACTCAGAAACTGTATTATTTAAATCACTGCTTGGCCAGCCAATCACTTAAGCATATTTCTGGCTTACTCTTATATATTAAATTAACCCATTTCTATTAGTTTGTATTTACCATGAGGCTTGTGGCCTACAGGCAAGCTTCTGTCTAGCGTCTGTCTCTGGTGGGGCTATATGACTTCTCTCTACTCTGCCTTCTTTCTCCCAGCATTCAGTTTAGTTTTCCCCACCTACCTCTGTTCTGCCCTGATATAGTCTCAAAGCAGTTTCTTTATTCATTAACCAAAAAAAGCAACACATACAGAAGGACTTCCCACATCAAGGATCTGCTCTCTAGTCCTAGAGGGACCAATGCCTGCCCACGAGAACAGGAAGCACATCCACGCATGTGGAGAAGGTGACACTGGGTCAATGGTGTCACCCTTCATGGTTACCAGCTGTCCTCAGATGTCAGGGAAGTAAAGAGCGTTTTGATTATAACCTCTAGACATATAGCAATGTTTTCCTGGTCCCACCTCTGCTAAATTCACTCTTTTGCTCTTCTGAACAAAATTCTGGACACTGTGGGTTCCATGTCAATGCACAGAGATCTCTCTTCATGAACTGAAATATGAAGAAGAGGCCTGGAGGTGTCCTGGTGTAGGGAGCGCCATGCCTCTGGTCACCCTCAGATAGTTCCAGCAGTGTTCTGAGCCTAAGTATTAGCATAGCCCTGGAGGACCTCAGCTCTCTGGTGCTTCCCTTAAAATCCTAGAACTTGAGAGGCAGCAGCAGGATGACCAGAGTTCAAGGCCAGCTTCAGCCACAAAGCAGGCTGGAGGCTAGCCTGGGCTACATGAAATCCTTCTTGAACAAAACAAAATAGATGCCAAGGTGCAGTAACCATACAAGTCAATGTGGAGAACTTTCAAAAAGCTAAAACTAACCCTGCATATGACAAAGCTGTAACCACTCACGGATATATGTCCAAAAGAATGACCATCTACTTCCCAGATTATTTGCTGTGTCATTTTCATTGTCATCCTATGGGGAGGGGAAATAAAATATCCTTCAACTGATGAATGGATAAGGAAAACCTGGCCACAGTGGAGTTCTGTATAGCTGTAAAGAAGAATGGAATGGTGACGTTTCAGGTAAATGGTGGAACCGGCACATATGATCCCGCGTCAGTTGATTCAGGTTCAGGAATGCAATCGCTGTATGTTCTCTGTATTTGTCAATCCTTCTTCCAGAATTCCAGATGTGGGAATATGAGTAACCACAGAAAACAACATGAAGTAACCACAAAAATCAGCGTGGAGTAGCCACAGGAAACAGCGTGGAGTAACCACAGAAATCAGCATGCAGTAACCACAGAAATCAAGACACAGTAACCACAGAAAACAGTGTGGAGTAACCACAGAAAACAA
>NC_022018.1:53279031-53288013 GCF_000317375.1 Microtus ochrogaster
GACACTTCGGTGTCTCCACCTTGAGCATCATGCTACATAACCCAGTCCACTGAAGGGGCAGAGGAGGAGCTGAGGGCAGCAATCCTTTGGCTGCTGGTCACTCACTTGAAGCCCAGGACTGTTCTGATGCACAAACAGGTGACTCTGGCTGGCTTCATGATTCTCTGCATCTCATTGCGGCTCTGAGAGCCTTCTTTTTGAGTCTTTGATTCTTCTTCTTCCCTCCAGGCCTTCCACAGTACCAACTGTTGGCTCCTCGCCTGCATTCGCCCTTTGTTGTCTCCCAGAACTTGAAGGTAAGAACCCCGTACTTATATACATATACATTTGTAACAGTAAGGAGATCATGGCTTGGGAGGGGGTATGTGGGAGAAGCTGAGGTGCAAGAAGGAGAGAGGCATGAGCGATGGAGATGCAGGTCCTGTGTATGAAGTTCTCAAAATTATACAGAATTATTAAATTAGAAAAAAACCCAAATCAAAGGCTGGTAGTGACACCGAGGCAGCACAGAAAGTGCGCAGGAAATATGAGGACTAGTTCAACAAGTGATTCAAAGTATTCTCTAAGATTACAGGAGAAATTGTGAATAATTGGGGGAAGTTGTTACAGCTGAGAAAGAAGTCGTGACACTCTGGACACAGACGCAGACTCCTTGAACTGTTTGTTTTAGACCGTCAGTCTTGTTGACCCCTTGGTCTCAGCAGGTGATCCCTAGTGAGCAGCAAACATTTATTTAAACGGTCCTTTTTATTCAGGGAGGACCAGAAGCTGGGAGCAAACCTCAAATCTGACTTTCAGAAATGAGCCCTCTAGGGGACAGAAGGCAGTGGGTAGGGGAGGTGCACCCTAGCTGACAATCCTGGGAAAGAAAGCACAGAGCTTGCAAAAGCCCCTCGCTCCTTCCTTAACCGTGCGTGGGCAGGAATGTCGCACCTGCCTTAGAGGGAGCTCCCTTGCGGCAAAGAAGGTCACATGATTCCAGCACGCCCGGTCAGGAGGGTCCTGGTTGGCTAGCCTGTCTGATTGGCTGAGTTCTGGACATGTGGCCAATCAGGCCCACAGATCAGTACTTAACAGTTGGTGCGAGGTAGTTGAGACAGTTGGTGGCCAGTTTGTTAGGGACTACTGAAACGGTTCGCCAAGGCGGTGTGTGACGCCATGATTTCCAGAGACGTGCTCCCGGTCTACTCGACACCCAGGTACAGCGTGCTCTGCTGCTGTCTTCAGTCAGTAGTCTTGCTTTCATGGGGCCTTCGCCTTGCTGTCTCTGCGTGTCTGAACTCATTGGTTTGGGTTCCAGGTATTGACCCTTTTTCCACTGCCTGGTTAATGGAGAACTCAGGGCCGGGACTCTATGCAGCCATTTCTGGACTGTGAGGTTGACTGAGACACCTTGCTCCCTGCCCAGCACTCTGGTCCATCGGAGGGAAACAGACCCTGCCCTCTTTCATGTCCCTGTGGTCCCCCTTTATGTTCAGGCTCCCGCAAAGCCTCCAGATTCTGCATACGAGAGAAAACAAGCAGTATTTGTCTTTAGAGACTTGGCTTGTCACATATAAAACTATCACCTTTAGCTCCACCTACTTTCTGGAAAATGACAAAAATGTCATTCTTAAGAGCGGGTGCAATTTTGCATTGTATACTCTTTGTATGCTTTATCTGTATATTTCAAACTGAGCTGCTGTTCTTGAATGAACTTCTCTTGATATGGACATGGCCTTTAAATGTGTTGCTGAACTAATGTGAAGTATCAAACACTCTCATTAAGGTTTGTCACGTCGATTACATCAAAATATTGCTGCACAATAGTTTCATGAAAGATTTTATAAAATTCTGTTTGGTGTGTGCGTCCATGTGAAGGTCAGAGGACATAGTGTGGGCTCAGTTCTCTCTTTCCCCTGTGTGAGTTCCGGGAGTGAGGCTCGGGTCCTCAGGTCTGGCAGGGAGCAGCTGTGCCCACTGAGGCTGCTTGCTTTCCCTGTGTCTAGTTTTGGTTCCAGAGTAACACGGGCTTTGTAGGACATGTTGGGAAGTGTTCCTCCCGTTCTGTTTTTATGGAATTCTTTGAGGACGTTACTGTTAATTCCTCTGTAAATGTCTGGTAGAAGCCATCCACGGGGATGTTTGGCCTTGGCTTTTTTGTTGGTAGTTGAAATCTCTCAGTTTCATTGCTTGTTATTGACCTATTCAATTCAGGCATTTTATACGCATTTAGAAATTTGTCTTTTTCTCCCTGTTTTACAATTTATTGCAGTATAAGCCTTCTAAATCAGCCCTAATGGTTCTTAGAGCCTTGCTGTAAAATCTCCTTCATTTGTCTCTGTGTCTTCTCATTTGATTACTTTTGGGGTCAGTTTTGATCTTCCTTTTCAACAACCAAGCTTTTGTTTTGCTCTTCATCGCCTCTTTGGTTAGGGTCAGCTCTCGTCCTCAGCTTGTTTTAGCAGCTACTGCTTTGGGGTTTAGTTCTTATTTTCCTGTGACCCTGGCCCGCGTTGTGAGACCATTTCACATCTTTCTCACTTTCCCATGTAGCAATTGCAAGCTGTAAACCTTCCTCCTAGCCCTGCTTCTCATTGTCTTTAATCTGGTTTTGTCAGTTGGTGTTAGGACAGATTCTCAAGCAACTTGCAGGCAAAAGAAGAGGTGGGTGACGATGTAGCTGGACCTGGAGGCCAGTTCTTCCTAAGAGATGACACTTATGGGTGATTGTATCTTCCTCAGGACCCAAGGCAATAGCAGCTTTCCAGAGGTGGGCCACCTCCACACACAGGTGCAGACTGAGAAAAATGACTCCGACGACAGGATTAAAATTAGCACTATTAGGTCCTGGACCACCTAAACATCACCAAGCTGTTCTACATTGTCGAAACCAAAGAGCACATCTATATGGTGATGGATCATACTGCTGGGGATATCTGGTGAATCACATTGAGAAGGTAGGCTGTTTGCAGGAGGAGCAGGCCCACCACATCTTCACACACATGGTAAGTGCCGTTAACTACTGCCAGGAGAACAGTGTTGCACGTAGGGACATCAAACCAGACAACGTCCTGCTGGATGGCAAAGGAAGTGTCAGACTGTGTGACTTTGGCCTGGCCATCAAAGTCACCTGTGGGCAGAAGTTCAAAGGTTGTGGTATGGTGTGTGGTGTGGTGAGGCCTGATATCCAGTGTGTGTGACAGAGATGGGCCATCCAGCTGGATCTGATCATTGCACTGTGTTGGCAGGTACAGTGAGATGGTGTGAGCAGCAGGGCCTGGTACCTAGAAATGTGTGTGTGCTGTGCTTGCACCCCCATGTTAACAGCCAACATACAATGTTAGTTTAAGGACATGTAGGACACTCACTATGTAGATTTCTAGATAGAAGGCCTGGGTAGACAGCATCTCTTCTGCTGTCCCTATACACAATGCTAGGTACCAGATCCTGCTAGAGAACCTCAAACCCCAGTGCTGCCTGGGATACAATGATAGGTCTCAAGACCCGCTGGACACTCCTGTCAATGACCCATATAACCTGCTAGCTTACTGCTGGAAACCTCATGTTCTGACATATATCACCAGGCAGATGCACTGCCAGACACCACTGCCACGCTACCCTACGCATGCTGCTAGGTGCCAGGCCATGCTGAACAACCTCCCATTGCCTCAAATCCACTAAGTATTGGTCCATTCATGACTTCCCACTAACCTCCACATTAACGGGTAGGTATTGGGCCCTGCTGGACAAGCCCCCAATATATACATCACATGTATTTCTGGGTATTGGATCCTAAATGATCCCTGCAAAAATCCCACATTAACCGGTAGGCATCTGGCCATGTTGGCTACTCCCTGCACTGTACCAACAACACACTGTCCTTCTGGGCCCTACTTGACAGCCTCACACTAATGAAGCGCACATTCACTGCTATGTCAGGACCGGCTTGGATATTAGCCGCTCTCACGGATCTACTACAGTGTAGATCTACTACTATCGGGCCTTGCTGGACACTCCTTGACCTGTCACCCACTGTACGCTGCTCTGTGTTAGGCCCTGCTGGATACCCCATGACACCAACCTGTATAAACTTGCTGGACATCCCCTCACTCAGTCGTCCTGCTTAGCGCACAGAGCTAGGTGAGTTCCTACAGCACACACCCTCACCTTGCTGCTGTGTCTGAGACCCTGGTGGACACACTCAACTGTCCCCCCAACACTGTTAATGAGGCTTTCCTGGAAACACCCCCAACCTACTACAGTATTACTTATCAGGCCTTGATAGACACCCCTTCATCTCCACCACCTAACATACTGTAACCCCTACTTCCTACTTCCTCTACTGCTCCCCAATAATATACAGTGGTATCAGGCCTGCTGGACACCCCACTGCCTCTGCGGCCACAAATCCACTTCTAGATATCAGGCTCCATTTAACGCCCCACCCATCATACACTCTTAGTTATCAGAGTGTATTGGAAGCTTCTCCTCCTGCTGCACTGCACAGAATTGCCAGGGATTGGCCCTGCAGTTCACTCTTCCTCTGCTGATACCCAGCCTACATTGCCAGGCTTCAGGTTCTGCTGTTTTCCTCCCCTCGCCTCAGAATGTGCTGTGTATCAGGCCCTAAAGCTAGTCATCAGGCCGTGATGGACAGGCCACGGCTGCTGCAGCGGCACATACAGGGCTGTGTGTCAGCTTCCATCATGCTAGGTTCAGACCAGGATAGACACACACCTCCTTCCTGTGTGCACTTATGCTCAGCATACACTGCTACTTTTCCAGGCCCTGCTAGGTATCCGCTGCCACATAAAAGCTGTGTTATGAGCCAAGTTGCTTGCCAGTGCAGGCTACAGCCATACATACCATGCTAAGATCAGACTTTCCCGACACCTCACCATTCGACTGCCCATATACAGTAGTAGGCAGTGGCGGTAGGTGTTCAGTACAACTGGAAATTAGAAGTGCCTTGGGGCAGCCTTGTGGGTGGAGGAAGTAGGGCTTATTAAGCAGGATCTGACACAACATATGGATCTGGACTGGAGGGTTCAGAAGGATTCGATACATGGTAGCACATGCAGGGCTGGGGCTGCGGGCGGGTGTCCAGCAAGGCCTGAAGCCACACAGTATGTTTCAGGCTTTAGTGACTGGGGATGCTGTATCCAGGAGGGTTCAATACCTAGTAGTGCATGGGTGCCCTTAGCAGCAGGCGGGGTTGGTACTTAGTAAGGCATGTGGTGGAGTAAGCACCAGATACCAAGTTGTTTCCTTGTAGGGACAGCAGGGAGATGTCCAGCAGTGTCTTAAGAGCAGACAGCGTATGTTGGGTGGCAGCAGTTGGGAGCAGTCTCGGTCCAGCAGGATATGATACATAGTAGGTGTATGTGGGATGTCAGGAAGTGTCCAGGAGGGCTTGATACCTAACAGTGTATGTAGGGCACCAGGGGGTTATCCAGCAGGGGGTCGTATACTAATAGTGTAATTGGAGCAGTGATGGTGGTGGTGTGGTGGTTGGTATTATCAGACAGGACCTGGTGTGAGTGACTGTGTGTGTGTGTGTGTGTGTGTGTGTGTGTGTGTGTGTATCGAGTGTACAGGGCAGAGGGTGTGTTTCAGGGCCTTATACCTAGCCGTGAATGTGAACCTAGGGGTGTGTATTTTAGGTTGTAATATATTTTGGATTATGGCAGAGAATATATCTTTTAGATATTGGGCACTGCTGTATCGCCCCTCACATCCGCATATATACAGGTATCAGGCTCTGTAGCTGCACCTGCAGCTTTGACCCCTGAACACTTGTGTTGGAAACCCCACACTGTCAGCGTCTTTGCACATGTTTTGTGGGGAATCAGATCCTGGTGGATGCCACTTTGTGCTCTCTCCCTTGCTCCATATACTGTGCTGGACATCAGACTCTGGACAAGCTACCCCATTTCTGCAAAACAAAAACAAAATCCCAAACTGACTGTTTCTCAGGTCAGGCTATACAGGACCCTGTCTGTCCACTCCCCATCTAAACTTGTTAGTAGCCAGCCTTTCTGGGCACTGCAGCATCATATCGTACACACTGCTACATATAAGGAACTGACGGTACCTTGTCCCTAGGCTGCCATCTCACTTATTCTACTTGTTAGAGCCCACTGGTCATGCCTAGCCCCCAGCCACCCACATCCATGGTCCTGATACCACTGGACTGCTAGAAGTCAGTGTATATGGAGCTTTGACTGAGGGGACAGTCCTTGCTGGACATCCCCCTCCCCTGGCAGGCCACATACACTGGAAGACATCAACTCATGCTGCATCCCTGGGCACAGAATCCTTCCAGGAATCAGACCCTGCTGGTCCCTACCCCACACAAGCTGGTAGATACCCGCTCCTACTGGACACCACTCTGCAGTGCTGTTAGGACACATACTTCATGTATTGGACTAGGTATCAGGCCGTCGTGGACACATTCCCTCCCTGTCCTTATCACCCATAAATATTCTTCCGTGTTTCAGACTACGCTGATAGACCCACGGTGCCTCACCCCACATGCAGTGTTGGGTATTACATCCTTCTGGACGCCTCACCTCACGTCAATTGCTAGGAGTTGGGCCTGCTGGACCCCTGACTCACACTCCAGGTGCACTGCTAAGGTTTAGTTCTGTTGACACTTGACTCCCAGACTTAGGATACTTCGAGGAATCAGGCCACACAGGACACCATTCCTCCTGACTACTGTATTATGCGTGGTATCAGGAACCACTGGAGCTGCTTCCCACACACAGTGTTCAGGGAAAGGCCCTGTGGGACACGTGTTCTCCCCTTCCCCCATCATTGCCATCTACATACATGACTAGTTTTTAAGTCCTGTTGGATACTCTCCTGCTATTTCCCCATCTAAACTCATTCAGCCAGCTGCCCAAGTTGTCCCATTTACAGTAGATATCAGACCGGTCCTATTGGACATTGTCCATCTCACACCCACTGCTCAATATCAGACCCTACTGGGCACACCCTCCAGTGCCTACAGCCACCTCACATCCACCACTAGGTATCAGATCCGGCTGGACACCCCCGGTCATCGTCACATATAGATACTTAAGAATTAGGCCCTGCTGGATAACCCACCCCAGACCACCACCTTGTGTCCCCTGCTGTCTCGGGACTTGGTACACACCCTCTGATGAGCCCTTCTCTCCTTCCCTCAAAGCTCCATTCCTAGCAGTGTAGTGGGGCAGCAGCAGTTGGGTGGTATCCAACAGGGATGTCTAGCCGTGTGTGTGACCACCAGCTGGGTGTGGAGGTGTCAGCAGTGTTTGCCCTGCTGGTCCTCATATCTGAGGACTCATGTGAGACAGGTAGGAAGGGAGTGTCTTCCAGACATGTCTGTTGGGCTGTGGCAAGGGGCAGTGCCCATGTATGTCTTGTCCTGTCAATACTGTCATATGCTTTCTGCTCAGTAAGAAGGCAAGCTTGCTGTCACACATTGAACACACACGGAGCACGGTCGAGCCTGCCGATGTGTTTGGCAGTCTCCTAAGTACTTAGGTTGCATGGCATGTATGTAGAGTTTGCTTTCCTGGCCTTCTCAGTATGAAGGTGAACATTCTGTGATCAGGTAGAGGAAGCCACAGTCTCTGGACTTCGCCCTCAGAATTACGCATACTCAGATTCCTGAGGAGAGCTTTGCCACCTCTCTTCAACCTGGCCTGGGTAATGGCTTTTCCTGGTCCACAATGCATTTCCAACAAGGGTTAGGGAATGCTGTCGATACTGCTCAGGGCTACTCAGTACTGAGGAAGTGCAGTGATTTGAATTCACTAACAGTCTCTTTCCTGTATCTTTCTCCTTTCAAGTGGCAGAAGAGAAAGGGCCCATCTCTGTGGTTGTTGAAGCGTGAGGAACAGAGATCAGCATGGCATGGCTGGCTCTCAGGGGAAGATGCCAGGCCAGAGCTCCATGGGCTCAAGTTCCTGCACCGTCCGTCCAGTTGATGGGTTTTAGCTACGCTTCCTGCTCCTTCAGCTTCCTGTAACACCAGCTATGATACTCTGGTCAAGCTGGTTAACCATGGCTCCATTATCCCAGCTCCTGACCTATATTTCCATCCTGTTCTGGAATCTTGACCACCATCAGGTGAGCCACCCATGGGAACCAGGACCCTTTGGCCCCATTTACATTTTTATAAGGCAGAAAGGTCATGTCCTCTTTTCCCTGGCAGATGCTCTAGCAAACTTCCTGAACAGGCTAAGACTGTTTCAGCTTAGTCTTTAGAAGTCAACACACACTTGTGCCTGTCCTCTGGATTTAATCACCCTAGGAAGGGCTGTTCTCCTGTCCCCCTTCCCAGGACACTTAATATGAGTATGGGGGACTTAGGGCATCATCTCTCCTGCATGGAGCCACAGCCAGCTTAGCCCTTGCAGGTGACATGACAGGTGCAGGACAGTAGAGGGCAGCATGGTTGCTGCCTGTTGTGTGGGGCTACATTGACAGTTTAGAGCACATGGCAACGCTAAGGACTCTCTCAGTGGTGAATCAAAGACAAAATAATCAGGGTTGATACAAAAGAGAACAGAAAAGTTTATTACTTGAAGGAGGTGAGGAGAGCATGGGTATCAAGTTTAGGAGACTCTACCCTCCAATAAATAAAGCATGGGGTCTCGGGGAGCCTGTACATGTGGGTAGACATGTGGATCTGTTCCTGAGCATGCTCTGTGGGGGAAGGCTCTAGGATCCCGAGTATGCTCAGTGTAGGAGTTCACTACACTCCTAAGCATGCTTAAGGAAGAGTTTAATACAGTCCTGGGCATGCTCAGTAAAGTTCATACAGCACACACTTTAGAAGCCTAAATGACAGACAGAAATGCTGGTGGCAATGCTCATCTTTCTGTGCAGTATTGATGCTAAAACTAGGAGGAAGGTCGTTTTGAAGGTATCTGCTCCAGAAGGGGCGTGCCTCACAATGTGGCTAAGAATGCCACACTGAGACTTGTTGCCAGCCCTTGGGCACAA
>NC_022018.1:53289328-53290988 GCF_000317375.1 Microtus ochrogaster
CTCTCTTTTGGGGAGCACAGAAACCCAAACTACTGTTGGGTGGAGAGCAGAGACACCTGGAGCCTCTCCATAACACTTGTGCTCTGTTTCATACATCCAGGCTCTAATGATGTACCCAGACTTATTTCACATTAATAGTAATCTAGCTTTGATAAGATAGAGAAACCGCTTCACCACAGCTGTTAGTTTCTCCTTCTCTGTGCCATGATGGCCGCCTGTATTACATCTCTGTGATGGAAACCCACCGACACATTGTTTTAATGCTTTATATCACAGTAAGCTCTCCTGAATGTGTTGATTTCTATGCAGACTTTATTCCTCTGTACTTGTCATTTATCTGTTTGAATTTGATTTACCATCTGGTGCCTTTCCCTTCCACTCTGAAAAGACTTCCTTAGTATTTATTATGAGACAGGCTTGCTAGCCGTAAATTCTTTATCTGAGAATGCTTTTATACTCACTTCGTGTCAGAAGGGCAATTCGGCTGTTTATAGATTTCTTCTGCTATGCTCTATATTTTTTTTGAGACTGTTTAGTAAATTTTAATTAACACAATTACCTAGTTCTTATCTGCAGAATTTCTGCTTGGTTCTTCTTAGTTTATCTTATTTTTTTCTGGCCTTAATTTTATTATTATCCTATTCCTATGTAGCAATTTTACTGCAGTGGACGCTCTTCACCAGAATGATGATTACCTGACACCAAGTCACCTTTCCCCTCTGCCCCCAGCGCTAGGGTACAGGCATGTGTGGCTCTAGCAAGCTTTTTACAAGGACGGTGGGGACCCAAAAGAAGCATGCACATTGGGTTCCCTTATCCACAGAGCTGTTTCCTCAGTCTTCCAAAATACTCATTTTTTTCCCCTTTGAAACAGAATCTCACTGTGTAGACCTGACTCGTCTGGAACTTACTGTGTAGACCAGACTAAACTGTAGCTCACAGAGGTCTGCCTGCCTCTGTGTGCTGTTGAGCTGTCTGGATGAGTTCACCAGAAATGGAAGAGGCCTTCACTGTCTGCTTGAACCATACTAAGTTCATATCCACCACCCTTCGTTTCTTATTAAGGTAAACTTCAACATTCTGACTTTAATTCTCCTCCCTTGGCTCTTGTTCTAAATCCTACCTCTGACCTCTCTGTGAGGGCAGAGTTGTTAGCGTTTCTACATTATTACCAGGTGAGCAGCAAAGAAGAAAGCTTCTAGAAAAATGAACTTCTGCAAGACAACCAGAAAGTGTTGACAGTGGTGCCTTAGTCTAGCAGTCTTCGAGTCTTGTGAAAGATGACCCCCGTTCTCTGTGGCTCCACCGGGCGTTGGCCACGGTGACTGCAGTTTGCCGCTTCTGCTTGGGTGTCTGCTTTAGTCGCTTTCCCTCATCCAGTTCTGCAGCTGCTCCCTAGGTTATCTCAGCTCGCCGTTCCTCTTTCAGCAGGGAGCATCCCTTTACTGAAAACAACTGGTTTTTTTTTTTTTTCAGACTGGATGTGAGATTTATTACAGAACATGATTTGGTAGGGTACAGGAGAGCACCATGAAAGCCCTCAGGAGTGTAGGGCTCGCCACTTGTCCAGGGGACCACGATTAGGAATATATTTGACCCCACAGCCATCAGGAATGAGTCGCTTCTCAGCAACCATGTCTTCAAATTCATCTGCATTAAG
>NC_022018.1:53291443-53301244 GCF_000317375.1 Microtus ochrogaster
GGATTTTAGCATCAGGGACACCTCGGCAGAAGCGAGACTTTGGGTACGGCTTGTTCTTACAATACCAGTAACACCGGGCGGGGCGGCGACCCATGATGACAATAGGACTGTCGGTAGCTCTACTGAATCCTCAGACCAAAGGGGTGATCCTGTTCCTACAAGCACTCAGACTGAAGGCCATCTCTATGAAACCTCAGACTGAATCCTCAAAACAACTGTTTTTATATTCGGATTAGCGGTGTAAATTATTTTTCCTGATTATACTCTGGATGACACTTATGAGGCAAACATGTGGGAAGAAATCCCCTTCCAGTCACCATGGCGGATGCTGTGAATCAACTAAAAGAGGCTGAGTAAGCTGTCCTTGTAAGAGTTATAGTGTCAAAGAACACCTGCCTAAAGTAGCCGTTCGGAGATGTAGAATACGGGTCACATTGCCAACTAGCTTTGGGCTGGAAGTGTATTGCAGAACTGGATTACCGGAGCCTGGGGATGCTCTCACGGCAGCAGCGCTAGGCAGGGCAATGAACAGCAGTTTCTATTAGTCATAGGGAATAAAAGAACCAGTACTGTGTACCGTGGGGAGCTGTTAACATGTCATATTGTGTTTGTATCCTTGAATCATATGTCCAAAAAAAATCACCTGAGCTTTTAGGAATATGAGATATTTGATACTCTATCATAAACTGTTAGATGATTTTGCCTAGTTATACCCTAATGTGAGTTCTGAGCATAGGTAAGACAGGCCGTTCAAGGCTGTAATGCTTGATAGTTTGGGTGTTAAACACATACGGGACTTGGGGTGTTTCCACTAATGGTGGTTTTTAGGGACATACAACATCATAACTGAAGGGGCAGGTGCTTTTCTGTGTGTAGGTATGGTTGTAGCACCCCTTTAAAGAAAGCTTGTCTGGTTTCTGTTTTGATAAATACGTCTCATTTCATCAGTGGTGTGACAAGAAGGGTTGCTGGGAGATGGTTGAGGGGGCGTGGACTGAGACTCCAGAGAGCTGCTGCAGAAGCTGCTGGGCAAGCGCCCCACTTCCCTGGTAGGAGTCAGTAGTGTCCAGCTGTGGCAGACGTTTGGGACAGGAAGAGAGGTTTAGAGGGACCCAGATTATAAAGTCTCAAAGGTATAATGAAAAATTCCATAGGGAGTGTGTGTAACGGACATTTGTTGGCAGGGCTACCTTTATTGGCAGAGCTCTCAGTGTGAAGTAGGTGAACTTAACCCGGTAGATGAGGACTCTAGAAACAGAGTCAAGGCAAATCATTTCTCAGAGTATCTCCTGGGTCTAATTTTTTTTTTTTCTGAAAGTGTTCCTTAATGGAACTTTCAGATGTCTGGGAGAGGACATCCTGCACTTTGAAAAGCATAAAAGAGACAAATGTCATCCAAAGCATTGTGGCCAGCAGGAGATGACTTCCACTTTTTTGGGTGAGATTGCTAAACACATAAGTGGAAAGTTTATCTATAACCCCTGGTTTTAAGAGGGCTGGCCACACAACACAGGTTCTGTGACTATGGGGGAAGCGCCCAGCCCACTGTCTGTCTTTCCTTTTCTGCAGAGCTCCAGGGTTTCCTTTCCCACCTAAACATTTTCATGCTCTTGGCTGAGGTGTATTTGGGTATTTCTCTCCTTTCAGTGGCTCCCAGAGTCCATCCATTGCTCTCCACTCAGGAAGAGCCATGCATGCCAGCCCGTGCGTGCAGGGAGTGAGCACGGAAGACGGGGCCCCAGCACCAGTGCTAAGAGTGGTGGTGCAGGTACAGAGGATGCCTGTGAAAGCAAGGAGACCCCAGCGCCAGCATGGAGGGGTGTGAGCACAGAGGCGTCCTTCTTCAGTTGATGAGTATGGAAGGGTCCGTCACGAGGAAAGCAAGGTAAAGGAAACTTGGGTCTATCTTCCTGAGTATGCAGTCGCTGCTCTTGCTGCCCTTGGCTGGTAGTTTCTTGTATCTTGCAGGCAGTGTGGCGCTAGGTGACTTGAGAGCCCCCCCGAGACCGGCCTGAAGCTGGGGAGTTTTTACACCACTGACATGGGAGAGTACCCGGACTAGGGCTTCTCCTATTTTTCTGTTGGTGGCCTGGCTTTTGACCTGTATCAGAAAATTGAATAAATACGGTATGAACTTTGAAAGTGTATCACTCACAGGAAGCTTATATTTATACTCACAGGAAGCTTCTAAGTGTTTGCAATCATCACCTTTCAACAAAATTGCTCCTGTCATCGGAAATGGTGAGCCGTCCTTGTACTTAGGAGACTGTCCATGTAAACAGAAGCAAAGATTAGCCATGCTCCAGCTAGCTCCATGCTGTAGCTCCATTAATGGACAGTGTTGTGAGTAATTTTGCACAACTGAGTACCAGGTCTTTTCATTCTATCTTGTATCTTCCTGTGGACATAAATAAAAAAAAGTTTCTAAATACAATCAATAGGATATTCAAATATTCAATGGATAACTACATGATTTTTAAAATGTGCTATATCTGGTAACACGTTCTTGCTTAAAATTTGTAATATCTAACTTATTAAGATTTAGACTTTTACTTATACAAGTAAATCTTTCTAGAAGTAGTATAAAAAAAGAAAATTATCGTGAGAATCAAATGGGTAGAAGGAACTTGCAACAAAGACTTAATAAATTGTATATGACTTATCTATCATGTAATGAAGTGTGTATGTGTGTGTGCGTGGTGTGTTTGAGAATATGAGGAAGTGTGTGCTTTGACTTTGCTTTAAAGGACATGAGAACTGTGGGGTGAGAATTCTCATTTGTAAATGTGAAGCTGTGCTTGCTGGCTTCTTGGGTAGTGTGGCAACTCAGAGTTTGTGACTTGTGTACTTTTTAGGACATAAATTGGGACTAATGTTTTAATTAGTTTGAGATTATGGTTTAAACTGAAGGATAAGAATCTAATGTGTATATTTGCTTGTGGATGATGGTGTTTGTTTAGATTTTTTAAATTAAAGAATTTTGGTAGCATGTAAAATTTAGTGATATAACATGCTTGGACTTGGGGTTAGGTATTTGTAATTTGGGAATATTTTATCTCTGTTTTTTTTCCCTTGAAAGTGGGAGTTTTTTAGCTTATCATGGAATTTGGAATATATACATGTGCTGGGCAAGAAATAATAACAGCGTTAAAGAAATGGATTGTATATCTGTGATTGTGCAAATGGGTAAATACTGTTGGAAAATATAGGCAAATTGTTTGTGTATTTGGGATGTCGTGGATGGTTACAGGATTTGTCTATGTGGATGCTAGCATGTGAGGTCAGTGTGAACAATGAGGGGCTGGTAGGTAGAACGGGTGCATACATCTGAGATGTGGAGTTCATATAACTCGAAATCTGAAAGATAGAGTTGTCCTTGTGAACACTCACAGTGTGTTGTCTTGTTTCTGCAGGAGGTATGAGACTATATTGGAGGATATAGTTACATATTTGTAGTGTTCTGTTTATTTATATAGATGTTTGGTGCTTGTAGAAGGCCACATGTATATGGACTTTGTGTTTTTTCTATACCTCCTGGGTATGTATGTTTTCTGTTTATGGACAGAATTTTGTATTAGGTGACAGTATGTTTACTAAAGGGTCATGAAAATTTGGGTGAATGTTTTATGTGACTCTACATACTGTAACTAGAGAGTAATTGTTGTATATATATAGGAAGTAAGGATGTGCAGCTGATGGATAGGTAAGATTGTATGTTTCACAGGCAAGTATGGGAAATGTATTTACTGCATTAAAGTTTATGATACTGTTATCTGTTAGTATTGGTGATCTAGGAAGGAAGTGGTTTCTATCATAATTCTGTATTGGCAGGTGATTTTTATTTTTATTTATTTTTTAAATTTATTTTCCTCTCGTATATTACATCCCAACCACAATCTCCCCTTCCTTCTCTCCTCTCCCCCCTCCCCCTCTCCCCACTTTCCTTCTTCCTCAGATCTACTTCTCCGTTGTTTCTCTTCAGACCAGCTCTATCAACCAAACATGTCATATCAAATTACAATAAGACTAGGCTCCTCCCCTCATATTAAGGCTGGATGAAGCAACCCAGTAGGAATAAGGTCCCATAAGCTTTCCTCTTTCACTGTTAGGAGTCCACAAAAAATACCAAACCACACAACTATAATATATATGCAGAGGACCTAGGTCAGACCCATGCAGGCTCCCTGGCTGTCAGTTCAGTCTCTATGAGCCTCTATGAGTTCTGGTTAGTTGATTCTGTGGGTTTTCTTATGGTGTCCTTGACCCGTCTGGCTCCTATAGTCCTTCCTTCCCTTCTTTCACAGGACTCCCTGAACTCTGTGGGTCTCTGCATCTGCTCCCAGCAGTTTCTGGATGAAGCCTCTTTGATGATGGCTATGCTAGGCTCAGGTCTACAAGTATAGCAGAGTATCACTAGGAATCATTTCATTGACTTTGTTTTCCCATTGTGTTTGGTTCTCTCCTAGGTCTCTCTGGGCTATCTGGCCTCTGGTACCCCAGGTAGTGTCAGGTGTGGGCTCCCTCTTACGGATGGGTCTCAAGCTGAACCAGTCATTGGTTAGTCACCCCCACAATTGTCCCAGCACATCTTGAAGGCAAGGCAAATTGTAGGTGGAAGATGCTGGGTTGATGTCCCAATTCCTCCACTGGAAGCCTTGCCTGGTTACAGAAGATGGCCTGTTCAGGTGCTGTATCCCCCATTACTAGGAATCTTAGCTAGGGTCACCCTCACAGATTCTTGGGAGTTTCCACTGTACTAGGTTTCTACTTGGTCCAGTTTCAGTCATCTCTCCAGGTACTCTTTCCTCCATCCCGCCCACTCCCAGTCCACCCATAAAATCTATTTTTTTTTCCGAGACAGTTTCTCTGTAGCTTTGGAGCCTATCTTGGAGCTAGCTCTTGTAGACCAGGCTAGCCTCGAACTCACAAAGATCTGCCTGCCTCTGCCTCCCGAGTGCTGGGGTTAAAGGTGTGTGCCACCACCACCCGGCTTTAAGGATTTCTATAATCTTCAAAAAGTTGTTTTTTTAGGTTGTTTTCTTGTGTTTCAGCTGTGTTGGAATGTTCAGCGCTTGCTGTAGTAGGATAGCTGGCCTCTGGTGGTGACATATAGCCCTGGCTGTTGTTGATTGTGTTCTTTCACTGGCTTCTTTGCCTCTGGGTTTGGGATAATTCTTGGCTTAGGTGCTGATTTCTAAGTTTGTCTTTGTTATATGGGCATTTTATCCCTTCATTTCTGTTTTCTCTCTGGTTTCAGGCCTGAATAGCCTGTGGTTCTGGTAACTTGTGAGTGAGTCCTCTGGTCCAGTAGGGTCCAGAGTTTTGGCAGCCTGCATGACCTCTGTGGTTGGGGGTGGGTTCTGGGTACCAGTGTGGCCTCTGGTAGATCTGGGGTCTTCTGCTGGAGTTGTTTGGGATTTGGTGACGGGGTGTGAGGGGCTGGGCAGGCTCTTGGGGCATGTTGGTGGTTTGCAGGAAGGGTCTTAACCTGGGTTTCTGGATACCAGCTTGGCCTCTGGTCAAACAGGAGGCTTCTTCTGGGTTTGTGGGTCTGGATATAGGGACAGGTGATTTTTGAACAGTGTACTAACACCTCTATGTGTGTTGGATATTTAAAGTGATTGTATAGATCCAGGTAAGTACATGGAATATATATCACAAAAAATAGAGTAGGCATATTAGTAGTATATTAGGTTTGGTTTATGATAGAGTGTTTCTAGGTATATAAGAGTGTTTAGGGGATGAGTTTGGGAGGCTGTATTCTTTAGGTGTGAAATATGGTACAGTGTGCTGCAGAAATATATGTTTAGGTAGTTGAAATGTTTGCATGTATGTGTATGTGGTGGTTGTATGTATATAGACACAGAAATTAGCGTATAGGCATTTGTGTGGTTGTCAATGTGGGTGTCTCTATCCTCTTACCTCTTGGAACCCAGGCAGGGCTCTGTTTATGAGAGATTAATGTTTTTTTCCTGTGAGTATGTATCTGAGTGTTTGCCTAGCTATTTATAGATTTTGTGAAAGCATATTTGGGGTCTATAAGTATATAGGTGACTCTGTAGTCCTCTTTATGTTTATTCAGGTAGCATTTTTGAAGATTTTCCTTGTATTTATGTTCCCACTATTAGTGTTTGGTCCTGTGTGTTAGATAAGTATGCGGGGTTTTTTGTTTGTTTGTTTGTTTCTTCCTTTTTTAAACTTTAGATGTATTTGAGTTCTTGGGACTCATGCAGGTGTTTTATGGTAGATATGGCTGCTTCCTTGTTGGTGATTGGAGTTAGATAGGCTGTGGAGGTTGCGGTATATTCAGGAATTGTGGAGTATATTTACTGCTAATTTCCTGTGGATGCATTTCAGGGCGATACATGAGAAAATTGTGTGTAGTCAGTAGTTTGTAGTCTATGCCTATTGGGCCCTTATTGTGTTCACATGAGCCGTCTTTCCTGTACATGTAAAAGGCACTTGTTGCTTGTGTGTGCATGGTTATAGCAGGGGCATATACATAACCCAGAGAAAGTAGGTGTTTTGTTTTTTCTTCTAGAAGTCAGGCAGTAATAAACGACATATCTGTGTGTTCAGGATGTGGAACGTAGGTGCATGTTCTGGAAATGTGTGCTGTGACTTGGTGGTTGGGGTGGAGGCTGTTCCATGGGAGCAGGTGGACTGTGCACCGTATTTATGGGGAAGGATATGAATGTGCAGTAGCTGGCTTTGGTAGCAGGCGATTCTCATCTCTTCCCAGTTCTGTGTTCAGTGGTATTAGGTTGATAGGTTGAAATTTGTCCTGCTGATAGTGTTATACGATATAAAAGCCAAGGCTTGTCCCCCTCTCCCATAGGATATCTTACTATTTATTGGAACCCCCCATGTATACATGTATGCATTCATGTATACAATATATATGATCAGATGGTTTTGTAAACAGTATCAGGCGACAGTGAATCGGCATGTGTTGGAAATCTGGGTGAATTGTTGTTGGCTCATCAGGCTATTGACCATAAGCTATTGCATTACTCTATATTATGTCAGCTAATTCTTTAGGACCAACCAGTTCTCTTCAATGCTGATTTTGGGTTTTTCTGTTTGCAGATGGAGTTGTCTGTATCTTAGTCATGTAGATGTGTCTTCAACCTCAGAGTTCCTGGGATGTACAAAATGCCTGGGTGTGGTGGAGAGATAGCTGTGAAGGATGTATCTGTCATGCTGTGCTGTCTGTGTGATTGGTGGTGGCAGTCACAGTACTGTGATATTTCTTTGACAGGCAATGAGATGTGCTGAGTCTTCATTGATGTCCATCTCCCTGAGAATCATTTGGCAGTCAAGTTGCTGCTGACTCTGCTGTGGGATAGTTGTGGGCTAGAATACCCTTGTCGGAATGTCACAATCAAAAGTCGACAGATCGCGCGTTCCTACTGCTGCGTGCCCCTTTCATGTTGAGTAAGTACTGCTAGGTATTAGATTAGGTAGGTTAACTGTCTTAATAGCTGTGAACCAGCATGTCTCTATTGAAGACTGAGACCTGGAAGGACCCCTTATACTGAGTAGAGTGTATGTAGGGTTGTTGGCTTGTGTACGTGTCACAGAACACATTCAGAAGTGAGAGAACAATTCTGTAGAGTTGGTTCATTCCTTCCACATTTACGTGGATTCCATGATTATCACTTGCCTCCAACACTTTACCTGAGAAGCTGTCTTGCCTGACCCCTCACCACTTTTTTTTTTTTTTTTTTGGTTTTTCGAGACAGGGTTTCTCTCTGTGGTTTTGGAGCCTGTCCTGGAACTAGCTCTGTAGACCAGGCTGGTCTCGAACTCACAGAGATCCGCCTGCCTCTGCCTCCCGAGTGCTGGGATTAAAGGCGTGCGCCACCACCGCCCGGCCCCCTCACCACTTTTAAAGGCCCGCTGACTCTCATTATGTTACACTGGGGACCAAACCTTAATATCCATTTGTAGGAGGGAATAAAAGACCACCATATCATTTCTTGAAAATCACGGAATCATCTCAGTTGTGGAGTGAGGGCAATAAAGCAACGAATCAGGCGTGGCAGGTGCCGGAGAGACCATGTTAGGAAGAGATGGTTAAATCATGTGGGTGGTGAGGGGACTTCAGATAGGTGCGCCTGAAGTCTTGGCTGAGAGGGTGAGTTTTGCAGAAGATGGACTTTGAGATGAATTTGTAGAAAATGTGGTACATTTACCACAATGGAGTCCTACACAGCAGAGAAAAATAACATCTTGACATTTTCAGGCAAATGTATGGAGCTAGAAAATATCATTTTGAGTGAGGTAACCCGGACCCAGAGAGACAGTTATCATATGTACTCACTATAAGTAGTTTTTAAACATAAAGCAAAGAAGACTACCTACAAATCACAATCCCAGAGAACCTAGACAACAATGAGGAACCTAAGAGAGACATACATGGATCTAATCTACAAGGGAAGTAGAAAAAGATAAGACCTTCTGAGTAAATTGGGAGCATGGGGACCTTGGGAGAGGGTTGAGGGGGAGAGGAGAGGCAGGGAGGGGAGCAGAGAAAAATGTAGAATTCAATAAAAATCAATAATATATATAATATATAATAATAAAATAAAACTACTTTTATAAGAGCACAAAATCTGACTTGTAAAATTCGGGTAGAGTTGCATAGTGCTATCTGCCGCTGCTTCTCCTAGCTCAGTGGTTCTCAACCTTCCGAATGCTGCACCTCTTTATTACAGTTATTTTGTTGCTACCCCATAACTAATTTTTCTACTTCTATGAATCATAATGCAAATATCTTTGTTTTCCGATGGTCGTAGGTGACATCTGTGAAAGGGTTGTTTGACCCAAAGGGATCACAACCCACAGGTTGAGAAATCACTGTTCAAGACTCGGCATTTGCTCATATGGCCCCGACTTGTCCTTCCTCTGAGAATTCTGGATGCTGGCAGACTTGCTTGTACAGCTGTCTTTGCCCCTGTGTGAAGCGAAATCATGCATGTGCGCTTCTTCCAGGTGAAGTGGAAGATCTGGCTCCAAGGGACCAAAGTTTGGAGTAACTCCATGGACAGACAACCCACTGCCCACTCGGAAAGGTAAGCTGGAACAGCACTGACCTCCATCGTGGTGTTTCTGGAATACAGGCTGACTGCTTTGCCTTTGACTCTGGAAGTTGTACCTGTCTGACTCTTAGAGAGTAGGGTGATATGGCCTGGGCCACCCCGTTATTGGGCAGGTGAGATGCTGGAATTCTGTTTCTTGCCCGGGACAATGCCCACCCCTAGCATTCTTTAAAGCACATACTTGAGAGTCAGAATTGCCTATGTACCAGACCAAGGTTACACCGTTCTCACCTGCATTTCTAAAGTCACATATCCTTAGCTCAGTCTTGCTAGTCAGATGCTTGCTAGCACAGCACTTGACATTCTGTGGACGGTTTCCTTAGGAAGCACTTGACATAGTTCTTGCCACATTTGACTTTGAGTGACCTGGACAGGCCCTTGCCCTTCTCTCCTTCCTTCTTCCCTGTTTTTGCACTTCTCAAACCCCATTTCCCTGAGTGGAATCATTCATTTTCTCTGGTCTTCTCTTACCACATAAGTACCGCTTTCCACCACAGGACTCAGCAAAGCCATCAGAGCCCCAGCCTAGTCCCGAGAGCCCCGCTGCGTCAACCTCTTTCCACCCTCCAGTAAACACAGTCTTTTCTGGCCTGGTGACTGGGCATGGAACAGTCTTTCTTATCCCTCATTCTGTCAGTAATGCCTGTCCCTTCTTTGTCTTCTTCCAGTTCCTGATAGTTTTGGGGACCTCAGCCTG
>NC_022018.1:53315109-53316182 GCF_000317375.1 Microtus ochrogaster
CTCCCCAAGATGCCTTTGTTCACGGTGTTTATCACGGGAGTAGAAAGGTGACTAAAACTCTTGACTCGTGTGTTTTCTGACTCTGGGGTTCTCCTTCAGCACATGGTGAACTGGCATGCAGGGTTGGACCAATGGGCTAAAAGGAGAGACTAACTCTTCTTGATTCATTCCTCCTCTTGTTCTTATTGGGATTTTATTCCTGTCCTCATGAGGGAGATGTCACTGTTGTTAAGTGTCAGATTTCATCCTCGTGTGTGTGAGAACATGACTGTTGGAGTAAATAAGGACCAAGGCCACACCAAGGAAGGACTATGGCATGAAGGGTGGATGAGAATCAGAAATGAACCACTCATGAGTGCTGTCTTAACCACTGTAAATAGTTAATTTAATGATTAAATGATGCCAAAGGTCACAGGTTTGTGCAAAAAGCATCTTCTGTGATGTCACAGCTGAGGATTCAGAAAATGACTCAGAGTCTTGGCACAGAGCCAATACAAGTTGAGGGAGCTTAAGAAAACCCCTTGAACTAGCCCAGGGCTTACACCAAGTCATCTCCTACATGAGCCTCCTCTGAGCCCCATTTCTGATCTAGCCAAGGGTTGACTTATGTGTGAACACAGCGAGGCTAGCTGATGGGGCAGCCTGGCCAGGAGTCCATAAACAAGGGCCTCTTGCATCCCTCCCAGTGCACCTAGGCCTGAATAACTTCCTTCATCTGTGAATTAGAATGTGAAGCTACAGTCTTGGCTTAGAGGCATAGGCCCATAATCTCAGCCACAAGATATTATTCATAAAGTCTCTCTGCTTGTAAGGACTACGTAGAACATGTTATTATTATCTGCGGTATTATTAAATACTGTGGTGGTATTTCAATGCAGTGAATTCAAGGCCTACTAGCACAACTTAGGAAGACCCTGCCTCAAACAGCAAAAGAATCTGGGGATATAGTTTGGAAGTGTAATGCTGGCCTAGCATACAGAGGTCTTCTGTTCAATTCCCAATAAAGAAAACAAATGAATGGATCTACAAAAGAGAGTCCACAGGAACAGGCTTCTCCTGTCCAGGGCATGCCC
>NC_022018.1:53316707-53318412 GCF_000317375.1 Microtus ochrogaster
ACAGGTGTCAGAATGAAAGTAACAGCCTGTGGAAATTTGAAAGGAAATGGCCTCCAAAGGGAGTGGCATATTAGGAGGTGTGGCCTTGTTGGAGGAAGTGAGTCACTGTGGAGGTGGGCTTTGAGGTCTCATATATACACACTCAGGCCACACCCAGTGAGACAGTTCACTTCCTGTTGCCTGCAGATCAAGATATAAAACTCTCAACTCCTTCTCCAGCACAATGTCTGCCTGCATGTCACCATGTTCTGCCATGACGATAATGGATTGGACCTCTGAACTGCAAGCGAGCCAATTAATTCTTTTCCTGTAGAAGAGTTGCTGCGGTCATGGTGTCTCTTCACAGCAGTAGAAACCCTAAGACACAGCCACAGCCCTAACACCATTTTCAACAAAACTACTTTTATTCACCATAGCTTACAAACTTCTAAAGTGATAATTCCCTCCCACTCCTTGCCCCACCCCTCAGTCCTGCCTTTACTGCCCAGCGCCTCTAACCTTCTAGCGCTACCCTTTGCACCGGCTGGATCAGTCCTGAGTGAGCAGGAGCTGGATTCTTTTCTATTGCTTCCTTTTCGTGGGGGGAGGTCCGGGGCTGCAGGGTAGAGGCAGAATGAAACCTCTGCAGGCTTTGAAGGGACACCACACAGGTGGCTCAATGCCGGTTCTTCCTCTTCCTCTTCCGGGTGCCTAGTGACTCGTGCTTCCTCTTCTGAGCCTGCAATGGTTGAGCTAGCTCGAGGGCTGAGAGTGCCCCTTCAAACACCCCATGACCAGGCCCTGGGTCGGATCTTTTAGCCATGGGAGTCAAGCCTCCAATGAGAGCTCGCTTCTTTGACTTGGCAATTAGAGATGGATCAGGACTGAAGCCCCTTATCTTTGGAGATGAGGGTTCGGGGATACTGTCCGAGTCAGAGAAATCTGCATAGGGGAACAAGTGGCTAGCCAGTTTCCATGGCACCAGGTTGTACTGGGAGCAGAGGAGGAAGGACAGACTGTGGAGCTCTTCTTTGTCATCGGTGGTTCTTCCCAGGGACTCATGGAGCTCCTCAGTGGCAGGAACTTCTCTGAGGTTCACCCCACTTCTGGCTCCTGGGCTTTGGGGGTAGGCTTCTTTATCACAGGTAGTAACGGTGGATCTGATGTCTAGCGGTGAGGGTAAACATTGGCTACCTGGGAGGACGGAAGGCCTAGGCCCCCATATTTTTGCATTGGTGTCTTCGGGACACTGTTGGTCTAAGAAAGCCATTTGTGAGGAATCTTTTTGTGCACTGGCCTCTCTTTGGGGACCATGGCCATCTTTCTCTGCACCTTGGCTGACAGTCAGTACAGAAGCATTGGCAAGTATCTGAGAGGCATCTTGGTTCAGAGGTGTCGCCTTACAGCCTTTCTTCTTCAAAGTCTCCAGCAGCTGCGGGAGGAAATGAGCACATGAGACCCAGGCCAAACTGGAAGGATTAGAGGGTGGCACATTTGGGTGGAGGTGGCCAAGGGGAGAGTCAGGGACTGTGGGTCTGCTGGCTGTCATGCCACGTTCCTTGCAGCTGTGCACTTCACCCCACCCCTACCCTCGTGTTCATACCTGCATCCCCTTCTGGATGAAGCCCCAGGCAGGATGCCCTGACTTCCTGTATGTCAGGGTGAGTCAAGGTCACATGATTCTTATGAACAGAGTCCTCTCTTTCCCTGTCCACTTGGTGTCCCT
>NC_022018.1:53320352-53321717 GCF_000317375.1 Microtus ochrogaster
CTTGTGTGCACAACAGCATCACGTGGAGCAGAGGTAGAAAGACCAGAGACTGTCCTCAGAGTGTGTAAGAGGCCTCCGTCCTCTCTGCCTTCTTCCATTTATATCCACCCCAGGTATATAAGGCTACAGCCGAGGCCGCTCTCTTGAGACGCAGTGGTCTCTGCTGTTGAAAAGCAGTGTCAATGGTAGGCATTTGGCCTAAGATTGGGGAGTGTGTTTGCTTTGCATAACCCACAGTGCTGGAGGAGACCCTACAGGGCTGGGCTGGGCCACTTTTCCTACTCTGACCCTCAAAAGAAAAGTGGGAATAGACTTATGATGTCAGAATTGCTGGGACCATAAGATAGCCCATCATTCCAGGACGTGAGGATAACATTCTCGACAGCAAGATTCCCACGAGGGGCCCAAGTGTTAGGCAATCCTCCTGCCAGGGCATGGGTAACAAACTCACCAGACCCAGCGGTACCCTCCCCCCCAACACACACACATACCCTCCTCAAGACTTCTGAATCAACAGACCCACCCGCGTTTAACAGCTCCCCACATACCCTGCTTCAAGACTCCCTTGACTCACTTTTCGGCCATCTCAAAGAAGATCATCCGGTCATAGTTGCTTGTACACTGCCATTCCTGCAGACCCCTCCACAGGCCCTCCTCCACAGTCATGGTGGGCTTCCTCTTGGCCAGGGACCGAAGCACCGGACTGTAATTCATTAGAACCACGTAACCCGGTCATCGGCTTGCACTCCAGACCCCGGCAACCCCAGCCCAAGATAGATTCTATAGCCTAATGGCACTATAAGGTCAGCTTCCAGGAATGCCTAACCCTGCGACAAACATCAACACAAAGATCTGTGTACGCTCCCCTGGCTGCCCCGTGCACTGTGTGTGTGGAAAAATGAATGGGCTCCCAACATGGAAGTACAGGCAACAAAGTCAAAGAGAAAATCATTAGAAACGGGACCTTGGGTGGCGGTAGCCAGGTTTAGGTTATGATGTGGGACTTCCAGGATTGGACAGTACTCTTCTTGGAAGGGAGAAGAGATCCTCCCTCCTCCAAATTTTCTTTTAGTCCTGTGAGACAACCATGGACACTATCAGAACTGGCTCTTCAAGGTCCTGCCTGAAGACAGTGTCCAGAACTGTGAAAATACAGTGTCTGTGGTTTGAGTTGTCCGGTAAGCCTGGCCATGTTGCCAAGCTGATGGCCGAGATGCCCAGAATGGCCTGGAACCCTGAGTTAATGACTGGGGCCATGATGCAGATAACTGCTGAGGATCAAAATGGAGCAAGGAGACCAAAGATTTCCCCCGGACGGATGGGTGGAGAGCCTTCCTGGCCCAAGGGAATTTCCCCAGAACAATG
>NC_022018.1:53321817-53325921 GCF_000317375.1 Microtus ochrogaster
GGCAGGATCCCACCCAACTAAATTTCCAACTTGTCAAAAGGAATTAAGAAATACTTAGAGCTGGGTGGGGTGGTTAACAACTTTAATCCCAGCACTCTGGCGGCAGATGCTGGCTAGTCTCTGAGTTCGAGACCAACTTGGTCTACAAAGCAAGCTCCAGAACAGCCAAGCTTAGGCAGTAAAGGAAATCATGGAAGACAGAAAGCTGGTGAAGAAAGCTGATCTAATTAAATGAGGGGTTCATGTTCCAGACCCAGCAAGCAGCAGAACTTGTCAGTTTCAGTCACGTGGTTCTGGCTTTAGCGTCAAGGACAAAGGAAAGGAGCTGTGGAATATTCTTCCATGAATAAGGAAAGCGGCTGAGGCCAGGCATGTGCCAGGGAAGTCCCTGAATGGAGGCCCAGAAGGGCCATTGTGTGAAGCTGTGAAGAAGGTGAAGCCTGGATTGCCTTGGAGACCCCAGGATATCGGAGATGCCAGAGCCACGGGATACCTGCTGAGGAGAGCTGCTAACAGGGAGTGGGACCAGCTCAAGAGGAAGAAGTGTGTTACAGTCAGTCAACAAAGCTGAAAGGAATTGGAGATCTGAAGAGTGTTCTGACATCAGACATGGAGATGAAGAGTTTGGAGTTAGCCCAGATGGCTTTTGGTCTTGCTTTGGTCCAGTGTTTCCTCACTATGCTCCCTTCCCTATGTTTTGAATGGCAATGTTCATTCTGTGCCGTTCTATATTGAAAGTATGTGATCTGGCTTTTGATTTTGCAGGGGATTACAGTTAAGAGATTGCATGAATCTCAGAAGAGACTTTGAACTTTGGACTCTTAAACGTTGTTGAGACTGTGACAAACTATGGGGACATTTGAAGTTGGACTCAATGCAGTTTTGCATTAGGATGTGGCTACAACGCTATGGGGACCACGGAGTGGAATGTGGTGGTCTGAAAGAAAATGGACCCCAAAGAGAGTGGCACTATCAGGAAGTGTGTCTCAGTTTGCTTCCTGTTGCCTTTGGATTAAGATATAGAATTCTCCAGCACTGTATCTGCTGGCACGCTGCCATACTCCCAGCTGCCATGCTCCATGCCGTGATGATAATGGACTGAACCTCTAAAATTGTTAGCTGCCTCCTCAATTAAATGTTTTCTGTTGTAAGAGTTGCTGTGGTCACGATGTTTCTTCACAGCAATACCTATGTAAGACGGCTTATATGGGGTTAGACATAGTCACAGTCTTGTTTACAGGACATGGGTATCCATGGTCCCTTAGCAAGGCTGGTGAGAAGATATCTGCTTTTTCAGAAAAAGAGGAAGGGGCAAGCACGCTCACAAAAGCAGAAGTCTCACAAAAGCTAAGTAGTTTAGCTTAGCTCTTGTCTTAGATTAGAAGCAGAGTTCCCTTTTCTGTTTTCTTATTCCTGTGTAACCTAGGATTTCCTAAATAAGTGCTTGTTAACATATTTATTCTATTCACCTTTTATTAAAACCTTGTTAATAACTTTTCCTTATCAATTGCCCTCTTTGAGAACATCACAGATTGTCATTTCAATATCTGCCCTGTTCCTACGGGCACAGAATGCTTACGGAAGTTCACAGCTTGGAGAATTAAGAGCTAAAACAAAGGCAGATGGAAGGGCGAAGAAGAAAGTCAAGGGAACTGAAAACAGGCTCTCCGGTGTCAGCAGTATTGGTCTCCAAGGAAGCACAGTGATGGTTTGCCTTCCACACCCAACAAAGTTAAAGAGAGTGTCATTTTCCCTGTGTCCCAGTTAGATGAAAAAACAGACACATGTGTCACGGAAGCGGAACTCTTATCCCTTGCAGCCTAAAGTCCAGGACTGGAAGTGTTGGCAGCAAGTTAGTGCTTCCAAAATTCTCACATGTATACACATGTTCCTATGTGCATTTGTGTATACGTGTGCGCACACACACACACACACACACACACACACACACACACACACACACGTGCATGAAGAGGCCAGAGGTTAATGTCAAGAGTCCTCCTCAGTCACTTTACGCCTTAGTTTTTGAAACAGGGTTTCTCTCTGAACCTAAAGCTCACAAATTTGCTAGGCCAGGTGGCCAGTTAATCGTCTCCCCTTCCCCGGTGCTGGGATCACAGGTGAGCGCTATCATGTGAGCTTTCCCGTGGGTAGTGGAGCTCAAACTCCTGTCCTCAATTTGCATAGCAAACGCTTTACTAATTTAGCCCCCTCTGCACCCCAGCCCTTGAGGAATTCTATTACTAGCTTTTAAGTTCATGTTGAGAAAGATATTTCACTCCTCAACGACTTCATGATTTTATTTTTTGAGACAGGGCCTCACAAGGTAGCCCAGGCTGACCTGGAATTCTCTATCCTCCTGCCCTTGGCTTCTGTGTGTTGGGATCACACGTACATGCCACCTAGCCTGGCCCCATTTCTCATGACTGTAATGAGCGTAGCAAGTTTCTATTGGGGAACCCCACCTCTGTTTTTCCATCTGCAGCACGAGAGGCCATCCGTGTTAACATGAGCGATGAGAGGCCAGTCGTGTTAGCATGAACGACTTAATGTGTGAGACGCTTGGGAGAGGAGGCCACAAAGCTGCCTTTGTTGTCACTGTTGGGATAATGAAGACTGAGCCTGGGGGCTCTGGGTGTGTATGAACCCAGAGAGGTCACGTTCTGACAGGCTCACCCACCAAAACTCTCTGCCAGCCTCTTGTGTCTACTCTGGGAGCGGGTTGTGGAGTTCAGGCCTGTTTGGGTTCTCAGCTCTAATGATGGTCTCCAAGTTGTGGCTGTTGTTGAACTTGGAGCCTGCTTTGGGCATTCACCATCTGATGAACTGGTTCCTCTGCTCACTCTCCCACCCGGAGAGCAGGAACCAAGGCTGGAACACAAAACATCAATTGCTTGTTCCAGGAAAATGCCCTGAGGCCTTAGCGTGGCTACCGGTGAGAAAGCCTCTGGAGGTCCCAAGTTAGCTGTGCCATCCTCTCAGGCCCCTCCTGGACAACTGAGCATCTTTACTCAAGAAAGTGTAATGGATGGAGCCCTTGCACCCATATGGACAGCAGGAGCAAGCTAGCAACTCGGACATGCTCTTCGAGTAAGAACCCCTGGCCTCTGAAGGCCAAGTGTGTTTGGACCCTTACCACTCCCAAGTGACAGAGACAGGACAACTACTGGTGAAGTTCCTGGAACTGTCATGAGGGCTACTCTCTCTCTCTCTCCCCAAATTTCTGTGTGTTTCTTTCCACAGCCACCTTCAGGAGCCTGCGCAACTGTCTGTTATCTTGACCTAAAAGAATATGATTAGGGCTGAGGCTATGGCTAGGTGGGTAGACTGCTTGCTTAGAAGCCCAAAGCCCTGGGTTTGATCCTAGCAGCACATACGGCGGGCATGATTGGGCATGCCTGGAATCCTAACACTTGGAATGTGGGGGCAGGTGGGTTAGGGCTGTAGTCATTCAAGTTTGAGGAACATGAACTACCAGATACCCTGTCTCCAGCATCTTCTAGGGCATTCTTTGTGGCATGAGAACATCGAGAGAATTCCAAGCCCAGATTGTCCCATTCCATCTGCATATTTTTCTGGACTCCTCAGGGACAGAGACATGGATTTCCTTGGTGAAGATGGTGAGAAAGAGAGCCAGGGGTCACTGGAGGGAAGGGGAAAGGCCATTAGTCACCTTAGGTAGCACCTCAGATAGCACCCATTTACCTTGTCAGGGTGTATAGGAGCACAGAGAGAAGAAAGGGAATATGTGAGGAGGTGGGGGGCAGCAAAAGTCTTTTTTTGCCCAAAGTGGGTCCCCAGTTCTCAGTCTGAGGGTTAGGGCCAGGTCAAGCCCTGTGCATAACAGATGGGAGTGCAGAAAACTCTGCCCCTCCTCACTGTCCCACAGGAACAGGTTTTAGCTCATGAGTAGCCATGGAGTGTAGACAGATGCTCAGCTCCCAAGGGCAAGGGGATGGTCTTTGTTGCCTTACTACTACTGTGACAAATCACCACGACTAAGACAGTTCATAAAAGAACGGGTTTAATTGGGTTTCTGGTTCCAGAGGTGTAGAGTCTTCCAGCACGGTGGGTGGCAGAGTGAAGGGATGGTGGCAGGGACCT
>NC_022018.1:53326415-53344627 GCF_000317375.1 Microtus ochrogaster
GCCCCGCCTCTCATATTACTACAGAGGAGAGAGAAACTGAAAGGCCACAGGCTTTCGAAACTTTAAAGCCTGCCACCAGCGACACACCTCTTCCAACAAGGCCATGCCTCTAACCCTCCCCAAATAGTTTCACCAACTGGGGATTAAATAGTTGAACATACAAGCCAATAGGAGCCATCCTCACTCAAACCCCCACAGAGATTCACTGAGGCTTGTGTCTATAGTCTCTGCCCTAGTGACCTGAGCCTGTGACCTACTCAGCTGCATGCTCTCAATCTGGGCTGTGACAATGGAGCTTGGCAGCTGGCTGCCAAGGCCACACTTGTGACTTCTACCACCATCCCCCCATGTGCTCACACTAGCTCACATGAAGGTGACAGTGTAAGGCCCCTGGCCAACACGGCAGGAGGGAAGAGTGGTCATACCATGACAAGGTTAACCAGCTACACAGGGCATGGAACATTGAGGAACAGAGAGTCCCTGGGAGAGCAGAGCAAAGCATCTTGGTTATTTGGTAGAATCTGTTCACGGCATTGGTGAAGTGTGATTTTTTTTCTTTTTTTTTTTTTTTTGTAGTAGCCAAGCACCACACTGGTTCCTAAAGTCCTGCAGCGGCACCACATGGCTCCCTCTCTTCCTCCAGTCTCTGCCCTCTTTACCCGTCCGAGTTAACCTTATGTGTGCCTCCTCACTCTTCGTGGTGGAGGAAGTGTGCCCAAGACAGTAGTCCCCTTTTGGGAGACAACATACAACATTTAGGTTCACATGATAGATCAGGTCATTGGGTATGGGCTGCCATGCTGTTCTGTGTCCACCATGGAAAGGTCGCACAAGTCACTCATGTGGCTCTTCTTGTCTGCTGAGACCAAGTAGGTGAAGGGAACCTGCCTCCAATGCCTCCTCTCTTTCTCCGTCCTTGGAAACAGTCAGGACATCTCTTGGATTGTAACCCACTCCTGAGGTCACTCTGCCATCGGCTCTGCAGCCCTTGGAGCTGACGGCTTCTTGTTTGAACCAGTGTGCTGAAGAGAGGGTGCATTCTATTGGGGTTGGGCAAGGCAAGGGCTGGAGAAGGTTTGAACTGGGAGTAGGTGTGTGAGCGATCGTGCATGTGTGAGCCCAGACGTGTGAAAATGGCTGAATGAGTGCGTGTGTGAGTGTGAGGGTCATTCAATGAGGGGGTGTAGTTGCATAAACACCTATGCTAATAGAAGTGTGTGCAATCATATATAGAGATGTGTGCTGATGCGGGTAGGTACACAGGTGGGGCTATTTAGAAGTCTGTGTCAATGAGTGCATGGGTGCATATTAATATGTGAGAATGTCCGAGTATGTGGGTATGTGATTGGTTAAAGTGTATGTGTGAGCGTTGCTGGTTGTACACACATGCGTGAGGGTGGAGGTTTGCGGCTGCTAGTGTGTGCATGCTTGTGCGACTGTGCGGGTATGTGACTGAGAGTGGGTGGATGTGCAGGCATAATCGAGAGGGAGTTTTAGTGTGGTTTAGCAAGTGTCATGACACGGTGGGAACATGCTTATATCTGTCAGTGTACACCTAAACATGCATTTGGGCTGGGGCCGTGGTGGTTCCCAAAACATGGTAAAAATGAGAACACAAAACTACACCTAATATGTAGGAATTCACCTGTAGCAAGCAGTATGTCAGAGGAAAGTAGCTCACAAGGGACTGTAAACTTAGCCCCATGATTCCCTGGGAAGGAAGGCGTGGTTTCAGAATGGGCTTGTGGGAATGAGAGAAGATTTTGTCCTGGGTGCCAAGGTAACAAATACATCTGCCTGATGAGAAGTCAGTGACTGTCCTGATTACTCTCTAGGGCTTCTTGTACCTGGGGCATCTTTAATAGTAACGTGGTGGCATCCATCCATCCATCCATCCATCCATCCATCCATCCATCCATCCATCCATCCATCCGTGTGCATGTGTGTGCACACGTATAGTGAGCACACACAGACAACAAAAAACACATGCTATCTCTCTTTGATCTGCATTGGCTGAAGTTTTTGTTGCAGAGAAAACCGGTTTGTCCAGGGGCTCCTCCACCTCACCAGACTGTGCTGAGCTGTGTCCTTTGATGTGTGGCAGGTGCTACTTGGGCTAAAACTGATCCTAAGCTTTGAGCCTCAAAGGGAAGCAAGGCCATGCTGGCCCAGTCCTGCCCCCCCCCCCCAGGAGTACGATCCTAGTCACCAGTCACTTCCTTAGCGGGACTCAGGAGTTCAAAGAGGTTCTGGCTTACAACATTTGTTGGGGTGTGTGGGTTGCCTTTTGTGAAAGTGGTCTGACTTCTTGGGAGGTATGTAGGAGCTGGCTGGGGCAGCCTCTGCAGGCTAGGCAATTTCCAGAGCCAGGTACCCAGGCAGGAAGCATCAGGGCTGTCCCCCCTCCCCCCCGGCACCCCACCCCACATGCTGTGTTGTTCCCATGCCCTCCCAGCAAGAAGCACAATGCAGAGTCAGCTTTGGGAAAATGCACAGGGCAGGATGCAGACACACACACACACACACACACACACACACACAGAGTGATGCAGCAAACTTGGGTGTCTGAGGTCTTCCACACCACATGCTCCTTCCTGTAGGTGAGAATAGTTCCCAGAAACAAACTTTCACTTTCAGGCCTGGCTAGGGGCAGCTGTGTTTGGGGACCTGGGGACCAAGGAGACCTCCTACTTCTCCTTCTGACCAGAGAGCAAAGACATTGAGAAGGGTCTGGGTGTCACCCTCTCACAACGGGCAGCCACAGAAAGGTCATAGCCTGGTGTCAAACCTCCAAGGGAGGAACTTCGGCTGCTGGCACACGGTCCAGGGGACAGTGTCACAGTTCCAGCCCCCAAGCCCTGAACACCAGAGAGTGGAAATCTTCAAGTCCTGTGAAAACTCTGAGAGGGCAAACACCCTCCCACCCCGCTGGCTCCGTTTTCAGGGACCGTGTTTGTACTGCTAACTTCTTCCAGCTCTCCTGAGGTTTGTGAGATTATTTTGTTTAGGAGAGCAAAGCAAACTATCTTCTAGCTGCTTTAGTAAGTCACAGGATTTACACGCTTATTTTTGAAAATTCTTTGGTGGAGGGCTGGTTACTGTGAACAGATGTAGAGAGCCTACTTTCCTGTTAGTTCACCACCTCAGCCTTGGCAGCGTTTGGCCTTTTAAAGCAATAGTAGCTGGCTGTTGTAGACCATCCCCTCCATGCCTGGCCCCCCATGCCCCAGGGAGTGGGCCTATTATCCTCTCTGGTCACTTTTCATAAAGAGTTTTGTGCAAAGAATAAGGGATAAATGATGGCTCCTAAGCTGCTTTTGCACATTGAAAAGTAATGTCTTCCTTGGTTGGTGGTTATGGGCCACGTAGGAGGAGCCGAGGTAGAACATGTCTGCTGGGATCTGTGCTCATTCTTTGAGCTTTATTCTGCGTGGAAGAAAAGAGCAGAGAACAAGTTCCCTTGATGGCCACAGCATGGGGACTGCCTTCTGCCCAACTTTGTATCTCTCTGGACACTATGAGCTTGAGATCCCCTTTCCCTCACACCACTGTTAGTCAACATTTGAAGGCTTGTTTATGTAAATATCAGGAACTGTCAGAACCCCCACAGCAGGAAATCTTACCCCCAACACACATCAAGATCAGTTGTCCCTGCCCAAAATAACAAATCAACTTCCTGGAAGGCACTTGCTCAAACCTGGGAGCAACGTCAGCCAGCCCTCTGCCTGTGCGTATGAAGGCTGACCTTCTGAGATCAAACACTGTCCTGGCCAAGAGTCCCTTTGCCCGATGCAGATCCTGTTGCCCTCAGACCCTCAGCAGCGGTGGCACTGGAACAGAACTGATTGCCTTACCCGGGCGAGCCATCCAGCTCTGCTCTGAGTCTCAGCTTTGCCAAAGTAAACCACGGACTTACAAACATGATTTCCAAATTCATTTGTCCTGGATGAGCTAAAGACGTCTAAGGGAGGAGAGAGAGGAACTCCAATTTTAAAAACAGGAGTCTTTCAGTGTTATTATTGATAAAATAATGCTGATGATGAGAACGGGGGTACTTCCGAGGCTGGGGATGACCTGTCAGTGCTCCATGGCACATCTGTGACAGAGAATCCACAGCAGCTGTCGCATGCTGGAGGTCCTGGCAGCGGGGCTGAGAACCCACCACTTTGCTGGGGTGTCATGCAGTATCCAACAGAGCTGTGAGTCAGTGTCCGTGGCTGGCTCAGTGCTTGGTTCTTTCTAACAAAAAAGGCATTTTCCCCCAGGATTTTCCAGGCAGCAGATGAGACCTGAATGAGCACATAACTAGATCATGGCAGAGATTTGTTGTCCCTGGTTGCAAGGTTGTCCTGGATTGAATCACTATGTACATAGAAACAGGTTTGAAATTTCCTTATAGAACAAATTCCTTTATACAACTTTTCTACCTGGAAATTGATAGAACAGAATTGCTAACAGGACTGGAAGAAACCTCGGTGGGGCCAGACATGGTAGCACATACATCTGCAAGCCCAGCATTGGATGGGAGGCTAACACATGAAAATCCCCAGAAGCTCAAGGGCCAGATAGCCTTGGAGTATACGGCAGTACAAAAGTAGAGAGTGTCTGGAACAAGAAAAACGCCCTGTGTGGTTTAATAGGATCAGCAGAGGTTGTCCTATGATCTCCACCCATGAGCTGGAGTATGCTCCTCCAACAATATTAATAGAGGGGCAAGGATAAACACAGTGTCTGTAAATCAGTGGGAGCTGAGCAGATGGATGGTACCGTCTATTTGGGTCTAATCCAACGCCCTACTAGTATCTCTCTTGCTTTCTGTCTGTGTGTTCCACTCCCCTCTGGGGGAACAGAGAATGCAAAGGGCCTCAATTTCCTTCCAGGGTGATGCTTTTTAGCATCTTAGCCATAGCTGCCTGTGGCAAGCAAAAGGGTGGAGGAGACTACAGCCTTTGCTGGACATCATGAATCGGTGCTTGTTCTGCACTTACAATGAACATCATCACCATAGAAACCTGGCCGAGAGCTGTGCAAGAGTCTGTGAGCTCTGCCAAACGAATGCTTAGCTGTTATGATTCGCAGGGATCCTATTAAATCATACAGGCTGTTTTTCTGTGCTGGGCAGCAGGCGCTGTAATCAAACACATTCATCATCCGGCCATCATGCATCCCGCTGGCCAGGCCCACTGCGTGTGTTGACACAGGCAGGCTGCACGCGGCACCCACAGCTGCATGTTTGCAGTAGTGACTCCCCTTGCAACAGGTGTGTGTTTTAAAGGACCCTGAACCTGGATTTACAGTGGGACCAGCTGTCGCCTTTGGAACTGGCCATTTGTCATCTCTAGATGGGAGACCCTTCTAAAAGACTAGCTTGTTGGAAATTCTGTTGTCACCCGAGGGATCCTGTCCTAGTGTTCTTTTTGCTAGTGTCTGCAAGCATGGAAGGAAAGAGCCCAAAAAAACCAAAAAACAAAAAAAAAAAACAAAAAACAAAAACAAAACAAAAACAAACCAACAAGCAAACAAACAAAAACCCACTTAGACCAGGCAAGGCAGGACTGAAGCGTTCCAGAGATCTTAGAGCTGAGAGTCTCAAGGTTGGTTAGGAACCAGGTCCTTTCTTGCCTCTGCTCCAGAGGTGTCTCTGGAGCTCTGCTTTGTACAGGGGGCAGCATTAGCTCAAAACACCATCAGGGAACAGAGTTGACCAGATATCCTCCCTCAAGAAAAATATTGTGGGTAGTTTCTATTTTGAGAGAAACTTTTGGTTAAAAACAACTTCATCTGGGTGCCACTCATCACTATCCTAAAGATGGGGAAAGATTTAAAATAGCAAAATGTACTATTGTGGTTGGCTCGAAGATTGTGTTGGTCCTGCCAGCATTGGGACTTTGATACCCACTTTTACTGAGTGCTCCTGAGGCTTCCTAAGGAACAAGAGGTTTTTTGAATAATGCAGGCAAGTATAATTTTCTTTTTCAAAGCAAAAGTGGCATGGGTTCAGAGGAGGCCAGGAAGACAGAAATATAAATCAATAAACTGTTTGCAGAGCTGACACATACTCTCCTGACCTAAGTGTGCGCATGCTGATTTGGGGTGCTAATTCTTTTTGCAGAGAGACTTAGAGAAACAAGAGGATATATTGGGAAAATGGAACTTGAATTAATGTGGATGAAGAGTCAGGTCCAAAAGCTTAGATGTCATAGCCACAGAGTTAGGGTTAGAGGACATCAAGCATTTGCTTTTATCCAAGAAACCTGAAGATGCCCTAGGGAAGGAAAGGCCTGGAAGATGCGTCCAACCTAGGCTCCCTCTGCTCTTTCTAATGGGAACTACTCTTTGCATTTCCTGCTCAAAACTGCTCCTGGGGGAGGGGCTAGGGATGACCTCAGTTGCAGAGTTCTTGCCTAGCATGTATGAGGCCCTGGGTTCAATCTTCAGCACTGGAAATAAAACAATCACTTACAGGGTCCACCCAGAAATACTCTGCCTCCTTCCCCGTCAGAGACAGACTTCCAGATAGGCCTACCGGGGGACTTGGGAGGTGGGACGGTAGGGAGCCCCGAACCCCTAGGTCTGTGCGTGTGCAGCTGCAGGTTCAATGGTAGGGAAAAAGAGTCTTTTTCACTCTGTCTCCCTCAGCCCACAGGGCTCTCTCAGAAGGCACACCCGGGCTGCTGAGGTGATGGGTGTAGATCTTAGCTATGCATAAGAGGGTGAACCAAGGGTCTTATGGCTGGTTTTCTTTGTCAGTAACTTGAAATCACTGATCTGGGCTAAGCCTCAGATGAATGGGAGTGTCCATCTCAGCACATGTTTCTTAGGGTGGAGAGAGAGGAGAAAGCCATTGGGGCACTGGTACAGGTCCACAGGGGGAAATCCTGGGAAGCCCTGGACTCTGCACCTTTGGTGAGGCGTAAAGACCTAAAGCAACCATTTTGTTTGGTCTCATGAAAGATGCCTGATTGGAATTTAGGGCCCAGGCACCCCCCAACTCCTGCCTGCCACACCAGACATGAGAGATACAGCATCGAATAAACATAAAAAAGACTCATGTTCTTGGAAGGATTTGTTCAGTTGTTTTATTTGTTTGTTTGTTTTCGGAGACAAAGTCTCACTATGTAGCCCTAGCTGATTTAGAACTCACTGCAGACGAGAGGAGCCTCAGGGTCACAGAGACCAGCCTGCCTCTACCTCCTGGGTGCTTGGATTAAAAGCATCTGCTACCATGCTTTAGTGGAAGGACCAAACAGGTGGACAGCTCCCTGACACCCCTTGTCAGGTGTATAAACCAAGATTTTCTAGAGCATCAGAACTTACAGAGCTTATAGAGCTCTATATAGAACTTACAGAAGGAATCTCTTTGTGTGTACATATTTATAATATATACTACATATAATACATACAATATATATACTTATATACATACATACATACATACATATTAGAATCACCTACAGAGTATGGTTTAGCTAATCCAACAGTGGAGGGCTATGAATAGAAAGTCCAAGAATCCAGGAGTTGCTCAGTCCACAAGGCTGGGTGTCTCAGCTGGTCTTCAGTAGACTCTGGGATTTTGAAGAAGTGGGCTCTAATGTGAACAAAGGGATGGACTTGCTTAGCAATGCAGGGGAGCAAGCAGGCAAAGAGCAAAAGCTTCCTTCTTCCATGTCTTTATATAGGGTCCCTGCAGAGGGTGTGGCCCAGAGTAAAGGTCTTCCTGCCTCAAGATCCAAATCAAAGACCTGAGTCTTCCCACCTCAGGATCCAGATCAAAGGTGAATATCTTTTTACCTCAAAGGTCTGAACTAGAAGTGAATTCACCTAAACAAAAACAATCTCTCACAGGTGTGCCCTTCATGTCTGGATTGTGGTTCATTCCAGATGTAGTCAAGCTGACAACCAAGAATAGCCATCACATAGGTGGAGGCAGTATTTTAGAAGAATGCCTCTCTCCACCTTTCTCAGCTGAAGAGAATCGCTCCTCAACCCCAGCATCTCACCTCATTTCTCCCTCAAGATTTCCTGACATATTCCCGAACATGTCAGAATCCTCTAGAAGCTTCCCCTGTCTTCCCTGTAACCCAGGTTGCCCCTTCAGAAGGGAGCTCAGAGTGCTGCCATGGAAACACAAGATGTTCCCTTTGAAAGAGTGTTTAATTTCAAAATAGCATCAGGAGACCACTGAGCCTGGTAGGAGACCCTGTGTGCAGCATAGGACAGCAACCGGAACCCTAGCATCCAAGAGAGAGGACACAATGAGAAAGAATCAGTGCACACCTCAGATTGACACCTCGTCCCTCTGCTGTCATTCCTGGCCTCTGTGTGCGCCTGACACAGTAGCTACCACACGGCAGCAGCAAGAGAAGACACTCTGCCAGCTCCAGTCTCATGTCTGTGGGCACCATCCACGAATCCTTGGGCAGCACCTCTCTCTCCTCCTGTAACACGTTGACTTCCCCGGATAATGGACTCCGTGAATTGGATAGAGCTGTGTTCCAATGAGGGGCTGGAGGCACAGCAGTGGTACCCCTCTGTGCCAGGCCTCTTCTCAAGTTGAGGATAGTCTTAGTCAGGGTTTCTGTTGCTGTGGTGAAACATCAGGACCAAAAAAACAAGTTGGGGAGAAAGGGGTTTATTTGGCTTACACTTCCACACTGTAGTCCATCACTGAAGGAAGTCAGGACAGGAACTCTAACAGGGCAGGATCCTGGAGGCAGTAGCTGATGCAGAGGTAAGGGAGGGTGCTGCTTACTGCCTGGCTTCACATAGATTACTCACCCCGCTTCTTTATAGAATCCAGAACCACCAGTCCAGGGGTGACCCCACCCACCATGGGCTGCACCCTCCCCCCGTGGATCACTAATTGAGAAAATGCCTTACAGCTGGAGCTCATGGAGACATTTCCTTAACGGAGGCTCCTTCCTCTCTGATGACTCTAGTTTGTGTCAAGTTGACACACAGAACCAACCAGTACAGGGATACTTCAGACACATCCACACAAGTTCTTGTGTACCAGAACTCAGGTCACTGAGCCAGGATGGCACAAGGCAGCACAGGAAGGTCACGGTGCCACGGGGCAGATGATCACAGAGCAAAGAGTCACACCCTCGCATGTGCCAGGGGCTACCTAGGCATTTTGTAACAACACTCTTTGTGTAAATTTCTGAGTTATTCATGGGTACTTAATTAGAAGGCTCCTATGGCGGCAGGAACATGAGACAGCTGGTCCCACTTCCTACGGTCAGGAAGCAGAGAGATGAGTGCTGGTGGTAATTCATTTCTTCCTCCTATTCGGTCTGCATGGCTTGGTGCCCCCCTTCTTCAGGACCATCCCTCCTCAGTCCAATGTCTTTGCAAATACCCATCTGACCAGACACATGCAGAGGTATGTCCCTAAGTGATTCCAAATGTAGTCAGGTGGCAGTAATGATGAGCCATCCCAATTACAGTTCTCTTGGATTTGCCTGTATTATATTAGTTCAAAAGGATTTTTAAAGTTCTCAAATTTTCAGGTTGATTGCGTTTCATGCATTCCATCTTCCCTGATAGCTATGACAATGACTTGCACTTCACCCACCAAGGTGTTCCTAAATAGCAATGTCAGAAAGAGCATCACGATCTTGTCTCATCTTCTACCTGGTATTTGGAAATGATGGATCCATGAGCTCCTATCTATGCACTGTTTTTGTTGGTCGACTTACATGCTTATGACTGCAAAGACCACTTGGTGAAGGCTATACAGTTCATGACTCCTGGATTGCAAAGCCCAGTACCCTGTTTCCTCTGAATGTCTTTGTTTTGTGCCTAACAATCATCAGCAGTTTTATACAGGCAAAGCTAAACCAAATCTTATGATAAGTAGAATTGTCATCTTGATATAACCTGTATTCATCAGAGAAAAGAACTTCTATGAGGGATTATCTCCATTGGGTTGAATTAGATCTAAAAAACTAGGTCGCCTATCATTGCTTCTCAGAATTTATGAAGCTATCAAGAAAACATCATATTTATCACCATGGGTATTATATTGGTGCATGTTCAATTCTTATATTTCTGACATACACCTGAGTTATCCTCAAGAGTTAGTTTTACAATAAGCTGCAGAATTCTGTCTTCCCAAACTTTGTACCTTCATACACTTCCCTAAACAAGGTTTCTTTGCTCATTATATTCTTTGTATATGCGTGTGGTGTATGCATATGTGTGTGGGGAGTATGTATATGTGTGTGTGTGTGGTGTATGTGTGTGTGTGATGTGTGTGTATATGTGTAAGTGTGCAGTGTGTGTATGTGTGCATATGTATGTGTGTAAGCATGTGTATGTGTGCATATGTGTGGTGTGGTGTATGTGTATTTGTGTGCTACTATGTGCATGTATAAGGTTGCTCGTTGACGTCAGGTGTCTTATTCTACCATTCTCCCCCCCCCCCCCCCTTTTTTTGAGATCGAGTCTCTCACTGAACTTGGAGTTTGCCATTCTGGCTAGACTGGATGACCAATGAGCCCCTAGACTCCCTGCCCCCCATTTCTGCCTCCCGAAGCAGCAGACACATGCTGCCATACCTGGCTTTCACATGGGCGCTAGGCTCCCAGCTACTCCCATTTCTGATAAGAACATTGTGTTTCTGGGTTTCACTTGCTTTATAAGATGAAGTGAATTACTTCCGTTATTATTAATACTGTGAAAAACGCAGGAACATTGTGTTGGCATATAAACAGTACAAGTAATAAGAAAAACAACAGCAACCTTAAGAAACTTTCTCCAACCCAGGCCTCGGTGATGAGCAGAGATCTCCATCTCCTGGCTGCTCTTGGAGGGAGGGCTTCTGGGAATGAGCTGTTCCTAGAAGAGAATTTTTAAGAAAGGGCAAAAATATATCAACTGCTATAAAATCTCAGAATGAAAGCATCTCGTTCAGGGCTGTGCAGATGGCTACAGCTACAGCAGAATACGAGGAGAGCTTTTGCATGGCAGTGACTCTTCCTGATTTCAGAGTAAAGGGTTTCGGCGCTTGCCCAGGCCCCTGGTGTTTGCATGCCGGGAAACAGTCTTTTCCAGGAAGAGACGAGCAGGATAGATGGCGGATAAGCACACTTGCTATTCGCAAGCCAGTCTGCCTGTGACCTAAGCTAGACCATGGGGGAAACCAAAGGCTATGCTTCCTCATCTACAGAGGGCAGGAGGGACAGTCCCAGTCCGGGACTAAAACAGGGTGTCCCACAGAGCATGCTCAGTCCAGCGTCCTCACCAAGCACTGTTGAGTTTGTGGTATTACCTGTTCATGGCATGCTTCTTCCAGGGCTTTTAGTAAGTGAGCAGCAGGGTTAAGGTTGAGCACTGTTGGGTCCTGGAGTCCTTGGTGATAAGTGTTTGTGTTATCTGATGAGAAAATGAAAGTGTGTGTGCACAGTGTGTGTGAGCAGTATGTGTGCATATGTGCTCACGATTTTACTCCGCAGATCTTCTGCTTTAAGAATCTATAGTGTGTGTGTGTGTGTGTGTGTGTGTGTGTGTGTGTGTGTACGCGCGCGCGCAACTGAAGTTACTTGACATGGAGGATGATACTACTCCCAAAAGCCACAGGTTGCCAAATAAAAAGACAAGTGCCAATGGTGGGATACTTTCCAGGAAGTTGCTTTGTAGGAGTGTTCCAGAGACATTCCCTAAACCATACAGGCTACTACCATCGCTCTTGGTTCTCCATCATAACTCACCTTCCTATAAAGCAGGTAAAGCCCAGAAATGGATGTTCTTATCAGAAATAGGTGAGACCGGGAGCTGGCTCTGCAGGTGTAGCGCCTGCCGCTCAACTGTGTAAGTTTGACGGTAAGCTGCTGTTGCTGAAGACACCACACACTTTGGCCACAGGACATGGAGAAATCAAGTTGGCATTGACCCAAAGCTTCCTCCCTGCTGGCTAGCTTTCATAACACCAGGAAGTGTCATGTAAGCTGTTGGGAGGAAGAAGTCAGCGACACTCTCACGAAACTGTGAACCTACAGTAATGACCGACATTGCAGGATATGCCCGTGGCTACCAGCCACACGAATGCTATCAGGATAACCAACCACTTTCTGATTGGACTCAAAGCCTGCTCTGCAAAAGGAAATGCATTACTGGTATTGGAAAACTGGGCCAAGAACCCATAGCTGGGGAGCTCCCAGACCGCAAGGTGAACCTGCTACTCTTTATGTTGTTAACTGGATACCATATCAAAGTACTCTCTAAATTTGGGTCTTTCTACCCATCAGTGAGTGCAGCCCTCAGAACTCATGAGAGAGATTTCTTTATACAGCGGATGGTGCTTAATGCAGAAACTCATGATTAGTGGGAGTGTAGAGACTGTGTCACTGGGGTGACAAATGAGACAGGGCCCCTGAATCAGGAGCTCACGGCTGCTGTGCTCACTTACTTAAGATCAAGCTGGTCAACACTCTAGCAGAGGGGGGAGGCCCTCATGAGCCTCCATCTCTAACTGAGGACCTATGCATAGTGATGGCGTCTGGGGAAGAGAGTCAGTTTTCCATACGGAAAGCTTTCTCCTGGTATGCTGACTGTGTACCAGTACATGTCCTCACACCCAGGTGGGCACCATAAGTGGGACTTGCCAAGTTAGAAAAGAATGGGGGAGGGGACATGAAGGTGGAAAGGTAGGGGCGGATTTAGGAGTTTTGGAAAGGAGTGGGAGTGAGTATAATAAGAATACATTGTATGCATGTTTGACGTTCTCAAAGAATTCTAAAGCTTTTATACTGGAGTCTGTATCTTAGTCAAACCACAGCTCCCTCTCTCATATCTCAACATGAGCTCTCAAATGTTAGCAGGGCTGGGCCCGAGGCTGAGCAGCGGTACATTTCTCTCTGCTAACGGTTTGAGCTTCATCAGTAACATCATCTCTCACCCCTTTTCTGCTTTGCTTACACACACACACACACACACACACACACACACACACACACACACTGTGATAGTAGGTGTTGACTGTGGTCAGAATCTACAGTTGCCCAGGAGTCTGACCTTTGGACACGCCTGTGGGTATTATCTTATTATGTTAATTACTGTGGGCTGCTCTACCTGAGCTGTGGGTGGGTCGTTCCCTGGGCAGGGAATTCTGTACTCTATAAAAGGAGAAAAGAGGCTGGGCAGCAGCTTCTATTTACCCCTCATGTTTTCCGATTGAGGGTGTGACATGACCAACTGCTTCCTGCTCCTGGTGCCTGGACTTCCCTGCTGTGATGGACTATGCCTTCAGCTATGAGCTAGGATGCTCCCTTTCCCTCTAAGCCGTACTGTCAGGGTATTTTGTCTCAGAAACAGGAAAAGAAAGGTAGAAAATATATATTGAAGCTATTTTTATTCCCTCTGGAAGATGTTTGGAAGCTATCTTGGAATGCTCTGCAGGGGCCAGCAATGACCAGGGCACACTGCTGCATCTAAGACAGGAAGGGTGGAACTTGCCACTCAGCCATCACAGGACTCAAAGCAAGGCCTAAGGAGCCCCTGAAGTATGTCTCCTCTCTTCCTGCCGCTGTTGACTTTACTGTGTCACCCAGTGGGCAACTGGTGCATCTGAATGATGGCTGCTCTTCTCTGCAGTGTGATGGGAGACGTGAGCTATAAGCCTCTCAGAGCTCACTGTCTTCTGGCCACACAAAGGATGCCCGGATCAGAGGAGTCATTTCCTGCACCTGGCATTTACCAGTCAAGCCGGTCTGGAGAGTCACGGAGTCATGGAGAGGCTCTAGGGTAGAAAGACGGGGAATGCAGAATGGATCCACACATTATGGAGGTTAAGATGGCCACAGTATCTGTCATCTGCAAGCTGGGAACCAGGAATTGCTGCTGATGAAGTTCAGGCCAGGGGCAAAGATCTGAGGACCAAGGGACTAAATGGAAGGAGCTCCAGTCAAAGGGAAGAAGAATCATGTCCTGGCCCTCACAGGCAGGACGCTTGTTGCCTTTTGTTCTGCCCAGGTTCTAGGACTGTGTGATGGGCACCCATCCTGGGGAGGACATTCTGCTTTACCCAGTTCATCAGGTCCACTGCCGGCATCGCCTAGAAAGGTCAGACACCTGTCAGACATGCCTAGAAACACTGTTTAGTTACCTGAGTACCCTGTAATCTGGTCAAACCAACACCAAAAATTAACCTCACATCTCACCTTTGAACTCTTTTCTTTCAGATTATGGAGTGTCATTTTGATACTCTATGATTCAAAAATATTAAGCAGGAACTATTAAGTGGTTCCATTGGTGAGTCACAGATTGGGTGTCAAATACAGTCATCCCATAAGACACCGAGAGCCACAGAGGGCTCCGGCTGTATCACAATCATCTCGCATATTCCCTGTGAGCCTGACATCCCTCAGTTCCCACGACTGTGTTTCCTTTAACCCCAAGCTGTTTGGAACTGGGAACTCTGGGATGGGCATGGAGCTCTCCTGTTCCCCTTTGAGCACAAGTCAGCTGCTGGTGCCTGGTACTGTTTTCTTTAGGCCTGTGGCTGTTACTTTCTGGCAGTGACTGTCTACAGTGACTTTTTTGCAGTCCCTAGGGTCTGATGCTTCTTGGTAGGTGGTATCTTGTCCCCTTGTTTTCTGTCTTGGAGGTCTGCTCTCCAAAGTGTGTCACCCCTAGCCTTCGCTATTCTCTCACGGAAAGGTTGACCCCAGGTTGTTTTAGAAACTCTCACGAGCGTGGTATCTGATGGAACCTAGGTTCACACTGGTCATGATTCTTTCCTAAGCAAATGCACTGCCCAACAGCCTGCCTCGCTTCGGGATGTGACACTACCTCTTGCTGCAGCAGATAGATGAAAAACACACTTGGAAGGCTTCCTGCGGGGCTGTACGCACTCCAGGTGGCATTTGGGAAAGTAGGGCAATGAGATGTGGGGGCCATGGAATAGAGCTGGGCCAGCTGGTTGAGACTAACAGGGCTCTGAGCTCAGTCTGCTGGCTATAAATCTCCTCAGAGAGGAACCTGAGAACCTCAACAACAACGTGGGGCAACAGTGAGTTCCACATGCCCCGTGGGTACCTGACCCAACTCTCTCTACAAGATGCCCCCCCTCCCGTCAACAGGACGGGTATTGTGTGCCATCCGAGAGAACACAACATTGAATGACGCTGCCTGGATTTCACCGCAGCATTTTGTTATGAGAATTTTCAAACATAACAGACGACTGAGATAATCTCAGTATATTCCTGTTTACCCAAGCCCTGTTACTGCCACACAGATGGTGCCTGGCTGAAGTTGGCTTGTCTTAGGCTTTCTCCATGTAATGCTGCTATGAGAAGAAAGTGTGCTTGGAATTGTAAGTCTGGCTCTTTTTGCAGCACACAGTACCATCCTCATTTGTGACACCCCTGCAGTAGCAACAGCAACAGCAACAGCCTGCACAGGATCGTGAGGGTGACGATCTAGCACCCTCCAGTGCAGTGTTGTGTGGCCATGATACTCCAAGGAGTGATGTTTGGACATCAATTCATTTTTAACTCACAGTGGGTTTTTAAGGGGGGTGCCCCATGCAAGCTCAGAACCACCTGTAGAGTCCTCTGTACTGGGGACACTGTAGTAGGGATTTAAGGAGGGTGCCCCATGCAAGAAGCTCAGAACCACCTGTAGAGTCCTGGCTGTAGCACTTGTCTGCCCTGTAGTGTGAGTCTTACTGACCACCTAGCCTAGCCTACTTGACGAGTTCCAGGTCCAATGAGAGACCCTGTCTCAAAAATACAAGAAAAAAAAAAAACACAAGCTGGGAAGTCTGCTGGCCTTCATACCCATACACATCATGAAACAAATGGAAGCCTGTTAACTATAAGCCATTTTCCACGTGAGGGCTTGAGAGAGGTGCCTTTCCAGAGGATAGAATGGTAGATCAGACAAGCTTCATGCTCACGGAGGGTTGGTTTAGTTAACCTGCAACCTGCAAGGATGGGGGCTCAGTATCTGGGTGTAGGGTTGATGGGGCAGGGTGGATTTGTGATAAATTTCCCAACTTCCAAATATTTGCAGCCTCTGTGGGAACTCCTGCGCCTGCATGCAGCCCTAAATTATCAGGCTTATCAGATCCTAATGGAGTTTCAGTTTTCTTACAAGGAAGTTGGGTTCTGTGGACATTCAGGAAGAGAAGGAATTTGAATACAGTAGTTCCCCTTGTCCACGGTTTCTCTTTCTATGGCTTCATTTGCTTGTGGTCAGTTGTGGTCTGAAAATATTAGGTGGGAAATTCTAGAAGAGAAATCAAAAACTTTCAATTACATATTGCTTTTAATAACATAAAATTCTGCATAGTTCTTCTTTTTCTCCTCCGGAATGTGATTTATCCTGTGTCCTGTGTATCCAAGTGGTACCTGCTCTGCACTCAGTAGTCATCTGGTAGGCATCTCCATTCCTGTCACTGAGGCGGGCTTCTTGACCGGCGAGGAAGAAACACCCACCACACACGAGGATTCTTCTCAGATCACGCTTTACTGGAGTGCATTTGGTTGAGAGAGAGCATAAAGCAAAGGGGGGCAGAAAACGAGAGAGCAGGGGAAAGAGAGAGGGAGACGAGAGAGACAAGAGAGAGGCGCTAGAGGGAGAGCCGCAAGAGAGAGACGCTAGAGAGAGAGAGACCAGGGGCACAATGGCGGCTGCTTATATATGGAATTGGCACACGGGTCGCCCTGTGATTGGCTGCCACCATCAGCTGCCACCAGACTGCATCGAGATAGGCCCAGGGACCCATATTCACTGCGCATGCGGGAAGCGGGGGACACGTAGCTCTCAAAGGCATAGCCAAATATGGGGTTGTTTATAACCAACAAGACAGGATGTGGTGCTATCTTGTAATGGCGATCCTGTCCAGCTCACTACATGTCACAATGGTTATGTTCCAGAGACCAATATTTTCCTTAATAATTACCTGACATAAAAGTATTTACTCCAGCAATATGGTTATAATTTTTCTGCTTTGTTATTGTTATGCTTTGGATATAAAAAAGGCTCATGGTCAACAGTTGGTAGACAAGGAGGCAGGGATGCCACTGAGGCTCACTGCCGTCAAAGCAGCACCAAGCAGATTGCTTCTGTTGCGCACGCGTGGCCCTGAGCCTAAAGCTCTGAACTTTCTCTTGACGTGCCTACTGCCTATGTCCTGACTGGCCTGCCACCTTATGAAAAACAGCTGGCTGTGTGTGTATATACGCCTCTCTCTCGACTCCCCACTGCAATTACCTGAAGGACAGGTTTTACTTTATGCCCTATCTTTCTCTCTTTGGCTCCAGCTAATGCGAAACATGTTTCATGGGCTGCACCTGGCTTTTAATACAAACTTAAAAATAAGAACCGAAAGCCCTTTCTTTGCCTTGTAAGAGAAATGTGTTGCTATAGACCCAGCTGCGTGCTCTGGACATCAGAGTGTAATATTGGGTCTTTCTTCCTCTTAATAGGACAGCGGAGCTAAACATCGCTGAAGCAATTGAATGCTTCTGGAGTAGCGGGGCAGTCAACACAAACAAAACAGGAAGAGATGAGCGCTAATGTATCTCTGCAGCACTCTCCCTAGTTCATGACATCCTATATATTTTTTTGAAAAAGCAGGCCTATACTTAGAAAAAAAATCCAATCAGTCTTGCCTATTCTCCTTCCATTTCCTCCATCTGTCCCATAAATTCAATTTTCAAGAGTGTATCAGCCACAATGGCAACCTCTCAAAGGAAGAGAAAACTTGCTCAGATTGTTGTCAAACGGGCCTTGAAGCCCCAGCAATGTTGATTAAGAAGCTCAATAGATTCAGAGGTCTGCAGGATTTCTAGTTTATTGACCTCACATCTGTGCTGTATCCCCTCAGACCTCAGGTGCTCCCTGTGGGCTCAGCATGGGTCTGCTCACTCAACACCATTCTTAGACACAGAGCTCTCCAGAGGAAGAAGAGGGTTGGCTGTGACTTCCTGTGGATAGAGGCATTCCAGATGCTACCTTTCGGGATGGTAACCTTCATCTTCCACTGCCCAGAGCATGGGCTGATGGTAGCTCATCGCAAAGTCCTCTCCCCAGAACTCTGCCATTCAAAAGACCCTTGTACCTTGTATCCAGGGCCTGCTTTCCTTACTGGGATCCTATGTTGGCTATCTTGTATGAGAACCTGCTCCCACAGTGGGCATAAAGGCCTTATCTCCTTGATAGTGGCAGAGAGGCAGACATCAGGGTTCAGTAGGGAATCGCCA
>NC_022018.1:53369512-53398051 GCF_000317375.1 Microtus ochrogaster
CCCAACGTGGGGCGTCTGCTCCCAAGAGGAGAGCTGTCGAGTCTCTGAGCTCACTTCCTCTTCCTCCAGCGTTCTGCTCCTCCCACCTACGTTCTAACCTATCAGGTCAAGCAGCTTCTTTATTTAATCAACCAATGACCTTCCTCCATCACTTATTAGGAGCGGCGGGCTGCTTCCCGCCACTCCTAATACTACACAAGTTCATCTTCAGGAAGCCGATGTAAGGATTCAGTTTTAACAGAAGCCCAGAGACGTGCACAGCTATGCAGTCCATCAAGGTATGGTCTGGCAGGTCATCAGTGTCGTCAGTGTCCTTTGCTGCAGTCCTTCCTGTCTCTGGCGAACTCCTAATGCCATGTATGAGGAAGCTCATGGGAAGAAATGCCAAGTCCCGGTACCTGGTACTTCTCAGGGTTTCTTTTTCTTCATTCAGGAGGTGCCTGGAATTCCACTTTGTGGTTCAGTTTGCTTGTTTTTCTCTTTTCATTCTCATAGGAGAGTCTGGGAACCACTGTTCCCAGGTCCTGAACTGGTAACTTGCTGGTCCCTAGAATGAGATCCAGCCATTCTTCACTTTGCTTGTTCCCTGGGTAGAGGGTGGATGAGAGGGCTGTGGCTTCATCTCCTCTGGGAGGGAATCTGTCTTGGGGATTGTGAAGTCTCACACTGGGACAAATTATTAAGGTGCCTATTTATCATGTCCAAGTAGACCTAGCCTCCAGGTTCTTCCAGCATCCCTCAGTCTCTACCTGTCAGAGGGTGTGGCTGGCATACCCCGCCCTCTACCCTAAACTTCTTCAACCCAGGAGCTGGGCTGTGCTTTCCCCAGTGGCTCTTCCCTATATAATCTAGGCATTTTGGTTATCCACCCCTGTTTTGTACATTTGCCCTCTTGGCTGTTGTATCTGATTCCCCTCTCTCCTCTTGCCCTTCCCCTCCCCTTCTCCCCACACGGCCCAGCTCAGCCTGGCTGTGTCTGCTCTGGACTCTCCCAGATCTCCCTGCCTCCACCTGTGCCCTCCCTTTTATCTACAGCTTTCTCCTCGCTATTCCTAGGAGCAGTCATGGCTTTTCCTTTCCTTTTCATTTCCTTATTTCATCCAGAGATGCTGGCAGCCCTGGGACAGGGCTTCACAGAGAAGCTTCACTTCACAGAGAGCTCTCCTTGCTCCCTCTCCCCTGGAGAGCACAGACGCAGTAAGCAGAAAGCATAGAAAAGATCGGCAAAGTTCATCTTTCCACACCACCTTCCTGCGTGTCTGGTGTAGGTGATTGCTAGAACAGCAAGGGAGAATGGTGGGGGCTTCAACATGCACAGAAAGACTTCCTGGGTCCTTCAGTAGGGCAGGCCAGTCAGCCTTTGTTGAGTTGTACCCGAACTGTGCCTGAGCTGGAAAGGCAAGCTCATGCCCGCCGTAAGAGGACTCACAGGTGTGTCTGTGTTAAGACAGATGGGTTCTGCTGGAGAGCTGAAGGTCCTGCTGGCTGGAAAGACCATCAGGATACTCTTGAAAATGTAGACACACAGAGGGATGGTCACGTGAAAGCAGGCAGTTTGGAGTGTGGCTGCCACTGGAGCTTCTGGAAAAGTCTAAGGGGAACTGGAGTCTTCTACAGGTGTCCTGCTGACACTGGTTCCCTGCTTCCTGCCTCTAGGTGGAGAGGGAATACATTCTGCATTTAGTCAATCCAGTGTGTGGTGCTTTCTTATGTGAGCCACAGGGAACACACACATCCCTCTTCCAAAACAAAACAGTCGTGATCAGCTACTATCTAGAGTCTGTTAGCCAGCTGACCCAGAAAACTCAGGACTAAAATTGGAAGAGCTGATAGAGGGCAGCTGGATGCAAGCTTGGATTTAGACACGTAGACACATCTGACCCTCAGGCCAGGCAAGGGGCCACGACGGCAGAATAAATCACAGGACAGACAAGTCCTGGGGGTTTAGGAGGACGTGGAATCCTGTGTGGAACAAGGGGATTCCATGACGACCGTGCAACAGACAGGGTGGGGTGTCAGTATCCGATGGCACCTATAACTGGGGTCTCTGTGAGAGCTTGGGGAGTCTCTTGTTTTCCTTTCTGTTGTGACTGAAAGCAACCTACAGGAGGAGAGGGTTTATTTGGCTTAGCCATCCAAACCAGAACTCACTGGTGAAGAAAGCTGGATCAGAATGCTCCAGCAGGAGGTTGAAGAGGAAAGCACGGAGGGATGCTGCTTGCTGGCCTCCTTGCAGATTCATGCCTGCACAGCCCACGGCCACCTGCCCAGGGAGGGTACAGCCCATGCTGGGTGGACCCTTCTACATCAATTAACAATCAAGACAACCCCACAGACATGTTCACAGGCCAGTCGGTTCTGGTCAACCCTTCTTCAGATGAGGTTTTATTCTCAGATGACCCTAGGCTGTGCCAACTTAACAATGGAAGTTAACAAGAGACACAGGGTCCATGCCTCTTGACCCTGTGCTGTGAAAGTTCCAAGGGTGCATGGAATAGGGGAGAGCTGGACTCTTGCAGATTTGGGGGATGGAGAAAAATCAGGGGCTGGGCACACAAGAGGACAGACCACTTGGAACACTCACTGGTTGCAAGATGATTCCAACATGGCAGGGCATCTCAGTCCTTCTTGGTCTGTTAGGGAATGGGTGGTGTCAGATTCCCTCCAACACAGAAGTCCACTTTCAGTGGCTAGGTTACCACTGGTGCTTGGAGGATAAAGTCGTGGAACTCCGGTGGATGCTCTCCTCCACTTTAGCCGGGAGAGTTAAGGCTCACACATGACATTCAGAGAACACGTCTGAGTGTGCCTTGCACCAAAAGGAAGAGATGGAGTGTGCTGCTTGCTGCGTTGCATTAGTTAGAACTACAGGACAAACAGGGCTTGCTGAAGGCTGACAACTCCCTTGTCCTTGCCTGGCAAGGACCCACACCAAGAAAGCTCATGGTGAGGCAACCGTGGGTGACGCAGAACTGTAGACCACCTCCGCCAATGTGACCAGACTGGGAGCTGGGTCACATTCTCGCCATTATGTTTGAGGCTGGCAGTGGACAACCTGAAGCTGCAGGTCCTACTCCAAACTCCCCATTGCTCTCACTTGCACAGAACCCCAACTGTTTTTGCCCCTACCCTCCTGCTCTTTTCTCAGCTGCCTTACCCTAAATTCATGAAGAGCTTTGACCTAGGTCCTCCACTAAAGATAAAACCAGCCTCAGCTTGACCTCCAACTTCACAGAGATTACCTGTCCTGCCCCATATTCTGTGCTAAAAACAGCCAGTTCTATTTATACCCAACGAAGTGAGCCACAGGCAATTCACTTAAACAGTAGGTCAAGATTTTGAGGGCAGATTAAAGCAAGACTTGGGGTTCCTGCCAACAGCACTCGCCCGCCTGCTTTCTGTGGTAGTCGCTGTGTGTTTAGGGTGACTGGCTCTGCTCTTGTAGGGTATGTGTCTCTAACTCAGCTCCGGCCTCCAGCTTTTCACAGAGCCGACTGGCCTGCCCGAAGGACCCTGGTCCTGTGTGAAGATGAGTTGATCAGAGCACTGGGCAGTGACCAGGGAGGCCTGAGGGGTGGAAAGATGACAGAAAGAGGTCATGGCACTGTGAGGATCCAAACGTCTGGAGAGAAGACAGGGTAAAGTGTTTGCTGTGTAAGAACAAGGACCCAGAGGTCAGCTCTCCAGAGCCCTCATCAAAAGCAGGGCACAGCAGTGTTTGACCATAAACCCAGCAATAGGGAGCTGGATGCAGCTTGAACCCTGTCACTCATGGCCAACTATCCTAGCTGAATGGCTGAGATCTAGGTGGAGTGGGAGGAGATCCTGTCTCAAAAAATAGGCGGAGAAAAATAAAGACCCCTGATGGTGTCCTCTGGCCTGCGTGTACACACACGTGTGTGCATATTCACAAATGAGCAACCCCCCCCACACACACAAGGGGGCGGGAGGAGAGACCCACTTAGGGCTGGGAAGGGGACTGTCCCCAGGAGAACCACACAACCAACTTTCTGTGTCTGGCTGCAAAACCCCAACCTGGAATTCACAGAGCAAGAGCTGAGCTCACCACTTCTCCCCCAAGACCAGGTTCTGGAGGTATGCAGGCTGACTCAACAGAAACGGGGAGCTTGCTCAGTGACTCAGACATCACACCGGCCAGGCTGATGTAATCCTCCATGTCAGTATCTGTGCAAATCCCAGTCTGCCTCTTCCCCAGCGTGAGCTCTACGAGGGCTGTGGCACAGCCGCTGGCTCGTGCTCTCGGCACGCAGTGCTCCTGTCTAGCCCAAGGCTCCTCCACCAGATCCCACCGATGTGAAAGCCATCTCAACAGGGCTTAAATGAGCACCAGAAAGGCTAGCACAGTGGAGGCTCCAACAGACTTTGACGGTGCTGGTTCAAGAGGACATTATAAGACCTCACCGGCAAGTACACAGCATTCATTTTCCCAGCAAAATGCTAGTGTGAGCTATTTCTCCATGGAATCTTTGGGGACTCAGGCATCTTCCATATATTTTTGCCCTCCTCCATGGACTCTACAATCTCAGAATTCAGAATGGCCGAGGAAGCTAGGCAGAGCAGGCTTTCTTCTTGGGATCTGAATTTGAAGCGTCCCCCACAGGCTCAAGTGTTTGAACACTTGGTCTCTAGACAGGGGTGTAGTTTGGGAAAATTGCAAAATTTTTAAGAAGTGGAGCCTCCATAAAGGAAGTACATCACGGAGGATAGGTCTTGAGGTTCTACAGCCCCGAGCCACTTCCTTTCCGCTGTTTCCTGACTTCCGCCAGCTGCCTCACGTTCCGGCCATCGTGCCTTCCCACGACGTTGGACAGTATCCTGTCCCACTGAGTTGAAATAAACCCTTCCCTTGCTTAAGTTGTTTCTGGCCAGGTATTTGGTCATGGAAATGGGAAACGCAGCTAGTTAAGCGCTATAGTTTGGTGGTTGCATACTCTCCTGAGGCCTGCGGTTAAGGTTAGCCTAAGGCTGTGCCGCTGGGAAGCAGTTGAACCTTTAAGGTGTGGAGTTTCATATGAGGTTCTTGCATTGGGGCTGTGGAGACCCTGTCCCTTCTCTCTGGTTCCCTGGCCAGGAGCTGAGCAGTTTGTTTTACGACTACACATCCCCTGTTAGCGCCACTCATCTTTCCCACCGTAACCATGACAACAGTGGAGCCACCCGACCGTGGACTTGAATTTCTTAAAACCTTTTTATCCTTCTAATTTAATTCTCTCTGGCATTTTGTTGCAGACACAGAAAACTAACTGGCATACTGCTACTCAGCTGTCTCTTTGAGCAGACTGCAGGCAACAATTCTGTGACACTTGGCGTTTCAGACAGTAAAGCGATTCTAGGAATGTTGTCATCGTGATGGAAGCTATGGGACCAGGGAACCATGGAGGTTCCTGTAAACACAGGAACTCACAACCGGGGGAAAGCCAGGCTTCGTGTGTCTGTGCATGCCTAGGAACACAGGCGCTCACAACCAGGGGAAGGGGGGGGGCTCATGTGTCAGCGCATGCCTAGGAACACAGGAGTTCACAACTTGGGGAAAGTCAGGCTTCAGGTGTATGTTTCTCAGAAGATGCCAGGTATTTATATGGGGAAAGAATTATCTTTCCACAAATAAACGTAAAACCATCATCGTCAACAGTAACAGCTGCACCACATCGTTCTCTCTACCTGCAGATGTTCAGTCTGAGACGCCAGAGCAGGCCCCGAACCCTGCATTGTACCTAACCCTGCATACGCTGTCCGTCTTTCTTGCCACAGAGCTCAGCTATCTCAGCATAGATTTCCTTTTTCTTTTTCTTTTTTGGTTTATAGCCTGTCCTAGAATTCGCTCTGTAGACCAACTTGGCCTCGAACTCATGAGATCCACCTGCTTCTGCCTCCCGAGTGCTGGGATTAAATGCATGAGCCACCACCACCTGGCCTAAACTTTTTTTTTCTTACCTTATTGGGAACTTTCACCTTTTCTTTGTAGAATAGTGATTCTCAACCTTTTTAATGCTGCAACCCTTTAATACAGTTCCTCATGTTGTGGTGACTGCAATTTTGCTATTATTACACATTGTAATATAAGTATCTGATAGGCAGAATATCTGATGTGTGATCCCACAAGGGTCGCGACCCATAGGTTGAGAACCACTGCCATAGCAGCATTTTAAGGTTTCTCCTGGGCGCAGCTGAATGACTGACATCACATCTGTTGATGTGTCAGGGCCGTGGTTAGGTAAACTCTTCATTGAACACAAGCACTATGACTCCACGATGGTTGCTCAGACAGCCCAAAGGGCTGCTGTGTGACTCTGGATGCATGTCATGCATGGAGCTTGAATGCGCTGGTCGAAGGGATGGTTCATGCTCCAGGACTGGATAGAGCAGACTGGTGTAAGGGCTCAGCTCCCTGCTGAGAACACACAGGATTAAGAACGATTTCTGGAGATTTTATACTTGTTCTTTTGAGCCCATGATTGGTCACAGGTGACTGACTGAGGCTGGGAAGGGGGATTTGCGGGTAGGGGGCAACTGTGGCAGGCATTGCGAGTCAGGCAAGGTTCAATGTAAAACACGAATTTTGATTTACTTCCTGTGCAAAGTAACCACGCGAAGAAACCTGGCAGAGGTCTGGGTGACTTACCTGGGTCACACAGCTGTGAAGTAACTGCCCGAGTATCGAACCAGCAGACTTGGGCCACTAGTGCCCTGGGGAATGTGTTTTGGTCTGTTTTCCAAACAAAAGCACTCTCCTCTGAAGCAAGAGCCAGCTCCAAGATGCGTAGTCTTTTCTAGTCATCAGCCTAACCTTCCAAGGTCACAAAGGGATTCAGCAGGGTTCCTGCCAAGTGCTTTAGCACAATGTGGAGGAGCCTGGGTCTACTCTAAGGATGCTGTAGGCTTCAGTAATTTCAAGGGTACAGGTGTATGGTGTGGCCAAATCATTAGAACTCCATTAGTTTGGTGTATCTGTCACCTTCATTTAAAAATCTGATTTATGTGACTGCAAGTTCCCCCATTTCATCTTGAATAATTGTCAGATTTAACAACCAGCTTGTAAAACTCCTGGCGATTTTACAATTGGCCGTCATGACCCCAGTACAAGCTGACTTTGACCTCCACTGCCTGGGCCAGCCTCACAAACAACTTAAAACCACATAGGAAGAGTGTACGTGTACGCCCCTCAAAACACGGTGACCTCTTGTTTTCATCCAACTGGGACTTCTGCCTGACAGACCAGCTCCACGTCTTTCTTCCTCGTGTCTGACCCCAGCAGCTCAGGGCTAATACAGGAAACCCAAGGTTTAAAATGCAAACCCTTTGCTTTTTTTAAAGCTCTTACTGCTCGGAAGAGTGAGGCCCCCTTTACTTTCCTGTAGGTCATCCCCACTGCTTCCTGGTGCTGTGTCTATGCTGAATAAGGCATCACCTCTCACAAGTCACCAGGTGCCAGCTCGTGAGCCTAGTCTGCAGGGTTTCAGAAGAGTCCAACCCATGCCAAGGGGTGGCGAGGCTCACATCCCTTGGCATCCAGGACCACGGCTAAGTCTTGTGAGCTCACACTGCTGCGGAGGGAAGGGATGCTGCTGGGGTTGGCCAAGAACTTGACCTGGGGCTAGGGCTGTGCTGAAGGAATGCGATCCTCACCTTGGCTTCCTGGACCCTCCATTGTCCAGGCTTCTCCGTCCCAGCATTCCACGAGGATTTTGTTGGAAGAAAGTGATCTGCTTTAAGGAAGTCTTTGAAGGACTGGAGGTGTGGTTCAGTGCTGGAGAGCCGCTTTAGTCTCTGCCACGCTGTCTATGTCACGCCGGGGCTCTGCAAACCATCGGTTGGAGTGTTTCCTAAAGACTCTGTCTCTGCTTAGAAGAATGGTCCTATAAAGTACAAGGTTCTAGTCTCCATCCTTCATTCTTTGATTCAGCTTGGGGGTGGTCACTCTTCCGCAGGACGTCACAGCCTGGGTTATTCTTCCCACCCTGCCCTCTTGGATATCATACTTCTCACCCCGCATCTTTCTCACCAGACTGTTACCCTAGTGAGGAAGTGGACAGTGTGTATATGGACTTTCGTGTTTTCTGAATGACCTGGCGGGAAAGAGATGCTCACTTAGAGTTTAAGTGACTTAGATGATGGAATGTGTAGCATCACCACCAGCTCATTATTTTCTTATGGAAGCTCAAAGGGGACATAAAACTCCTTGTGTATTAAAGTGGTCGTTTAAATGAGAAATGTCTGCCAGAGGCTGGTGTGTTTGGAAACTTGGTTCCCGGGTGGTGGCACTGTTGGGAAATGTTGTGGAGCCTTCAAGAGGTACAGGCATGCTGGAGGAAGTGAGTGGCTTGTGGGGAGGGCTTTATCCCACATCCTGTTCTCTTTCTCTGCGTCTGGTGTGGGGATGATAATCACCCAGCTTCCTGCTCCTGCCTTCATGCTTTCCTTGCCTTCCTCGCCATGATGGACCCTATGCCTCAGGAATCGTAAGTCAGAGTTGACTCCCCACCCCCAATTTGCTTTCCATCAAGGTGGTCCTGCCACAGCAACAAAGCGACAAAGGCAGAGGGGTCTGGGCTTCATTTCATTCTGGAATGTTCTTTCTCCTGGTCTGTTGAAGAAGGGATAGCAAATGCATGAATGGATTTTTAAACTATTTCCATGACAATAAGTTCAGCCATTTCCCCAGTGCAATAATATTTATGAAAATACTCTAGACTCTCTAAAGGAAAAATCAGTGTGGTGCATGCACCTAGGGAATGCCAGTGTTTACACACACAGAGGAGATGCCAGCATGTGCACACTCAGAGGGGATAACAATGTGTGCACACACAGGGGGGGATGCTAGTGTGTGATCTAGAGGGCATGCCAGTATGTGCACACAAAGAAGGGATGCCATAGAGGGGAATGCCAGTGTGTGCACACACAGGGGGATGCTAGTGTGTGATCTAGAGTGAATGCCAGTGTGAGCACACACAGAGGGGATGCCATAGAGGGGGTGCCAGTGTGTGAGATGCCAGTGTGAGCACACACAGAGGGGATGCCATGGAGGGGGTGCCAGTGTGTGAGATGCCAGTGTGTGACATAGAGGGCATGCCAGTGTGTACACACACATAGAAGATGCATGGGAGCATGGGAAGTTTCCTGACATCTCGACAGAACTCACATCTGGAAAATGATGTTTGAGGAGGGGAAGAAGGGAAGGAGCTGGATGGGGAGATGTTTGTTCGATGCTTTATTTCTTACAGAGACAAGCAGAACGCCCATGGCCAAGTCTTGACCGTAATGGTGATTTTTACTAACAGCCAAGTGGAGGTGTATCCGGGAAGCAGTAAACTTCATGAGTAAAGGAGACAGCTTGGGGAGTTTTAACTTGGGCCCCCTGTGAAACCATAAACACGGCCGAGATCAGAACGTTCACCCACTCACCCCAAGACTCCTCCTGCTTTTTTGAACCCTTTATTTCTCAGCTCAACCCTTCTCTCCATCACGGAGGGGGGGCGGGAGGAGAGAGCTTGAATCTCTACACCTTCCAGTGTGATGAGCTGTTCTGGAATATACATCTGATATCCCAGCAAGCAAGTAGTGTCTTCTTCTGAGGACAATCAGCATCCTGCTCATGGCTGAGGGGCTTGACACAAACAGGACCTCGGCCCAATCAACTCTTCTTTTCCCTGTCTTCATCTGACACCTCCAGTCCCTAGACATATCTTGCCTCCTATCTGATGAGACTAAGTACTTGGGCAAAGTAGCCAGCCTAGGGAACTTTGTGCACGTTGACATTTTCAGCTTGAACAGCACAGGCAGAAATAGGGAACTGGAGATACTGTGGTCAAAGTCAGCAACTTGAAACGTTGTCTTTGAGAACAACACTGCATGAAAGAATATCTTCTTCAGAAAAAAAAAAGTTCTAGACTATTTGAACCAAAAATTGTCTTTAGTTCCCCATAGGAAGTCAGTTCTGTGTTCGTCTTGGCAAGTAAGAGGTGGCAGAATGTATAGGGTGAGCCAGATATGCCCCCACCTAGAACATTTTAAAGAAAGGCCTTTCTTGTCACCTCCCACGTTCACTCTGTGGTACCTCCACCCAGCCCGCTGTGTTGTTAGATTCTGCCATCAATAACTCAGACACACAGCCGGTGCGCCAGTTGGTAGGACATGGCACACTGGGGGGTTGGGGAGTCTCCACCACCAACTGGGAACTGGAACCATATGCAAACTGTCTAGCTCCTGTGTCTGTCACCTAGAATGGGAAGACTGGAAGGCTGGATTCAGCATAGACAGTGCCCAGATATGAACTCTGATACGCTGTGAATGCCGCACAGACTGGATGCCAGGCTCCAACAGATCGCCTTTCCTGAGGGAATGTCAGCTGAGCAAATGTGTCCCTGAGAGCAGGCTGGAACACCCACTTCACCTTACAAGGTCTCAAGGACAGTTCAGATTCTTGGGTGGCCACTGTAGCCCAGGTCTGATAGGGGACCAGCGAGACCCGTCTTGAAGACTACCATAGAGGATATAAGTTAGCTCATCGGGGCTGCCCTAAATGGACACCAGACATATGAGCAAACCACAGATTTTTTTTTCTCATGGTTCTGGGGGCTACACACTCTCTACCCGATCAGAATACACCTAGTGGCTTCATTGCACTTTAATTATTTCTTTATTACAAATGTTTCTGAACCAGGAAAGAGAGCTCCAGCAAGTGAGGATGGAGAGTGAGAGACAAAAAGGATTCCTGCCTGCCTTAGTCAGGGTGACTATGCTGTGATGGACACCGTGACCAAAGCAACTTGGGGAGGAAAGGGTTCATTTGGCTCACACTTCATCATCACTGTTCATCACTGAAGGAAATCAGGACAGGAACTCAAACAGGGTAGGAACCTGGAGGTAGGAGCTGATGCTGACTTACTGACTTGCTCCTCATGGCTTGCTCAGCCTGCTTTCTTATAGAATCCAGAACCACAAGCCCAGGCATAGCAACACCCACCATGGGCTGAGCTCTCCCCCATCAATCACTAACTAAGAAAATATCCTACATGCCTGCCTACAGCCAGATCTTAAGCCGGCATTTTCCCAGCTGAGGCTCCCCCTCTCCAAAGACTGTAGCTTGAGTCAAGTTGACAGAACCTAGGCAGCACATCTCTGCAACAAGATGGTGTGGAATCTGTGTTGGAAAAGTGCAACCTGCCCCAGCAAGTGAAGTCCAAAGAAAGGATGTGTCAAGATCTCATCACCTCTATAGCCCAGAATGGTCTTTAAAAAGGCAAAACCTCCTTAGGAATAAATGGCACCATGACTCCATGTGGGGGAAAATCAGAAGCAAAGACAGTCTCTGAACTTGAAACATTATTGGTTTCTAATGGCTCCATCGAATATACTTGGGAGACAGCCTACAATCATTCAGCTGACCTTTACCCGCTAAAAGTCAAAAGGTACCAAGAACTCTGTGTCTGGGATGGACTGTCCCCCTAGACTGCCCACCTCCAGCACCTTGTCTTCTCTTCCCTCAGCCGTTTCCCTCTAGTTCTCTGCTGCCAGCCATGCCTCTGTTGCAGAGACCGACACTTCCTCTTGCTCTGAAACTCTGAATGCACTGTTGTCCTTTATAAAACGGAGCATAGTGCAAATCTCTTTGTGCAGCATCCTCTTAGACAGCTGATGTCCTGACTCCTGGGAATGGAAAGTAGGTTGCACAGAAGAGGATGCTTTATTATATATAGGTTTGGGTTAAAGGTTAAAAAGTATCTCTGATCTCCACTAGTTTAAAACACCTCTCACCAATAGAGAAAGAAATACTAACCTTTTGTGTGTGTGTGTGTTTGTGTGTGTGTGTGAAGGCCAGATGAGTGTTTTTCTCAATCACTATTTTTCTTATTTTTTTTATTTGATACAAGGTCTCTCATTAAACCTGGAACACTCTGGCTCAGCTAGACTAACTGGTCAGCAAGTGTAAAGGATCCTCCTGTCCCTGTCTCTCAGTTCTGGGATTATAGGTGCATGCAATTGTGTCTGGTTTATTGCTGTGGGTTCTGGGGAACTGAACATGGGCCCTCATGCTTATACAGCAAACACTTTACCAACTGAGAATTCTCCCAAGCTTAAGAAATGTCAGCTTTCTAACTGAGGCCCCTGGTAACCGCTCTTCATGTCTCCCACCCCCTTGAACCTTACTGTGAGCCAATGGACAGCTCTGTAGCACACTGATCTCTAAATGATCCTCTGATGACCTTAAAGTGCTGGCCTCCTGGAACTGAAGGTTGAACCTTTGGCACCTGTGGCCCAACTTACCCAGGAGCAGTGAGTGATAGATTTTGTGTGGACCTTGGATGTTATGCTGGTACCTACTGACAGAGGGTGTGAACTTCAGGAAACACTTTTCTCATGCATCATGAGCTGGTGAGGGAGAATTGTCTGTATTCTGTCAATCATGTTTTAAATAAATGCTGATTGGCCAAGCAGGAAGTATAGGCAGGTCAACCAGACGGGAAGTAGAGGCAGGGTGAGGAGAACAGAAAAATTCTGGGAAGGAGGAAACCCATTCTCCAGAGTCCTACCCAGACATCAAAGAAGCAGGATGTGACCTGCCCTGCTGAAAAAGGTACTGAGCTGTGTGGCTAACATATATTAGAATAATGGACTGTTAAACATTATAAGAGCTAATACAAAGCCTGAGCTAATGGGCCAATCAGTTTATATCTAATGTAGATTTCTGTGTGATTCTTTGGGGCTAAAAGCTGTGGGAACTGGGCAGGAAAGAAACCCCGACAAGCCTGGCCCTCATGTTACAATGAGCCCTTCTGATCTTTGGATCCTCAGCTTCCTCTGCTCTGTCTAATGCTTGCCAGAAATCAGTAACAGGAAGTCAATCCTTCATATAGCCAGTGTTCCAGCCAGCTTCAGCTGTCAACAACCTAGAGTCCTTGAAGAGGGAGTCTCAGCTGAGGGAATGCCCAGGGCAGATTGGCCTGTGGCCATGTCTGTAAGGGATTGTCTTTATTGCTAATTCATTTGGAGGACCCAGTCCTTTACGGACAGCACTATCCCTAAGCAGATGGCCCTGGGCTAGGCTATATAAGAAAGATAGCTAAAGATATAAAGATAGCCAGCCAGAGGGGAGAGAGTATAAGGGAGAGAGTCAACAAGCAGTGTCCTCTATGGGTTCTGTTTTAATTCTCTATTTAAATTCCTGGCCTGATTTTCCTCTGTGACCCGGAAGTGTATGCCAAATGAAACTTTGCTTTCTCTATGTCACTTTTAGTCAGAGTGGTGTTTTTTTTTTTTTTTTTTTTTTTTTTATTTTTCGAGACAGGGTTTCTCCGTAGCTTTTTAGTTCCTGTCTTGGAACTAGCTCTTCTAGACCAGGCTGGCCTCAAACTCACAGAGATCCACCTGCTCTGCCTCCTGAGTGCTGGGATTAAAGGCATGTGCCACCACTGCCCGGCTAGTCAGAGTGTTTTATTACAGCAATGAAAAGGACATTAGGATGACCTGCTTATTGAATAAACTGGAGTTGGAGAAATCTTAGGGAGGGTGTTATATCTTATTCCACCTCTATGAATCATCTCTACTCTCTCAGTGAGCATCGTAGGTAGAAACTGAGGTTCTTGGTACTATTTACTGATGTGAAGAGTCTCATCTCAGAAAGTATGTTGGTTAATTCAATGACATGATCAAACCTTCAATACACTGTTAAAACACTGTCTTCTTAGCTTGTTTCAGAGCCAGACAGTGTATGTGTCACTCAATGTCTCCCTCCTAGCCAGCCTCCAAGGCAAAAAAAAGAACCTGGAGGTGCCATCCTTTTGTGAGGTATGGCCATCTCAGTCATAACCACCCTGCCGCCCACCCCGACCATTTTTTTTTCCAAATAAATTTCAGAAAAGGGGACTCATGATATTTTGGTTCTTTTCTTGTTTTTTACTAAAATATCGGACAAAAGCAACTTCGGGGGGGGGGGGAGTTTGACTTGTCTCGCAGTCTACATACACACAGTCCTCCATCATGGTGGGGAAGGCATGGCAGCAGGAGACTGAGGTGGCCGGTCACAATGCACCTGTAGTCAGGGAGCAGTGAGAGAGATGAACGCTGGCACTCAGCTCCTGCTCACACTGTTCAAGTCCACAGCCCATGGAAAGGTGCTGGCTTCCCACTTCAACGAACCTAATTTAGAGACTCTCTCACAGACATGCTAGAGGTTGGCTTCCATGGTGACCCTGAAGTCCTACAAAGCTGATAATGGATATTAACTATCACACGCTGTACCCCTTCCCTGGTGACTTCGTCACATTGCTTGATCAGAGGGGACTGTGTTCTGTCCCTTGTGGTGGAACAGCATTGCTATCTAAAGAGCCTTACCATCTGTAGGACACTGAAGGTGGATGCTCTGCTGCTCTTACTCGCTTTCCCAGACTTGGCTGGTCCCACACACTGGGCGGAGCTTCTTGTTGGAGTACGCTCTTATGTTCCTCTGCAGTAGACCGTGGTGATTACAAATCATGACTATGTTTCTAAACTCTGTCTTCTGACTGCCATTGCTTCAGTTTTTATGATTTTTGTACTTATTGTACAAAAGCAGACTTTGACTAAGGTTTTGTTTTTGTGTGTTATCTAAAAGTTATGATAGTTTTATAAGTAATAAGTTCATTTTTTCTTTTTAGAAGACTAAAATTCTTGTTTAACAAATAGCCTTCTCACATGACTTTTTCTCTTGACTTTTCACTTTTTTAATTTTAATAATTTCTAGCCTTCTGTATTTCTTCAACGAATACTGTCAATTTAAGAAATGGCGTTTGAGAAACAAGCCATTTAATTTTTTCTTCAAATTTTCTAGCAAATAGTTTGCTGTCTCCCTGAAACTATCATAGGTCCTATCTACATCTCTCTGTGATCAATCACCATCAGTCACCATCAATCTGTAGTCAGTTATCCTTTCTTCTGATCATCTATCAGTCCATCTGTCTATCATCTATCCATCTATCACCAGTTTATCCACTCTTCATCTATCTATTATCTGTTTGACTGTTAAAATATAAGTTTCTGTTTACCGACAGCTGTATCCTTGTAAGAGAAGCACAGCAAAGCCCTGAACACCCTGGACACCAGTCCAGCTTGTCTGTAGGAAATATGGTTTTGATCAACCATTATGTCCATTTTTAACAGTTGGAAGTGCTCTCTATTTTGTAGTGTGGGATTCTTGTATGATGATGTGCTCACACACATAAAAAGGAAAACACTGGTGGAGATGTTCCCCAGCTCCTTTCCCGCCAGGGCCCGGTGAGTCATTTCTGGAAGCTTCTCTGCTACCACTTCAGTCTCCTTGTGTATCCATTCCCCCCTCCCCTGCAACTCTTCTGGCCACTGGGTTTTCTCAGAAGGGCCATCTGGTCTTGTAGGCCAGAGTCCCCAGCAGACCCCTAAAACAGCTCCATGGGCTGTCCTCCAACCGCAGGGCTGCATCCAATGTCACCAGCCCCACAGCTCAGTGGATGGCAGAGCATGTCACCTCCAGGGATCCTGGGGTACTTCCAGGGTTAGGTTTTCTTGTGGGCACAGCTCTATGTATTGGGAAAAAGTGGTTTTGTGGCTTTTTAGATTTATTTACTTTTTGCTTTATGTGTATGGGTGTTTTGACTGCATATATATCTCTGTGCCACGTATAGACTTGGTTCCCACAGAGGACAGAAGAAGGTGCTATACCCCTGGAACTGGAGTTACAGAGTTGTTAGCCACTCTCTGGGTGCTGAGAATCAAACCCAGGTCCTCTGGAAGAGCAGCAAATGCTCTTAATTGGTGAGCCATCTCTCCAGCACCTGGCTTGGTGTCTTGTCACTAGGCACTGGTCTAATGACCTTCAGCTTGACAGTTGTGACTCTGTGACTCTGAGTTAAGGTGACCAGCAACTTTAAAGGCACTAAAATCTCAAGACCATGACCCTCAGTGGAATCACAGACCCAGTTTCTAGGGCAACTTTAATGATATTTGTTTTGTTCTTACCAGATGGCGAACAGACGGAGTAATCCTTCCCGAGTGTGTGAGGATTTGAGGTCATTGTGGGAAAAAGCAGCATCTGAAACACTGCTGTGCTGTGTCCTGTCACACATCAGAGAGTAGTGGGGTTTGTGGTCAGGGGGATTCTGGGTTTATATACAAGTACTGGCCTGGCTCACAGGGAAACTGTTTCCAGTCTGCTTACGGAAGACAGAAGTATAATTGCAATGTTCCGAGGGTCTGTAAAGGCTGTGGCGCTGCTTGCTGAGAGTCCTTGCCTTGGAGGGCAGGGAAAGAGATCTGTGGTGGGCAGTGCTGGCCTGAGCTTAGGGGGATTGATATCTGGTGTCTGGTGGAGGTCAGAACACCATTAGTGACAAACTTGGTTTGAAGATTGAATTTGGGTGATGTGAAGTAGTCCATTGATTTATCATCTTCTAGTTCAGCTCTTGTTTTCTTTGAACTTGGTCTGTACTCCAGTCCCCGACCCTCAGACAGGGGAGCACACTGCATCAAGAGAGACACCACTGGGGAGCCACACCCAGTCTGTTCAGACAGCACAGCGTTCAAGGATTCTGGGATGGGAACGGTTATGCTTTGAGTGGAGAGCCCTGGGCACCAAGATACCACAGCCTACCTCTTCTTTCAATACTGTGAGACACTGAGCTAGGGGTGAGATATTGGTTTACCATCAGGACATGTTAATTCCTTCTGTGTATGCTGCTGTTAGCAAAACATGCTCATCGGTGTGTGACACACACATCTCTAAACAGTCCATGTTAAACCCACAACCACACTAACAGCTGTGTGTGTCTTCCCCGCCTGTTGTTTCTTTCATTTTGAAACAAGCTCACTCACCAGTTGGTGAAGCTGGCTGGCCAGGAGCCCACCAAAGTCACTGTTACAGGCACACACCACCTTCCTTGACTTTTTAACGTAAGTCCTGCATATCAAACTCAGCCCTTCTCATTTGCTAGGGAGGAACTTCACCAACTGGGCTGTGTCCACGTCCCCTGTGAGTGTTCTTGCACGCACATTTTCCAAAGGTAGATTGAGGAAGGCAGTCGTCTTCTGAATACACTGCCTCTCCACAGCAGGTTGCTTCTGTGAGGTCCTCACCTCCACCAGCTGATGGAGGAAGGTCACTGGTTAATTAAATAAAGAAGCTGCTTGCCCTGATAGGTTAAAACATAAGGTGGGAGGAGTAAACAGAGCAGAACACTAGGAGGAAGAGGAAGTGAGCTCAGAGACTCGACAGCTCTCCTCTCTCCTCTCGGGGGCAGACGCCTCAGAGAGAGACACGATGCTCCACTCTTGCGGGCAGAGGCGAGAGCTCTGCTCTCTGAGGCACACGCGATGAAGCTCCGACTCAGGATGGACATAGGCTAGAATCTCCCTGGTAAGCCACCTTGTGGGCTACAGCAGATGATTAGAAATGGGCTAGTTCAGGTGCGAGAGTTAGCCTAGAAGAGGCTAGATAGAAATGGCCAAGCAGTGATTAAAAGAATACAGTGTCCGTGTAATTATTTCGGGTAAAGCTAGCCGGAGGCAGCCGGGGTGCTGGGGACGCAGCCCCGCCACTCCTATTACTACAACCAGCCCCACACTGCAGCCAGCTTTGCAGCTGTTTCCAACCGAGTGGGTGTGACATGGGATCTCAACCTGGTGGTGACTTGCACAACCTCCAAACTTTAATCAAGTTCAAACTGTGTGCATTTATTGAGTACTATGTGCTCTTTTGATACGTGTGCATCCCATAATGTTCAGATCAGTGTAAGAACATCATGTAATGTCAAGTCACAGTAAACATAGTGTCTCCTTAGATGTTTGTCGTATGTTACGGTCAATTCTCTCAGGATGGTCTCATAGCCTACACTATGGATGCAGATGTGGATTTAATATCATCATTTAATATCACCGTAGCAGTTCCCAGCCTGCCTCGTGCCTGTCTCGCCGTAACTCTGCACTTGCCCAGGTCTCCCCCACATCGCTCTCACCCTCCTCTTCCCAGCCTCTGATGATCATCATCCCAGGCTCTTCTATGACATCAACTTTTAGATTCCACATGCGGTGAGATCATGCCCTATTTGTCTTCCCATGCCGGCTTATCTCACTTAACCCAAGGTCCTCCCGTTCCATCTAATCTGTCTCCAATGATGGATTATCATCCTTTTATGGCTGAACCATGCTCCATTGTGAGCACGGACCACATTTTTCTTTATCCATTCATCAAGTGTGTCCCAGGTTTTAATGAGATTTTTAGATCATTCTGGGGTTTGTGACATTCAAGATTCTCTCTCTCTGTCTCTCTCTCTCTGCTTAAGATATAATTAAACCTTTAAATATAATGTATAGATAAGTCAATAGTCCGAATAATTTGGGGTTTATGTATGCCAGAGACATTACCTAGTTTTCTTACCTTAAAATTCTTATTAGGTGGGGCTGGAGATGGCTTAGTGGTTAAGAGCACTGACTGCTCTTCCAGAGGACCCGGGTTCAGTTCCCAGCACCCACATGGCAGCTCATGACTGTCTGAAGATCCAGTTCCAGGGGATCATCCAGTTCTAGGGGATCTGACACCTTCACATACAATAAAATAAAATAAAGTAAAAGTGTACATAAAATAAAGTAAATTCTTAAAAAAATTCTTATTAGGTAATAAATAATCTTATATAACTAAGAGATTATGCATATTTAAAATTATACAACTAAAACTTTCCCTCCTACCACCACCCAGCCAGATTAGCTTCTGAAAACAAAGGTAGAACAGAATTGGTAACCACTGTCACCTTTCTTGAGTCTGTCCAGATATTTTACTGACGATCAGAAGATGGGCATCTATCTGTACATTACTTTCCCCAGCTCGGGCATAGTGTGCTTCTCTGTCTTTCTCTTTTTCACTTAGCTTTGTGTCTTGAGGTCTTACACCTTTGAGTTTATGAGAGGTTAAGCCAATGTCTTCCTAAGGATGGATGTCCATGGTTTCATTATGCTAACTCTGTTTGACCAGTCTCCTGCGGATGGAGGTCTGAGCCTTTATGATACCCACTACCATAAAAAAAACTTCAGTGAATCTGGGTGGGCTGGTGCATGTCTGTAACTCTAGCATTTGAAGGGTGGAGGTGAGAGGGCCAGAGCATCAAGAGTTCACTTCACGCCAGGCGGTGGTGGCGCACGCCTTTAATCCCAGCACTTGGGGGGCAGAGGCAGGCAGATCTCTGTGAGTTCAAGGCCAGCCTGGTCTACAAGAGCTAGTTCCAGGACAGACTACAAAACTACAGAGAAACCCTGTCTCAAAAATCAAAAAAAAAAAAAGAGAGAGAGTTCATTTCAAAACAAAACCCACAAATGGACAAACAAAACACAAAATGAAGGCAAATCCATTTCACTACAGAATCCCATGCAAGGAAGTGGATTCCAGAAACAAAAGCCAAGGAGAGTTCACGCCACTCTGTGACGTGACTGGGCCATTTCACTTTTCCACCACTGTGAAAAAAAAAAAGTTAGAAAAACAGAAAGAAGAGAAAAGAAAATCCGATTGTAACACTCCTTCATGACAATCACATAGAACAGAAAATTGGGTGTCTGTAGATAAATGTTTATTGGCACACAGTGATGTCACTCCTAGGCATACTGCCTGCTGTTTTCCCTAGGCAGGGACAGACAGGAGCAGTGTCCTCTCCCCACTTTGTGCTCAAATACATGGAATCCCGGAGGTGTCTTTAAGTTAAAGCAGCTCTCCAGAGGCAGGTGACACCATGCGCTTCCAGTGTGAGGACATCTTTACCCTGTTACTCCTCCGGAAGTAAAGCACAAGGCACCGGGGGACACAGACCATGCTATCTGGTGAATAGGGAAGACGTCTCTGCTACCCAGGGGCCTTGTGACCATGCCAGGCCTCTTCTGATGGGAGATGGGTTGGTGTGACAAGGATGAGCACTTGCTATTAGCAGAAGAACTAAGAAACTTCATAGCTATCTTCATTAGGGTTTCTAGTGCTGTGAAGAGACACCATGACCACGGCAGCTCTTGTGAAGAAAGCGTTTAATTGGGGCTGACTTGCAGTTTGAGCGGTTTAGTCCATTACTGCCCTGGCAAAAGCATAGCAGCATGCAGATAGACACGGTGCTAGAGAAGGAGCTGAGAGTTCCACATCTGGATCTGCAGGCAGCAGGAAGAGACAGTGAGCCACTGTGGGTGTGTCCTCCAAACCCCACCCACTAATGATTCACTTCCTCCAACAGAGCCACACCTCCTAATAGTGCCACTCCCTACAGACCTATGGGGGCCGTTTTTACTCAAACCACTACAAAATGTAACACATGTTCACAGCAGAATCACTTCACAAAGTACACATACACACACACACAGATACATATGTGCACACACATACATTGTTTTCGGGAGCTCATTCATACACCAAGCAAAGCCTTTTAGCGATACTAAATTAACCATGTTGGGTTTGATTGGTTAAAAAGCATATCCAGGGAAAACAGGATAGCTGGTCAGCTTCCCCAGAAAGAGCGCTTGCTCTTTAGGCTTGAGAACATTGGGATGATGCTCTCTGGCAGTTAGGAAGTCAAACAAAATGGCAAAGCTCTTGTGGGCAGTTGCAAAAGGCAAAACTGTATGCTTTCAGAATAACTCAGTGATTATTGTAGTTATCTTTATTAGCTGGAGATGGCAGCTCATGCACGTGGTCCTGGCACAGGGGAGGCTGAAGCAGGAGGATCACTATGAGTTTGAGGCCAGTTTAGACTGCATATTGAGATTCTGCCTTATGGGAAAAAAAAACAAGAAGAAAGAGAAAGAAAAAAGGGAGGAAGAGGAAGAAAATGGGAGGAAGGAGAGAAGAAAGGAGAAAGAAGATGAAGAGGGAGAGGAGGAGGCGTTATCTTTAGTACTTTGGGCCTAAAAAGGCTTTTAAAATGAGACTCAGTGCAAACAAAATAGATCAAACATATAATCTATAATATGCTATAAATAAGGTGCCATGCAATTTTAGTTAACCTAAAGTTGTGAAAGGTCTTGCCCAGAACCAGCCAATTCTAACATGTGATTGTCTCAGGTTAATAGATGTCTTCAGCCTGCGTTCGTTCTTTCCCATCCAGGAAATATCTATATGCAGTGTTTGGCCTGTCAGAGCTCACCTGTAGTGGAGGGGCCGTGATTGAACCTTGATTCAGCTGGAGCGTCCAGCCCCAAAGGATCTCTTGTCCTGACGTGTGTCCCCTGTGAGGTGGTGATCCCCAGGAAGCGAGGCTCATGGGTGAACTTACAATGTTAGGAGCACAGGACACTCCTGGAGAGGTCACTGACTGTGTGACATGAGAGGTGACTACCCATCCAGGAATTCACCGTTTTTGTCCAATACCCTCTTCCCCCGGGGAAGCAAACTAGGACTCGTTAGCTTTCTGTTGCTCTGATGAACACCAGGACCAGAAGCAGCCTGGAGAGGAAAGGGTTTATCTGGCCTGTGTTCCCATCACAGGTCCATCATTGAGGGAACTCAGGGCAGAAACTGAAGCAGAGACAGAGGTGGGAACCAGGGAGGAACGGCGCTTCCTGGCTTGCTCCTCAGCCTCACAGTCGGCTCTTTCTTAAAATTAGGAATATCAGGGGTGGAGGGTGAGCATGGCAGATGGGGAGTGGCAGGGACAGAGGGAGCAACCCTCAGGAAAAGAAGAGGGATCCTGGTACCTGGGGAGATGACTCAGTTGGGAGAGTGCATGCATTAGGGCTGCATTTGTGCTCTTGTGATCCCAGCCCGGGGGGAGGGAGAGACTGCAGGATCCCTGTAGCTCTGTGGCTAGCCAGCCTTGGCTCATTGGCAAAGTCCTAGTGCCTGGTCTCAACAAGAGGAAGAACCCCCTCCCGCCCCGACAAAAATCAAGTTAGACAGCACCTGAGGAATGGCATGACATAGACTTCTGGCCTGCATGCACACACCTATACACACACACGCACACACACCTGTAAACATAGACATGCATGCCTTCATACATACATGCATACACTGTCGCACACATACGCACACACATATGCACATACCAGCATACACACATATGACATCAATCTTTCTAATAGGCTGGTCTCAGGGGCTCTGCCACAGTGGCAGAAAGCTGGCAGATGTGGGAGCGGAAGATGTACTTTCCCCTCTCCAGCCTTCTTTCTGAGGCCAGCAATTTACTGGATGCAAAATATGTCCAAATGTACATAAATGTCTTGGGTTGGGGTAACATGGAAGGAAAGAAGTCCCCAGTTCAGCTTCTCTCCCAACAGACTTGGACTCCCTTGAGAAACTGTGTGAAATCTCAGTGAGAACTACCCTGTTGTGGTTTACTTCACACAGATCTCAGAAACAAGATGGGATGGACGGAGGGGGGCCTACTCCACTAAGACCCCTGAAGAGCCACAGAGAAAATAAGGCTCCATATCAGCCTCGAGTGTCTGAAATAGCAAGGTCAAGCCTGCCCTGTTACAAACTTGCTGATTAAAAGTGAGGCAGAGATGAGCAGAGACCCCAAACCAGCAAGATACCAAACTCAAGCAGCCACTGTGCAGCTCCTACACAGATGGGCTCCAGGACAGATGAGCAAGGCCAGAGTGGACACGACCTACAGAAACAGGTGCTTGGAGAGGCCCAGGCAGTCACCATCATCCTCAGGCAAGGACTCTGCCCTCAGCCAGCTGCAGGACACTCCCCTTGCCCCCTGGGCAAGAGCACTATCATCCAATCCTGTCACAGAAGCCAGAGAGCCATGGTCAGCGACATCTGCCAAGCCAGCCCGAGGAAAAGTGACCTCCAGTCACTTCAAGAGCTCTTGGTTTCCTCGTCTGTGAAATGGGGTTCTGAGCATGCTCAAATACACTCCGTGGACATCAAATGAGAGGCTCTGACCTCAGACACCTGGCACTGAACTTGGGGGTAGCTTTGAGAGTGTAGGTTGCCACCCATTAGTAGAAGGAAAATCAGATTGGCAAGCTGCAGCTCTAGCTGAAAGTTTCTGTTTTAATTCAGCACGGTTTATGTGGTGGCAGGGAAAGGAACTGTTGAATTTAGCTTTTTCTTTTTTTTTAATTTTACTTTTAGCTTTGTTTGGGTCGATGGTTACATGTGAGTGGGGCCAGGGTTGACTCCAGGTATCTTCCTCAGTTTCTCTCCACCTCACTTTTTAAGACAGAATGTCCCACTGAGCCTGGAGCTCCTCAATCAATTAGGGTAGCCTGGCTGGCCAGAGAGCCCCAGGGACACCTTGTCCCCACCTCTGGAGCACTGGAATTATAGGTATGCACCACCACACCCAACATTCTCACACAGGGACTGGGAATCGAACTCTGGTCCTCGTGTTTGTGTGGCAGGCACTTTACCCAGCAAGCCACCTCTAGCTTCTTGGAGTCAAGAGATTTGACTTCAGCTTTGTTAAAAGTGTTTCCTTACTAAGGCCTAGTAGGCAGCTTTTTGTGAAGAGCTCTTGGTTTCCTCATCTGTGAAATTCTTTTGAAATTTTAGTTTCAGACTTATCTTATGCAATAATATATTTGTGGGAAAACCTGGGAAATCATCATATTAGGTGACCACGATTTTGTCTCCTTTTTCCTACAACCTTTCTTGTGTTCCTCAGGAAAAAACAAAAACATAGTGTTTCTTTGACCAAGTGGAGCAGTGATGTCTTCAAATCCATCCTAATTTGCGAATGCCTTTTATATCCTCAGGTATGCACAGACACCCCCTTCCAGGACGTGTGGCATAGGACACCCACTCTAGGACCTTTCTTCAGGAGCCACAGGGGCCGCCTCCCACGGTGTTCTCTGGAGTGACCCTGGAGAAGGCGGCAGGCTCTCTACTGCTTTGCTGACTGCCTGCTAGGCTTTGCATGCCTCTCCTCAGGTTAGTCTGCTAACATTTGGCTGCATGAACACAGTGTGCACGTGTGTGTGTGTGTGTGTGTGTGTGTGTGCACGCGCGCGTGTGTGTGTTCATGTGTATGCAGTTGTACGTGCCTCTGGTGACCAGAGGACAATCCCAGGGGTCACTCAGGAGCCATCTACCTTTGAACTGTTTGTTTTGAGACCGCATCTCTTATTGACCTCGAGTTACCTTTTACTCTTTTTCTTTACCAGTTACTTTATGTGTGTGTGTAAATGTGTGTAAAGGTGCATACATATTAGGTGCACCTGTGCATGCAGGTGTCTGTGTACATGTATGCATTCGCCAGTACACCACCTCAAGTGTCATTCCTAAGATGCTGGAATGACACGTTTTTCATTAAGGAAGGGCCTCTCGCTGATTGGAAACCGGTTGAACAGGTTAGGATGGATGGTCATCAAATCCCAGAGGTTGACTGTCTCTGCCTCCCTACTGCTGAGGTCATAAGCCCTGTCCACATACCTGGCTATTTTAAACATGAACTCTGAGCATCTAACTCAGGTCTTCATGCTTGTGTAGAAAAGCCCATACCAAGTTCAACACCCTGTTCTTGGGCATAGACCGAGAAAGGAGTAAATAAATAGAGTCAGAAAGAGAGGAAGGGAACAATCTTTGTGTGTGCGCAACATTCCAGCAAGAAACTGTGATGTGTCTGGAGCTACGAAGGCCTGCACATACCCGGGCTTTACAGCCACCCTTACCCCACCCCCACGCCCCACAGGACAGCTCACCCACTGACTTCTTGAGACCAGCCATGGTTGGGAAGCCTGGCAGGTTCAGAGACTCTCCCATAACCAGGTGGACCTAGCAGTGAAGACAGAATTGTCTCAGCTCAACGGTGGCTTGTCCTTGAAATTAGCACTTTGGAGAAAGTATGCATGCCCCCAACACACAACCATGGAATATTCCAGAAGTCTAAATCAGGTCTGGTCACTCCCTGAGAACAATTTCTGTCGACAGTTTACTCTCTTAGGAAATCTTCCTGGCTACCTTGGATAAGTCTTGGGTACTTGGCAGCCTGGGGGTTGATACGAAGTCTTGAGCTGTGTTTCTGGCAAGAGTTACTCTCCTTCACTTAAAATAGAACAGGAGGCTTAGCAGGAATTGTCCAGTGCATTTAAACAAACAGGAACTCTCACTGCAGCCTGATCCTGGGTGAGAAGAAACTGGAGACGTCACAAGACGCAAATAATGAAGGACAGAGGTCAAGTTCACCAGAAGCATCTAAGCACCAAGGGGCCTTGCATAGTCAAGGTGACTCCCCTTTCCCAGCCTTTGAAGGAGATACTCCCATGTCCCCAGGGCTGAGCTGCAGGGATACTGGCAGCAGCAGACTGTTCCAAGGTCAAAGGCCACTGTGGGAACAGTGTGCCCCAGCTCAGGCTGTCTCCCTGGCTCCCAAATAAATAATCTGGTAGGGATAAGATTCAGGAGCCACCCCGGGGGGAAGTTTCTCTGTGTTCCCATCAAAAGCAGCAAGTGTTGACATCCAACTGTCAGAGCCACCTAATCTCACCTTCTGCAAGGTCCAGGGACCCAATGAACTTCTGTCAACAAGAGGGGACACTGGGTGGGGCTGGGTGGGACCAGAGCCCTGGAGCTAAGTCCTCCATTTCCTCCTGTCCTGGGTGCAATCTGAGTTCCCCAGGGCCCTAAGGGAATGAGGAGAAGCTGAATTGGCCTCTCATACTGGAGAAGGCTATAGCTACAGTTCTCAGAAACCTGTCGGCAGCACCAAGAGCAGCGGTGGAAACACCCACGCCTACACTTTAGAGTACAAAGCCTTCCCAGACACCCCAGGTGCCTCATTTCATGCTCCTTAGGCAGAATGGTGTTGCAGAGGAGGGATGAAGGAGGGGCCTGCACAGGGCCATACAGAAGTTAGTGCCTGGTTCTGTGGGATCCTCCCCCACTTTCTTCCAGGTCTAGTCCTCATAATCTGCAAACTTCCTTATCACCCCCTTCCTGGACCTTTTTATCAGATGTCCCAGACAGAAGGATTAAAGGCCCATTTTTCCATTGTCTTCTCAAAAGCTCAACAAAGCAATCACCACCCACAGCCTCCACTGAGAGGCCACTTAGAGGCAGCTCTGTGGCATTGCATTGTCCCTGCCCAGGGAGGGTGTGTGGTCTGGCCAGAACTCAGCCTCAAGTCAGTTATCTCTCTTCTGCAAACAGCTGGGGCATCTGTGAACTCAGATACAGAAAGCCACAGTTCTCCTGGCCTGGTTAATAGGAAGAGGGAAGGAAAGACCTCACAGCACCCAGAAAGTGTCCCTGGGTGGAAAACATTCCCACGAGGGACCACAGCTGCAGGAGGGGGCAGGCCAGGGGTACACTGCTCCTGGGTTCTGTTCAGTATGCCTTGCTGTAGGGCTTGTGGCTCTGGCCAGTATGGAGCTGATTGGAAGCCATGATCTTCCTGGCTCTCCTGAGCTGTGTCAACTCAGCTTAGAGACTGCTTGCTGCTCTGAGGCCACCCACCACCTGACCTACCTGTGCTTCACACACAAGCACACACGGGGCATCTGTCATGCCTCACACAGACACACTACATGCCTCTCCCTGCACACGAATACACATCACAGAGATGTGCGTGTGTTCATGCACACACACACAGGTGCGCACCACACATAAACACACATGCACAGCACACAGACATACATGCATTCACACATGCATGGGCAAGCACTCACACCACAGGCACGCGGTATCATTTCAACCATGAACGTCTGCTGCCACCTGGTGGTTCAACAGGTTCAAAATCATCATGCGATCTTGTACTAAGAGCAACTGCTTATTTTTCAAGCCCAAAGATCTGGAAGGTTCCATTTAGGAAAAGAGTGTGTTGGTTTTGATGTCTCTCACACAATCTTTCATTTAATAGGATGTTTCTTCCACTTTCTTGAACTTCATAGATCATAGTGTGTGTATGTGTTTGTGTGTGTGTGTGTGTGTGTATGTGTACAGGAATATGTATGTGTATGTATATATGTATGCATGCATGCGTGTATGTATGTTTATCTATGCAAATGTATGTGTATGTAAATGCTCTCACTTGTATTTGAGAAGTCTGTATTTTGTGGATGGTCATGTTCTTACTTGGCTCCGTGTGTGTATGTGTGTGTGTGTGTGTGTGTGCGTGTGTTTTGGGAAGACATCCTTACCTTAGCACGGATCCCAGGAGATACCCAGAGGTTGTGCAGGAAATGGAAGTGTGTGTGTGTGTGTGTGCGTGTGTTTTGGGAAGACATCCTTACCTTAGCACGGATCCCAGGAGATACCCAGAGGTTGTGCAGGAAATGGAAGAGGTGTGGAAGAAGCCCCAGAGGATCTGAGTTAACTCTCCAGCACCCCCACACACACATGGGGAAGGGGATCTGCCTGAAAGATCTGAGCATGCTTCTGTACTCTCTGAAAGATCGAGATCTCTGAGAGGTCTCTGTACTCCAGAGAGATCTAGAACTCAAGTCTACACATCTAAAACCGTTCACCTTTGATCTGGGGGCTGTGCTTCGCTTCTCTGAGCTTCCCATCTCTGACTCCGAGGTGGCATCTGATATCTTCCGTTGGTCTGTGATTGTTGCAGGACACACACACCCCCTGTGGTGTTGCTGGCAGTGGGTATCTGACACCATGTGACCACATGTTTGAGTGTGCACAGGATCTGCTCTGTGAGTGCATCTCATGAGTGGGGAGGTACCGGGAACAGGGTGAACAACACCTTTGGAACCCAATTCCACTTGCTCTCTTCTGATGACCTCATTCAGAACTTGCAGCCTTGGCTATCCCATCCCGGCAGCCTCGGCCTTTAATTGAATGCTCAGAGAGGGATTAGAGTAACAATTTTAAGATAGGCTTCGTGTGATCTTCTTTCTGTCACTTTTATTTTTTTCTGTGATAGGGCACTCTTGCTTTGAAGATTTCTAGGTCAAGTGTGTTGTGGTGTCCTCAGGTGCTGCGTAAGTCACAAAGGACAAGAGGGACAAGCCGAGCCATGTTTACTCGTGGTTGACATGTACGTCTGCTGGGTGGCCACAAGAATTCCTGCCTATGTTTGATGTTTAAGAACATTGCTGTCTTAAGTTTCTTTTGCTCTGGTTACTGTTAAGTGTTTCCGTTTTGAGAGTCTTGGATGATGACAGGTAATTACACATTTCAAATGAACAACTCAAGAGCGGGAGCAAGCGCATTCGCTTTAGAACAGCCTTCAGCACTTATTTCTGGCAAGTTCCAAGGTTTGGAAATTAGAGGCATGTCCCTGTGCCTTTTGCTGGTGCTGCTTTGTTTGGTTAATATGTGTGTGTCCCTGGGGACGTGCTCAGTCAGTGAAGTGCTGGCTGCTCAAACCTGAGGACCTGAGTTCAGTTCCCAGAACTGAAGCAAAAAAGTCAGGCAAGTCAGTGGACCCTTATTATCCCAGTGCCGGCGAGGCAAAGATAGGAAGAGCCTGTGTCTCGCTCTCTAGAAAGCCAGCCTTGCAGAATCTGGGAGTTATAGGCCAGTGGGAGATCCTGTCTGCATAAATCTCCCCAACAGGTGGGTGTTATCCTGAGGAACCACATCTGAGGTTGACCTCTGGCCTACACACACACACACACACACACACACACACACACACACAC
>NC_022018.1:53398151-53409720 GCF_000317375.1 Microtus ochrogaster
CACATCTGAGGTTGACCTCTGGCCTACACACACACACACACACACACACACACACACACACACACGCACGCACAACTGTCCTTTCTTACCCTTCATAACACTTCACTACGAATGTGTAAGGCCAGTATCATGTCTGCATTTCGGAGGGAGCAAGGGAATGTGGAGGGACAGCTGTGGGGCCTCGTAGGGCTGCTTCTTGCTTTGCCAGATGATCTCAGAGCTCCTGTGGTCTGATGTTTTAGAATCTGATGTTTGTAGATACACAATTCTAAATTCTTAGCTTAGCATCATAAACTTATGTCATTCCGTTGAGCGATTTCCCCTTGTGTAACCTTTTCCTTCATCCCAGTGCTAGCTGATGTCATCTTGAACCAAAGAGGAGGGCATCACTGTCACTTTTCTGGCATTATGCCCTGTTCCCCAAGGCTCAGACAGATGGCCTCCAGGGGTGGGGAAGATGGCTCAGTGGGTGAAGTGCTTGACATCCAAGTGCAAGGACTAGCGATTGAATTCCCCAAAACCGATGTAAATGCCCATGGACAAGGCCTGCCTGCAATTCTAGCTCTTGGAGGGAGAGACAAGGGATACCCCAGAGTGAGCCAAACAGGGAAACTGGCTAAAATGGCCAACTCTGGGCTCAGCTGAGAAATCCTTCCTCACCAAATAATGTGGGGAGCAGTCAAGCATGACTCCTGATGTCAGCCTTGTACTTCTCCATGTACACACACACACATGTGCACACGTAGCCACCCTCGTTCAAGCAAAAGTGCACCACAACATGTGTGCACACACATACACAGGCTCACCACACACAGAGACTCATGACACAAAAGGGAAAATAAAAGTGTGTAGCCTCCAAACTGCTCACTTTTTGGTGTCTCAGTGGGGGCTGGGAAAAGATTTCTTTGTTTTCAGAGCCCAAGCAAATCCTTTGCCTACTCTGTCTCATTGGCAACATAGCTCGTCTCTACGTAAGTATGTACTTTACACAGAAGTCCACCTGAAGACCAGTGCCTCCCTCCAGGGTTCAATTTGGAGTACACCACTATTGTCTGAGAAATTTTGTCAAAACAGAGGTCAACAGAGAAGTGAGAAAAGGTCTATTCAAGACCCTGACCCCTGCATGCTCCCAAGTGTTAAAGGAATTGCACAAGTTTCTCACAGGACACCACTGTACTTCCTTCAGCCATAAAGAGTGCCAACAGGTCCCTGTGGTGATGGTTTTCAGCACATGAATAATAATATTTTTTTTGAAGTTTCATATAGAGGTGGCACCACAGAGACTGTGACACTGTATGTGTGAACTGGGTGCAGTCAGGATGCCCATGATTTTGCAAGGTCCCAGAAATTATAAAGTTTTGTAGATGTGGCTATGCCAACATCCTGCCTGGATAGTCCTTAACCTTGCCTGTGCCTTTACTCTTATACAGGGAGACCTGGACAGCCCAGCGATGATCCCTATTGTCTAGCAGTTTTCTCAGAATTGTAGGGAGGATGGAGGCTCATGAGCTGCAGAAGGTCAATAAGATTTGTAAAGCTTGGGAAGTATACAACTAGCAAGTCTCATGAAGTCCACAAAACTTACAGGGCTTACAAGGGAGGCCCCTGCCTCCCTAAGGTTATGTTAACAGAGAGAACTACTATGAAAAGGAGACTCTTCAACCTTTGGAGAAGCCTTGAAATTCTTCAGGGATGCAGTGTTCCTGAATGGTCACCCATGCTGGGGAGTGCTGCTCAGTGATGCAGCTGCCTTTGAGTTGTGTGTGTTCCTGGAAGTAGCCTATTACCTACATTCCTGTAAGAAACACCAGCAAACCCATTGGTATGCCAAGTTGAACTTGGATGGAATTGTTACTTTTGTCTGTTATCAGTGCCCTATATAGAGTGAGTGGACCATTTTTTATGTCCCTTCAGAAAAAGTCACACAACAGTCTCTGGGTATGTTCTCTTTCTCCCTAGAACCAGTGATGTTCCTCATAGGGTCTGAATGTCTTGGTCTCCTCAAAATTTATCATTGAAAGCCTTATCACCTATGTGATAATGTTAGGAGACAGGGCTCTTGGGAGGTGACCTGGGGCCACTGTCATCATAGCAGGGCTCTCAGAAAGTCACTTTGCTCCCTCACCTTAAAGGAAAGCAGGACTCACTAACTAACTACCAGGGACCGACAGGAGCATTCATCTTTGATTTTTAAACCTGTGGAACTGTGGGAGACAGACCTCTGCTGCTCATAAGTTGTCCATTTTGTATTTTGTATAATAACTCCAATAGCCAAAATATTTCCTTTTACAGTAAAAAGCACTTTGCAGATGCTCCCAAGTTAAGGATCAAAATAGAGAGATGACCTTGACTTATCTACTCCTGGACCAACATCTCAAGGGTTTAGAAGGAAGCTGAAGGGTTGGAGCCAGAGCAGATTTGAAGATGCACTCATGAGCTGCGAGTCTCTGCTTTGACTCAGGATCTGCGGTCATGAATCAAGAATGCATATAGCCTCTAGGATAGAAGAAGGGAAATGACTTTTCTCCAGGTATTCCAAAGGGAGTGGAGCCTGGGAAAACTCAGATGCTTATCCACTGAGACTAATCTTCATCTGTGACTTTCAGAACTGTAAGACAAGAAATAAATGTTGTTTTAAGTCACTAAGCACATGGTAATCTGCTGTCATAGCAAAAGAATATAAATGCAATTGAGACATCACCACAGACCATACAGACCAGAACACTGGTGCTCTTTGTCTCAACTTTCTCGTGCTCTTTGCTCAACTTTCTTTTATGAGGAAATTTAAATTTATATTTAAAAGCCTACTTTTTATAATCACCAATTTAATTTCAGTAGTTCCATGATTCCCCCATATTGAAATTTGGTTGTTTACTGGTTCAGAGGTTGGGTCTTTAAGATATGATTGTCATATGGGTACCACTCTTGTAGATTAAGACTGTTGTGGGAGTGAGCTAGTTATCTCAGAATGGATTATTGATGGAGGAACGGGTTTGGATTACTTTTTCTCTCTGTCACTTTGGTGTGCTTCCCCTCTGTTGGCTGCCCTCTGTCAAGTTAGGAAGCAGGAACTGCTGGTACTAGATGCTGTCACCAAGGTTTTGGACATCCTAGGCATAAAGACAGTCAGAAATTAATCTTTGTTCTTTAAAAATTACCAAGTCTCGACAGCAGCAGCAGCTGTACACTAAAACAACAATATGGATGAATGTTCTACCCACAGCCCCATCCTGCCAAGCCTCCATGCTGCTATCTTTATAGGTTATGATTGTATACATTTTTGTATCTATAAAGCAGTGTTGATGGTTGCTGCTTTATGTAGTGGTATTTTAAACCAACTAGATAAAGGAGGTGTAACAAAAAGAACTATATTACAGTTTAATCAATGAACATTTGCTAGGGTTTGTCTCTCTCTGTGTACACGCACATGTTCATGTGTGTGTGAGTACACTTGTGTATGCAAGTGCACATCTATGTGCACATGAGTGGAGGTCAGCAGACTATGGTCGGTATCATTCCTCGGGTGTCATCTACTCGCCAAGTAAGCTAGGCTGGCTGGCCAGCGAGTCCCAGGAATGCTCCTGTCTCCACCTCCTCAGCACCAGCATTACCAGAGCACACTGCTAGGATTTGTTTTAATTTTTATGTGGATTCTAAGGGATTGAACTCAGGCCTTGGTGCCAATCACTTATTGAGCCTTCTCCTCAGCCCTTCTTTTTTGTTTGTTTGGTTTTTTTTCCCTGTGGTCTTTAATTATTTTCATTTTCTTTCTATTCTAGCCTTCTCTACTCTTTCAGTGTTTTTGTAAGGATAGTGAGCTGGTGACAAATCTTCTTGCATTTCCATCTTATTTATTTTATTTAATATCACTGTTTAATTCCCACTAAATTTTTTTTTTAGTATGATTGTGGAGTATCTACATGTGATTATCTTTGAGTTAATTCTACCCCAGAGCTCACTGAGATGCGTGGATGTGTAGGGATTGTCATCTGATTTGGGCAGGTTTCAGCCATCGTTCTGACTTTCACTGCTGATGCATATAAAGGCATGTCTATGGCTTTGAAGCTGTAGTCATCAACTTCTTCCTGCCATTTCTCATTCCTACAAAGGATTAAGTTTGATCAGCCAGTCTTCAGTCTCATCGGCGATTGTTGCTAGTCCCTCTACTCAACACTTCACTTGAGTCCTGGACTCCTAGAATTTTTAATGGTGATTTTGGCTTCTTTTTCTTTCTTAATGTTCTCTGTGTGGCAAAACCTCTCTTCCAGCATGCCCCAGCTCTTAGACGGTTTCCTTAAGCTGCTCAATAGACTTTTCACTGCATTTCAAATGACCTGTGTGGAGTTTTTATCTGATAGTCTCATTGCCTGGGCTTCCTCAGGGACCGTATCTGTCAGCATCTTCCCCCTAACCATCCCTTGGTTCTTTCTAGTGTCATATTTGTCATTGAAGACCCAACATTTTAGATAGTACGCAGCCATGCTGGAAGTCACCTTCTTCCACTTCCACTTCCACAGAGTTGGTGGTTTGTCTTGGTTCTGTGGTTTGTGGGTGATTTTTTTTTTAATGAATCCTGCAAGGTCTGTGCTCACTGTCAAGTTTGGTCACTGAGAGTCCAGCATCACTAGTTCAAAGGCCAGCTAAAAGATTTCTTTAAGTGGCTAGAATCACTCCGGTGACAACTTTGTGGAGGACTCTGTGCATCCTAAAGCATGTCTTCAGCTCCTTCAGGCAGGTAACAGTTCTGCCTTTGGCCCCCTGTTCCTGGCAGAGTCTGAGGTCATTGTGAGCTAAATGCTTGGGGCTTTCCCCAGCATTCCTAAGAAGCTGCTGCAAATGTGTGGACTTTCAGATCTTACAGATATCCCGAGGGCTTAAAAACCATCCCACGAACATCTCATTCCCAAGTTTTAATCTAGAAGATTTCTGGCTGGTCTATTGCTTGTCTGGTTTGGTTGAAGGAATCCTAGCATTCTGTAGTTACCTCTTGGGGAAGGAGCGACTAGGGTAAAGTATTTGGCTAGGTCAAGTAAAGAGAGGGGCTGTGTATAATATTTTCCAGAGCCCTCCCCAAAAGGTTGCCTGGTACCTTCAGTCCCCCATCCCCTTCTCTCTGTGCTTGCTTTTCTGTTTCTGTTTCTGCCTCTGTCTCACACAGTGACTGTGGTCTATAGGGGCTGCCGCTAAGTTTTTGATTTGTTTGTACATGTCTGCATATAAGTCTCTCTCTCTCTCTCTCTCTCTCTCTCTCTCTCTCTCTCTCTCTCTCTCTGTGTGTGTGTGTGTGTGTAGTATGTGCTGATATATGCATGTGTGTACACGTGAAGGCTAAAGGTTGACATTGGACGTCTTTCTTGATTGATTTCTACCTTATATATTGAAACAGGATCGCTCACCTAAGCCAGAAGTCGCTGATTGGCTAAACTGGCTGTCCAGTTTGCTCTAGGGGTGTCCTGTCTTTGCTTTCTGACTGATGAAACTGCAGGAGGCTGCCACACATACCCAGCCTTTATTTGGGTGTTAGGGATCTGAACTCTGGTCATTACATGTGTATGGGGGTGGGGGGAGCAGGGAGCAAGTGCTTTATTGACTGAATTATCTCTGTACCCCGTCTTACTTTGTGTTTCTATTGCTGTGAAGAGATACTATGACCACAACAACTCTTATAAAGGAAAACCTTTTACTGGGGCTGGCTTACAGTACAGGGGTTTAGTCCATTATCATCATGGTGGGAAGCGTGGCAGTGCACAGCAGACACAGTGCTGGAGAAGGAGCTGAGGGCTCTACATCTGGATCAGCAGGCAGCAGAAAGAGAAAGTGAGCTACTAGGCCTGGCTTGAGTTTCTAAAACCTCAAAGCCTGACCCCAATGACACACTTCCTCCAATAAGGCCACACCTACTCTACCAAATCCACATGTTCTAATCCTTTCAAATAATGCCACTATGAGCCTGTGTGCTCCTTCAAACCACCACATCCCACCCCCTTTTAAAATTTAACCAGGAAATGTCCATTTTTTTTTTTAAATAGGATGACATTAGACTTGCAGCCATTGCACTGATTTTCAGAGCTCTGAGAAAGTTGGCCCTCCCGTTTTTACCAGCGTTCTCCTTACTTGGATGCAGCGAATTCCTAGGGGTCTTTGCTTCTTCCTGTCTGTGACTTTACTGGGTAAACTTAACATCATGATTTATTTTACTTATTCATTTATTTCTTACTATGCTGGTGATGAAACTCAGGTCCTCGTGCATACTAGGCAGGCGCTCTGCCACTGACCTACATCGTCACCCTTTAATTTTAATAGCACGCTTCACTGGACAGGATGTGTAAAATATTTTCATCTCAGAGATATAATTTGTTTTAGTCAAGATTTCTACTGAAACGGACGAAACTGCATGACCAAAAAATCAAGTTGAGGAGGAAAGGGTTTATTTGATTTACACTTCTATATCATCGTTCATCACTGAAGGAAGTCAGGAGAGGAACTCAAACAAGGCAGGAACCTGGAGGCAGGGGTTGATGCAGAGGCCTTGGAGGGTGCTATTTACTGGCTTGCTCATTATGACTTGCTCAGCCTGCTTTCTTATAGAAGTGAGGAACTACCATCCCAGGCATGGCACCACCCATAGGGAGCCAGACCTTCCCTCATCAATCACTAATGAAGAAATGCCCTACAGCTGGATCTTATGTAGGCCTTTTCTCAACTGAGGTTCACTCCTTTCAAAGAACTCTGGCTTGTTTCAAGATGACACAGATATAACCAGAATAGATATTTGAATGGTGGGCTGTGGGATAATCCTCTTGTACACTGTAAAGATTTGTTGCTTTAATTGGTTTAATTAAAATGCTGATTGGCCAATAGCCAGGCTGGAAGTATAGGTGGGGTGACCAAGTAAGGATGATGGGAAGGAGAAGGGCAGAGTCAGGAGTCCGCAGCCAAATGCAGAAGGAGCAGGAGATAAACGTGTGCCATGCTAATATAAGTACTGCCATGTGGCAAAGCATAAATAGAAATATGGGTTAATTTAAGTAAAAGTTAGCTAGTAACAAGCCTGAGCTATTGGCTGAGAATTTATAATTCATATTCAACCTCTGAGTCAGTTATTTGGAAATTGGTGGGCCAGAGAGAAATGGCCATTCACATATGCACCCAATGTGGGCCTCAAACCCATGACCCTGAGATTAGGAGTCTCATGCTCTACTGAATGAGTGGTATATTTCATTTTTATGGTTTTGGTTTTTGGAGACTTATCATGCTCTTATTATGTAGCACAGGTTAGCCTCGAATTTATGTTCTTCCTCCTTAAGCTTCCCAAATGCTCAGATACAGTTTCCCATTTTTATACAATTATCAAAATTTAGGATTTAATACCACAAAAGCACCTCCATTAGGCCCAGCCCTATTCAAGGGCTCTGAAACATGCTTTCCTTATGGCAGTGTACTTGCCGATGAAAAATTGTTTCAGTGTCTTAGGTTCTGTTTGTTCTACATGGCTTGATAGATGCTAAACATATACTGTAGGAACAATCAGCTACCTAGTGCACTTGTGATTATACGTGTCTTTTTTTAATTAATCATAATTCTTTGGACCTGGAATAGGAAAGAGGAAGTAAAGCATAAAAAAATCCAGCGCAATATTAGGAATACCATGGTGGTTGGATTAGTTTTAGAAAGTATTCAGACTTCCCCTTCAGCTGAGGCTTTCACCTCTCTGGTTGAGTAATGTCCACTCGGTCACATGATATGAAACAGTAGCATCCATACAAGAACAGAGACTTGAAGAAACCATACAGGCTGGTCCCTGTCCCACTGAAGCTGGCACAGAAGCATGCCTGTGATCACGGGCTTCCCCTGGAACAGATGTTAGACACAGGGCAGTGAGCTGGGCCTGGTAAATTTCCCTAGCCAAAGCCTGCCTATGTTAGCTTACCACTGTCAAAGCCCAAGTTTGGAAGCTGTATACATCAGTATTACAAGAGGCTGGGTAGATGACTCAGTGGTTAATGAGAGCCTGAGTTGAATCCCAGCATACACATAAAAAGCTGGATGTGCCCTATAACCTCAGCCCTGGATGGTGGAGAAGCATAGATTCCTGGAGCTCATTGGCTAGTCAGTCTTGCCTAAAATGCTGAGTCTCAGGCTTAGCGGGAGATTCTATCTCTCAGAAAATCCTTGATGTCAATCCCTGGTTTCTGCATGTGCCCCTAAGAGTGATATATAGGTACACACATGGATACTTCAGAGTTCCACTGACTGTGGAGCTGCATGTTAGGCAGCCTTGTTACTGGGACAGTTAACTGGTAGAACCACTCACTGGGGAGTGGTCAAAACAAAAGCAGATGCTGAGGTTATTGAGCAAAGGTGGAAGTGCTTTAGCCAAGCTCTGGCAGTAAGCCCTCATCTTCCTTGATTTCTCCCAGCTCTTCAGTTTGTGGGTACCCTGACAGCTTCTGCGGTTTGTGGGTACCTGACAGCTTCACAGGGAGCAGGCGCGTAGGGTCTGATCATCCTAAAATCCCTTCACATGGGGCCCACAGCTCTCAGGTAGAGCGAGGACACACAAACATTGTTCTTGATATTCCCTGATTGGAGGGGCCATCCCACATCCGCTGAAAGTGCAATCAGCCAGAGCAAGCCCACTACAGGTAGGGCAAAGACATAGGTTCCCAGGCACGGCTGGGTTGTGATGAGGGAATGAATTTCCCATCAAGACCAGGCAGCCACTTAAGTTAATGGTAACCCATTTTAATATCAGTTATTTTCACAATAGCTTGGGTCCTTTAAATGATGCATAATTTAAACATGTTGAACAAACAACAGAAACACCAGTAGCTCCTTCTGCTATTTTCTAGAAGTTCACCGAACTCCATTTTTCTTCCTGGAGACATTTGCAGGGGTAAAACACATAGGCTGGCTGGAAGGAGAGTGAGCAAGAGTCATGGGAAGAAGTCACACTTCCCTGCTGTAGTCTTAGGTCATCTGAATGAGCAAGCCTCACAGCAGGAGCCGTATCATAGCCCAGGCAAACGCCTCATTCACCCCAGCACACAGCTGCCTTCTGTCCGTATCCCAGCTTTCTCTGGAGGATTCCTGGAAGGATGTTGTCAGCCCGGCTGTGTCACTACAAGGGTGAACTGGCAGCCTCGAGCAGCCGCCACCTGCTCAGCCAACCAGGGCTGAGCATGAGGGAGGCTGTTCTCTGAGGACCTTCAAGCTAGCAGCCTCCCCATGCCCTGTGCCTGTGCCTGGGCCAGGACCCCACGGGAAAAGTAGGTCAGAGAGAGGAGCGGTGGAGAGGGTGGGGAGGGGAAGCGGTGCCGATGAAAGCAGATCCCAGGGCTCTCTGGAGAGGCAGCTGCTGCATCCTGGCTTCCTGGTAGTGTGAGTCAGTGTTGCTCCCAGTGTCACACACAGCACGGGATCACCAAGTGGCTGCTCTGAGCCCAATTTCCCATTACCCTCTTGGTAGTTAAGGAAAAAAAAATTTAAAAACCCAACTCTTTGTCTTTCTTGTTGAACTTTCTATGAAGTTGAGAATGCTCCTGAACTCCTGATTCTCCTGCTTCTACACTCTCCCCCATGTTCTGGGATTATAGGCACGCCCCATCACAAACTCAAGCCCTTGTGCCTGCCAAGCAAACACTCTAGCAATTGAAGGACAACCCCAGGTCCTCTGTTTTGTTTTGTGTTGTTTCTTTGAGCACTTTTAGCAGCCTGTAAAAACACAAAGAAGCTTCTGTCAATTGCCACATGCAACGGTGACCTCTGTCAGAGTCCTGGGCCAGGACGCCACCCTCCTTGCCTCTTAAGCAAGTGTGACACTACAATCAACAGAAAACAGGGAGAAGATTCCGAATGCCTTCTTGGTCCAGCCCTGCTGCTGTAGCACCTCTAGTCTGACTGGGAGAACCCTGTGGGTAAACATTCCTTGGTAATTTCTAGGATCACCCAGTGGGGGTCAGATGGCAATGCCCATGATCCTCATCTCAAAGACTTCTGCCATTCCGAAGGATATCTAAAGATTGCCTTGAATCAACATTTTCAAACAGAGTCTTTCTAGCGTGAGGCTTGGCGAGCGTGCTTTATTTCAGTTGCCAACTCTATTGTAAATATCCTTAAAGCCCCTCACTGTGGTAATACTGAACACACCCGAGTTCTGCGTCCATCACTTGGAGGAAGTCAGGGCAAGCACTCGAGCAACCATGGTCAAACCATAAACACAGTAAAGAGCAGAGAGAAACGACAGCACCCATACTTCCTGTTCGCTCGCCAGGTAGCTTTCCCCTTTCTTATACAGTTCAGGGTCCATGAAATGGATAGCTAAATGGTGCTACCCACATTCAGGATGGTCCTCCCACCTCCATTCACAAGCCTGTCCCCCACAGATGTGCCCTCAGACCGCCCTGCTCTAGATAATTCTTTAAGACTCTCTTGCCAGGTGATTCTAAGTTGTGTCAAGCCAACAATGATAACCAACCCATGCACACATCCCGGACAAAGAACCCAGTTTGTGCCAAGAAAGAGAGTTTTCCCCGCGCAAAACTGGCATGAATGGCCTCTCAGTGCCAATGCAGGATGTCCCATGAAGGACAAGGTGGGTGAGAGAAGCCTTAGCTGTGATGACAAAGGTCTCCTTCCATCCTTGAGTGTTCCTACTCCTTTCAGTACCAACACAAAACAAGAGCCAGACACACCAGGACCTTCAAATTCCAAATCACTGGGACCCCAGGCACGTCCTTCCCCTGGCAGCCTACTTTCACTAAGTGGCTCCAATTCCGGAACCCTCTCTGGCAGCTAAGAGCATGACTCAGCCGATGAGCGCACCTTCCCTGACTGGATTCAGATCAGGAAATGCTGTTGCTGTTGCCCGGGTTGTATTTATAGGAAGCCGTGAAAACAGCTGTTGATTAGCCACGTGGCGTGGGGCTCCAGGAAACAGAATTACAAGTCCCTTTCCTCAAGCCCCAGCTTCTGCTGAAGTCAAAACAGCTTTACTCCTTGCAGATATGACCAATATTCCTAGGCCAGAGGTGACAGCAGAGGGAAGGATGCTCAGAGTGGCAATTTGTCTCCTCCAGTTATAGTGTGGGTGTTTCTATCCAGGCACACAGCTATTGCGGAAAGCTGTGTTAGACTCCAGCGGTGCCTCTAGGAAGACCTTCAGTGCTCTCTGGTCTCACACTCTGGGGCTGTGTGCACCCCAAGAACCCACTACTCTGGGGTCTTCCCGAGTTTACCTTATAGCCAAGGTCTGGATCTAGATGAGTATTTTCACACTTCATACTGCTTACTAGAGATAGCCTTTCTGCCTGCCTGCGTGTGTGTGTGTGTGTATACACATGCTTGCTAATTGAGAATGCGTGCATTTGTGTATGTGCATGAGTTTGTGGAAGTTGACAGCAGGTATTTCCCTTTCTCCACTTTATTTTTGAGACTGTCTCTCATTGAGCCTGGAGGTCTCCGGTTTCCCTAGACTGGCCAGCTAGCAATTGCCAGCGGAGCTCCTGCCTTCATCCAGTGCCCACAGCACTGGGGTTGCAGACAAACACTACCACACCTGGCTTTTATT
>NC_022018.1:53409911-53416687 GCF_000317375.1 Microtus ochrogaster
TCTCTATGTAAACCAGGTGGGCCCCACACTCACAGAGATCAGCCTATCTCTGTCTTCCAGACTGGGATTGAAGCATGGGCCACCAGTCCTGGACCCTCTGCTCATGTCTTTAAAGCCCACTTCTTTCTCTGTACTCTCCAATGAGGTGGAGACTTCCATAGTCCTTCTGGTGCTTTCTCTCTCACTTCCATCTCCACATTCACATGGTTTACACTCTTGGCTTCAGATTACTTCCTACATCCTCTTCCTGTCTGTCCCAGCCCCACCTGTCAGGCCAGCATATGTTGCTGGACAGTTGAGCCACCTGTTCACTATCTCACTGTGACTCTAGGTGGGGGGGGGGCATCTTGAGAGTGCCGTGTTGAGCACACTGCCTCTGTCCTGATGCTGGACATCCCTGATGCTTGGCAGAGGGACTCGTGTACTCAGGTGGCTGGGGATTTCCCCCTGAAGGTCTTGTGACTACACGCAGTCCTGGCTGGAAAAGACGGGCAGGATTTTGTTTCCCAAATCTTCCTCTGTGGAGTGCCAGTGATTCCCAGTGCTATCTTTGCTCCTAGTGTATCAGGGTGTTTTTGGTGCCACATCTCTGAGTCCTAGGACCTTCTTTGCCCTCAGGTCCCACTGAGGCCTGATATTCTGAAGAACGCTTTTGGCCAAAGCCATGTTCTTCCCTGTGGGTCACGGCAGGCTGTCTGATTTCTCCTGAAGGTCATAAGCCCTATCAGGAAGGCTTCTCCAGATAAGGACCCCTACTGTTGGTAATGACTCTCCTTGGTTACCTCTTCAGCCTGGGCTGTGGTTTCAAACCATCCTACTGCTTTGCACACTTTCCCGATACCCTGACTGTACAGTTGTTGAATGCACCACGTCAGACTTTCTCCAGCTACTGCGTGGGGTATTCTTTCTTTCCCACCTGGACTCTGCGAGAAGCCAGCAGCAGACAAGTCTTCTCTAGTGCCATTCTAATTGTTTCCCTTGTCTCTGTGGGGGAAAAGAAAGAGACTTGGAGGGTTCCTGACACAACCAAGAACACACTTGTGCGTCTGTCAGTGCGGAGACATCATGATACATATTCTGTATTCAGAAGAAGAAAGGAGAAAGAGAAAGCTCTGTGCTCATATTCATCGTATACCGCCCACCACAGCTGATGTCTAAACGATGACGAATGTCTCTGATCACAGAATAACTTTCATGCATCATGAAGTTAGCCTCATCAAAATTATGATCACCGTCTCTACATTGCGGATGGCATCTCCCTAAACTCAGCAAAAGCATCGAGCAACAAATAGTACTTAAAGATCTTTGTGTGTGTGTCTTTTTTGAAGAATGATATCAACTGGTATACATCCAGGAAGGAGAGCATCACAATCAAAACCAAGTGACAAACTGAAAAAGATCATCAGGTATCTTCTACCCAGCATGATTTTGAGGGCCTCAGACGGCAATAGGTACATGGTACATCCTTCCGGGGAAACTCTGCCCTCTGTAGGTACAAACCTACAAAGCATGACTGAGCACGGTGACAAATCATGGAAGCCTCAGTCTGCTGCACATACTCAGTGTATCCTGAAGGGAGTCGTTGCACCTTCTTTGGGTGTAGGGTCTGGGGAGGGCAGACTAGAATATTCTCTCTATGGCTTGAAGCCCGGAGATCTCAGATGAGATGGTACCTCTCAGATCACTCAACTCGAGAGGGGGGAAAGCTTTTAAGACTTTGCTGCCTGTTGACTTTGCAAAGCACTGTCTCGAGGTTCCCGCTCCTTCTGGTGTCCATCATGTCCTGAGAGTGACGGCAGAGGTCTTGACTTGGGGGCGAGATGCTGGAGTGAAGATGACATCAAGACTCTGTGGGATTCAGAGCTCTGGAGATAAACTTCAAAGGAGAGTGGGCAACAAAAGACCTCGGGGCAGTGATGTTTCCTGGTGGAAAGAAAGATTGCTCTCTCATTGGTCCCAAACAGCCGACCTGACTCTTATTGCCACACTAGATCCTGAGGAACACTCACCACAGAGCACGCTCCAGATCCGTGTACACTCTGAGTGACCGGAGCTTGTTTCTGCTTCCTAGGTCGTCTGGGTTGGGCCTTCTGTGGAAGAGTCCCTTGGTATGCTGGTTAGCTTTTGTCAACATCACACAAACTAGAATATCTTGAGAAAAGAGAACCTCAGTTGAAGAATTTCCTCCATCAGATTGGCTTCTGGGGAAGTATGTAATGGCATTTTCCTGGTCAATAATTACTATGGGAGGACCCAGCCGCCGTGGGCAGTTGCCATCCCTGTACACGTGGTATTGGGTTGTATAAGAAAACAAAGTTAGCAATCCAGTCGACAGGATTCCTGCTTGGTCTCTGCTTCAGTTCCTGCCTCCAGCTTCATGCTTGAGTTCCTGCCTTACAGCAATGGACCATGATGTGGAAATGTAAGATGAAATAAGCCCTTTCCTCCCCAGGTTACTTTTGGTCAGTGTTCTCTCACACCGGCAGAGAAGCTCATTGCAATGCTGGCTTCTTAGTACCAAGTTTTGGGTTTGGCAGCATAATTTTGGTACAAGCTCAAGCTTCAAAGCAGAGTAAGGCAAGAGGATGTTCAAAGTCTCACATGACTTGTTCCTATAAATTAAGAGACAGCTTGGGCCCATGTCCTTCTACAGTGGGGGAAGGGCAATAGGTTTGTCCAGTCTTCTTTAGGGGCCGTTCTTCACTGCTTGTCACATGGTGTCTCTTCAGTGCTGACCACTGTTTCCCTAGACCGCATAAGTAGTAAGCTGGGGGCTAAGAAAAGCCACGCACATAGAAAGTCAGTGAATTGCTTGTTGAATCTGGAACATTCCCGCTGATAGATGTGAAAGCTTTTTCCCACTGTAGTTAGGTGCAGGAATTCAAAAATAGAATGTATTCAATTTGACATTGTTTAGTGTACTCTAAAAATTCTCTTGAAAAAAAAAACTGTCTTCGGGCGTGTGTCTGGGAGCACACAATAAACTTCAAAAAAGGACAATATTTCCCAGAAAATCAAAATAGACATGTTTGTCATCATTGCTATTTATTCCTGTTGGAAATCTGTCCCTCTTTATCTGTGATTATGTAACATCCCAGTCTAGTTCTTTCTCCCCCCCCCCTCTCTCTGGCCTTGTTTCAGAGACCCACATCAGAAGAACACCTACCCGGGATGGTCTGAGCTACTGCTGACCACTGACCACTGTCTGTCTTGATTGGTGAGCCACGGACTACCCTGGTGTTGGACTGAATTTCCTTGGCCACTTCAGGTCACAGATTATGTGTCTCTTCGTTCCTCAAGCTGCATTTTCTAGAAGCATGAAGGATTTCGGAAGCTACGGCTTTTAGACTACACGTGCAGGAAGGATGTCATCTGGGCAGAGAAAATTGCAACGGAGAAAGGAGCCACGTCAGAACAGGTGTGATCTAAAATCTCAGAGGTGTTGATACCCAGTTTGCTGGCACAGCATAGAACATGAAGAAGGCCACTCATCTCGTGGGCTGCAGTGTTTGGGGGTGAACTCTGACCCGTAGAAATGGAGAAGTGTTTCTGAGAGCCATATATAAAAGAAAGATTGCTCCGGTCTGAAAGTAGAGAGACGAGGCCAGCACCACTAGGATGGAGACCACGCAGGCACTCTCAGACTGTTGAGAGTTGGTGGGACCGGATGATTTCAGAAGAAACGGTCTGCCTGTACCCGCATTTTGTCTGTACCCACACCTTTGCCTGGACCCACAGTTGCCCGTATCCCATAGGATCTGTCCTGTTGATTTTTACCACTGCTCCATTGGAAACACTTTAATTTTCTTTGTGTGTGTTTTTTCAAGCTATTTTCATTAAATATAGGAAGAATAGTGTACATCAAAGTGCTAAAATTTGATTTTTTTCTTTTCATTCCCTCCATAGTCTCTCTTCTGGCTTGGCAGAGTTTTGTCTTGTTTGCTGTTGATTGTCATGACACGGGAAAACAAATTGGTTTGATAAATTTCTTGCCTGCATTTCCCTGGTCACTTTAGAATAGAATTGACTGGTCAGTTTTCAATCTACAGATAAGGCTATTCAACCCACATGCAGAATCCCCACGTCAGTTTGCAGTTGCAGTTCCCTGGGGTTCATTTTCTTCTTCTTCCAGAGGTGGACGGGCGGCAGGAAATCCCCCAGGCTGTTTCCCTCCGCACCACACTCCGTACTGTCCTGAGCAGTCAGCTGACCTCTGGAGTATGGACAGATGCTGTAGCTTGTAACTCCAGGCTCATAGGGTCTGACCCCCTCTCCTGGCCTGTGTGGGCACTTGCATTCATGTGCACACGCACACACAATTAAACACAAAATCTTAAAAATTATATTAGGTTCTCTTTGTTTTCAGAGCTTTTTTCTTTTTCTTTCTTTTCTTTTCTGTTTCTTTTCTTTCTTTCTTTTCTCCCCTCCCCCTTTTTTAAGACAATTTCTCTGTGTAACAGCCCTGGCTGGCCTGGAACTCACTCTGTAGACCAGGCTGGCCTCGACCTCACAGAAATCCACCTGCCTCTGCCGTTCGAGTCCTAGAACACCACCGCCCGGCTGTGCTCGGTGTTCTTGTTTGTTTTCTACGGCACAGTCTGGGTCTCGCTCTCATTAGAAGCTGCTCTCACTTCCACCTGAGTTGACTATAATTGTCTGCATTAGAAGCAAACGGTATAGCATGCAGTAGTGTCCAGTCCATGTTCCCCCAGAGGGGCGGGGGGTTCATAGAAGCTGCTATCTAGATGCTTTCACCGTGGCCCTTTCCCCTCATTTTCTACCGTGAGCACACTCCTGCCTCAGTAGTTAGTGGGCTTGTGCTGCCGTTTCTAGCGGGAGGAGTCATGGGGCTACAAACAGAAATATTAAGAGATAGCTTCTTTCTTAGGGTGTCTTTGGGGTACTCAAATGTGCTCCTGAGTCCTTGCAGGTGCTTGATGAGGAGGGGCTGGAGTTCTCAAAGCAAACGGAAGCACAGAATCATGACCGAAGGGGGGGGGCCTGCTGTGTGCATGACAGTTCATCGCACACTTGAATCTAAAAGAGCCTTCTGAAGGGCACCATGGCTACATCCACAGCCAAGAGGCAGGATGGTGGTCTGTGGCCAAAGCTTTACATAACCAGGGTCAGGGTTTGTCTTTAATAATATCCCATGTCTATATTCCTAAAGGACTTCTTGTGTCTCTCAGTGAGTTTGTTGATAATATCCCATGTCTATATTCCTAAAGGACTTCTTGTGTTTCTAAATGAATTTGTTGAGAAGCAGATTATTGCAAACTTGAACAGAATAAGATGAAAATTCAAGCTGGTTTTTACTAAATACGGGAAAAACAGTGCAGTCAAAAGTACTAAAATTTGAATTTTCTTTTCATTCCCACAGTAGTCTCTCTTCTGGTTTGCTGGGATGTTTTCTTGTTTGCTGTTGATTGTTGTGACGAACGAGAACAAATTCATTTGATAAATTTCTTGCCTGGATTTTTCCAATTACCTTTGAATAGAATTATTTGACCAGTTTTAATCTAAAGATAGGACTATTCAACTTACATGCATAATTCCCCAAATTAGTTTGCAGTTAGCAGCTCACTGGTGTTCATTTTCTTCTTATTCCAGCAGTGCATGGGCCCCCAGGCTCTTTCCTTCTGCTGCCCTGTGCAGTCAGCTGACCTAAGGAATACAAAGGTCAGTGTGTCCTTCTTAGAAACTCAGGGCTTTCTTTTTGGATTTGAGGTGATGTTGGCTCCTTCAGAATACAAGTTGGCTTCCGTCCGCCTTGTGCAGGGATAGATGTCCCATGCATTTGCTTTGAGTGACGCTGAAAAACAGGCAGGGTCCCCAGAGCTCTGTGCTCTCCAGCAGTGAGAATCGCTCCAGTGAGTCAGGGAGCTTTAAGCATTCCGCCGTGTCTGGCCTTTCAGAGCACACACATCTCCCAGTCCTTAGGAAGCACAGATTCAGAGATAAAGTATTTCAAGACCCAGATCGCAGAGTATTCAGCCAAGTGTGTGTGGGGAATTCTTTCCCAGAGTGTGGCCCTACATGTGTTTGTACAGGGCTCTGAATATGCAGTCACTCTGACCGTGGACTAAACAACCCAGATAGGCTCTGTTGTAGATCTGAATGGAATCTGCCTCTTTGTGGCATCATGCCCAGGCTTCCTTAAACGGTAATCCAGTTGGGCAGCTGTGGTGGCTTAAATGAGAAATGACTCCCCAAGGCTAGGCACTTGAACAGGTATCCTCCAGTTGGTGGTATGGATTGGGAAGATTTAGGAGGTCCAGCCTTACAGGAAGTAGTACGTTGAAGTATGTCACTGAAGGCAGGCTTTGAGAGATCATAGTCTCATCCTGCTTCCGGTTTGTCCTCTCTGCTTCCCGTTTATGATTAACTATGTGATATTGCAGCTCCTGCTCTAGCCGCCTGATGCCTTGCTGCCCTGGCCATTACAGACTTGATATAGCCTTCGGGAACCATAAACCAACTCTTTATACTCTAAGTTTCCTTGGTCATGCTATTTTATCACAGCATTTGGAGAGTGACCTGGCTCAGGGACACACCTAAGGAGTAAGTTCTCCTTAAGGTAATACACTTTTCCTTCCCAGACTTCCTGCCCCGTAGCACAGTCTCTTATGGAGTATGGCTATCTGACCATATGCCTGCCTGGTTTTCTGAAAAATCTGACTTTTCCTTTTCTTCTTCTTCTTCTTCTTCTTCTTCTTCTTCTTCTTCTTCTTCTTCTTCTTCTTCTTCTTCTTCTTCTTCTTCTTCTTCTTCTTCTT
>NC_022018.1:53417427-53431254 GCF_000317375.1 Microtus ochrogaster
TGTGTGTGTGTGTGTGTGTGTGTGTGTGTGTGTGTGTGCCTGTGCATAGCGCAATTGTTTGAGTGTGTGTCTGTGGAGGCCAGAAGAAGAGGCTGGACCCCACGGAGCTGGAGTTTCAGGCAGTTATGGAACACCAGACATGGTTCTGGGAATGTAAATGTTTTAATTGCTTATCCATGTCTCCAGTCCCGCAAATGTATCTTGTCATGAAATAGCTAAGACCCCAGAAGCCTTGGATGGCTACTTTGCTCCTTAGCTTCATTATCCTGGAAGGGGGCTGAGTTTTTTCCCATCATGCACTTGGCCCATATTTGCTGCCCCAAGTTCTTCCACTCTCGACTGTGTCTGGCTCAGTGTCCTGTCAGTCATTCCATGTCCTCATGGTCTGCTGTTCACTGCAGAAGCCTGCTCAGTCAGCTCTGTGCTCCTGGGTCCTGGCTTGGTCACGGGCCACCAGTGACACGTGGCATCTGGTGTTATCTATAATTTCTAGCTTCTCGCCCTTTCTCTGAACACTTCTTTTCGCCCAATGTCCAACATACAACTTTACCTTCTGTGCTCGGCATTCATTTCTAGCGTGACAGCAACATTTTGTAGGTATAAAGAAGACTATTTTTTTCTCCAGAAGTTTTAATACCATATCTGGCACTAGTTAAAATGTAATTTTCCAAAAATATCCAGTCAGTTCTGCAGCAGCACAGACTCCAACTCAAACATGGCTAAGTGAGTGCATATTTCCAGTCAACCATACATCTCTGTCTAGATCCATATAAATTTCCCTTTATAATGCTCCTGGAAGGATAGTTTCTTATGGTGGAATATTTATAAAATGCCCACCTTTCTCTAGACTCCTAGGTTATACAGTGGAGGTAACTGTGAGTAGATCATTTTCTAGAACAATGCAGTGAGATGTTATCCCAGGCAATTAGAATAATAAATGATAGGCCCCAGTGTCCAGAGTACCCCTCCCCCCCATTGTAGTACAATGTAAGAGATTTGAGTTTTAGTGGCAGGAGCTGTGATGTCTATCTAATCTTGGTTGCTAACTTGACACCAGAGAAGAGGGGATCTCATTTGAAGAATTCTGGCTGTCAGGTTGGCATGTGTGAGAGGCATTTTTCTGTTTTGTTAAGGAGGTCTCAGTTCACTACCAGTGATGCCATCCCTGGGTGGGTGAATCTGGCCCGTATAAGAAGTTTAGTTGAGCAGAAATCTGGGACCTAGGCAGCAGGCAGTAATCCTCCACGGTCCCTGCGTTGCTTTTGGTGGCGGTGTTTATCTTAGCAACAGGAAAGCAAACTAAGATTAAAAACTATTTGAGAATTTTTAAAGCAGACAGCAACTTGAGAGGAAATCAGATTAGAATGTTGGGGTCCCAGCAACTCAAAAAATAAAACTTAAAGAGCCAGAAGGGGACAAAATTGTATTTGAGGATGTTCTGAGGAGGGTCAGAAGCCCCAGAAAGAAGTGGTCGTGGCCTGACTGTCATAGATCGGCAGACCCACAAGTCCCTGATGAGCACTTTACACAGCTACTTCTTCCTGGGGAGTAGACGCGAGTACTGGGTAAAGACAGAATTGGTCCTGTGTCTGATTAAAGAAGCTCTTACCCCAAATAAAATATGCTTCTAAGATTTTTCATGTTCCATTCTGCCATGCTCCCCAGAACCCTTTTGCCTTCTTTTATCTCTTCTCATTCCTTATTTTCTGTCCTCTCCTCCTCTCTTTTCTGAAGTTCTTTTCATAAGTTTTTAAATATTTTGAGGAAAACCCTTCAGATTCTAGTTGCAAATTATCCTACACCCACTAGATGGAGCTAAATTACACAATGTTATCTGTTTGTGCACTGGCTAGCTTTAATTGCCAACTTGACCCTGACTAGAACAACCTGGGTTGAAAGTTTCAATGAGGATTGTCTAGAGCAGGCTGACCTGCAGGCGTGTCTGAGGGGGTTGTGTAGAGCAGGCTGCCCTGCAGGCGTGTCTGAGGGGGTTGTGTAGAGCAGGCTGCCCTGCAGGCGTGTCTGAGGGGGCTGTGTAGAGCAGGCATGTGGGGGGGGGGTTGCCTTGATTGCATTAATTGATGAGGGAAGACCCAGTATGTAAGTGGCTACCCATCATTCCCCTGGAACCCTGCACTATGTAAGAATAGATAAAGCTAGTAAACTATTCTACATATGTGCATTCATTCTTTTTACTCTTGATTGTGGATGTGATGAGACTAGCTGTTTTAACTTCCTATTGCCTTGCTGTCCTAGCAACAACGGACCATAAAATGGAATTGTGAACTAAAATAGACTCTTTATTTCCTATGTTGTCAGGGTATTTGGTGCATTAACATAGATGAAACTAGAACACTCCATAGTGCAGCAATGGGTTTTCACAAAAGTGTGTACTTGTATGAAATGTGAACCACTTGATTACAAGGCAAGTGTTTCTTTTTTTTTTTTTAAAAAAAAAAACCCTTATTTTATGTGTATGTGTGTATATGGTTGAATGTATGTAAATGCCCAGAAGAGGGCACCAGATCCCTTGGAACTAAAATTACAAGAGGCTGTGAGCCACCCCATGTGGGTGCTGGGAACTGGATCTGGGTCCACTGGAAGAGCAGCAAGTGCTCTTAACTGCTCAGCATCTCCACAAACCTAGAAAATGTTTATTAAGTATCCTAGAAATAGAAGAAGAAGAGAAAGAAGGGAAATGTACGTAGCAACCCACTCTTCCATGCAGTACATTTTACAGTCATCTTGGAATCATTTCATGTTTAGTTGGAATAATACTTGCGGAAGTTTGAATGTAATTGTCCCCCATATGCTCACAGAGAGTGACACTATTAGGAAGTATGGCCTTGTTGAAGTAGGTGTGGCCTTGTTGGATAAAATGTGTCACTGAAGGGGGTGGGCTTTGAAGTATCCTATGCTCAAGCTACACCCAATGACACAGTTTACTTCCTCTTGTCTGTGGATCAAGACATAGAACCCTCAGCTCCTTTTCAAGCACCATGTCTGCCTGCATGGCACCTTGTCCCATCATGAGGATAATGGACTGAACCCTTGAAACTGTAAGGCAACACAATTAAATGTTTTCCTAAAGGAAACATGAGGGTTGTCATGGCCATGGTGTCTCTTCACGGCATGAAAAACCCCACCCCGACTAATAAAATACTCAAAATACCATCTAGCATCCTGACTGACTTGAACTATTATAAATATTTTTCTGTTTTTTTTTAAATTTTTCGATTCTCTTTTCAGTTGACACATGACTGTATATATTTATGAGCACGATGGGGTGACTTGATACATGTATAGGGTGCTCAAGGATCAAATCAGAGTGATTAGCATTTTCATCTTGCCAGTCAGCCATTATTTCTTTGTGTTGGGAACCTTCAAATTCTCTCCTCTAGTTCTTAAAAAATGCATACATTGTTTATTATTCTCTAAATTTTGCTTTTTGATTTAAAATGAGAGCAACTGTATACTGCACATGCTTCTACGTCTTTACCAATAGGTATAACAAAGGCAATTATATATAAACCTGTTGTGGGATATTTGATTGCACTGTGAAAACTGAAGTTGTGTTAACAAAATAAACCTTGAATCAGGGGACAAGGACAACAACTAGTTGACAGGAAATAGCCATAGAGAGGATGAAGGAGCCAGGAGATGGATAGAGAGACACACGGAAAGGAGTAGTGAGAGACTTGGAGTTTTGCAGTCTTTTTGGTTTGGGACTGATGGAAAGAGCATCCTTGCTTGGTCTCCAGCCAAAAAGTAAGGGCAGTTGGTTACTTCCTGGCCTCTCTGAGCTAGGAGGTTTTTATCCCAACATCTGACTACCAAGTCTTTATTGACAAATAGAATGATAGATGCTTAGTTATAAACTACATTTGGTGGCAGCAACAGAGCTCGTGCAGGCAGGACTAGAAGTTCCACCAGGCCACGGCCTGAGTGGTGAGGCACCAATTGCTGGGCCACGGGGCTGCAGATGGTGGTTAAAATATCAGTAGATTCAATGGCAGTCAATTAGCCAAGGAAATCAGTATCTGGCATTTCCACATGGGGCAAAACCACACAAACAGAGAAGCCTTCAGCCAGTGCCTTTGCAGCTGACTTCTGCTCTTGCAAGGCTCTGCTCCAGTCTCTGACACCTCTCATGGGAATGAATGCCTTGCAGGAACTCCAGAGGACAGGTGTGTGCCCAGGGACTGTGGCGGGGACTCTGAGCTCACCGCTGATGTCACTGCTGAGGACAAACTGAGAACTCAGCAGATTTGGAGAGACACCTGGGAATTCTTAAGGAGAGAGTTAAGTAATATGAAAAAGAAAATTTCTTTCCGACTTAAGAATGGGAAATATCACAATGCAGGAAGTTAGGACTCTGTGCGGTGCTACTATGGGGTGGTTTGAAAATAAAAAAAAATAAATGATGGATAACTGGCAGCTTGGAATGACTTTATGTCAATTATAATTATTGCCAACTTGGTAATTAATATTTTATCCTTAAAGTGGTTTGATAACTGTGCCAAATATAAAAATTTGACCTATAAAAGCCTTAGAAAGACTGACTATTGATAAGACACAAGCCTTAAAAAGATTCACCAATGAAAATAAGAAAAATTTTGACTGGTAAGATACAAGCCTTCGAAGTATTAATATTGGTAAGATACAAGTCTTAGAAAGACCTACTAATGAAATAAGAAAAATACTCAGACAGGCAGAGAAATTTAGACCAGAACCTACTGCACCATTGCATGATAAAACTGAAGAGGGCTGGTCCAACATTATTGGAAAACCAACCTTAGTTTATCCAGTTACTATACAAGAACGACCTTCTGATCTTATGCAGATGTTAAATGGAATCCTATAGAAATATCACATTTGAGGAGATTTATGGAAGAAGCTGTTTCATATGGTATGCATTCATCCTATGTGAATCAGATGCTAAGTTCATGGGCAACTCGGAATAGAACTATCCCCCAAGACTGGAAAGATAAAGTGACAGTAATATTGGAAACTGGTCCCTAGTTACAATGGGAAACATGGTGGAAAGAGGAAGCTAGGGTCATAGAACAATGAAATAGGGCTGGAGGCAGTAATATTCCCCAAGAGCATGTTCTAGGTGAAGGTCAATATGCCCAGTGGCAAAGACAGTGTGCATTTGATGACCACACTTTGGGCCTGTGTTGTTTAGCAGCTTTAAATGCTCGGGACAAGGTTGAAGAATCAGGAAAGAGGTCTGAGTTATTTATTAAAATTATACAAGGCCCCAAAGAAGCCTTCACTGATTTTTATTTTACAAAGATTAACTTCAGTTATAAATAGTATCAGATTCAGAAGTCAGACATTTATTAACTGAATCTTTGACTTTTGAAAATGCTAATTCAGAATGCAAAAGGCCGATTAGGGCAGTAAAGGCAAGGTCAGCAATAAATGAATGAATTAGTAAAACAGTTGACATTAGACTCAAGCTTTGATTGAAGTAATTTGTAGAAATTTTAAGAAAAATCAAAATGTGAGATGTTTTAATTGGGGTAAACAGGGTCCTTTGGACTCAGGTGCAGCTGATAAGCCGATGGAAAACAGCATAAACCAAAGTCAGAATTCTGTGCACGTAAACAGGCACAGGACTGGTTCTTTGAAAGGCTTTATTGTCAGATTGCTGGGGGAAAGCTGAGGATTTAGCCAGGCTGGTTTTTCCTGATCCTGAATTAATCAGAGAAAAAAAAAATACTGTGATGGTCAGCAGATGGCGCTCCAAGAATGAGAACAAAGCAAAATGAGTCCTGCTCTTTCTCTCTCGCCAGGATTTCTCTCCGGAGGTAAGGCCACTGAAAGATGTGTATAAACCACAAATGCCTGGAGTAAGAAAACACAACACCCGTGGGTCTGTCAGGAATCCAGGGGAACCTGGAAAGTCAAACATGCTTAGGATTCAGTGCTCAGCTACGCTCATGCCCATGAGGCAAATCCAGTCAGGTAGGGTCACTCATTGTCTTGTTAAATTTGTTGCCAATGTTTGTATTGATCCAAGCAGTTGGAAATACCACAGAGAGAAGTTGCATTCCAGGGGCCTGAGTAACTGTGCAGCCATAGCTTCAGAGCGACCTGTGTGGGCATCTCTGTGTCCCCTTTATCTTAGCGGCAGGGAAGCAAGGAGGCATAGCCTCAGCCTCCAGAGGTACCACACGGGCTCTGGGATGCTCTCTTACCTGAACATGAATCACACTAAACACGGGGTGTGGGGCGCTTTGCATCTTGCTGATTCATCTCAGTGTGTTCATCCCCTAGTGATGGGATTTGCCATCAGCTCTGCTGTTTGAAAATGCAATTATTCTAAAGAAAGTTTTTGTTTGTTTGTTTCTGGATACATTACTTACTTTTCTGCTGCTGTGATAAAGATACCACCACTAAGATCAACATCCCCCCAATAGAGCTTAGTCTGGCTTACATTTTCAGGGGGTGGGGAGAGTCCACAATAATGAAGGGGGCTTGGAAAGAAGTTAGCTGATCCCATTTCACTGGGCACCAGGAATTGGAGGTAAGGGGTGGGAACAGGACGAGGCTACACACTGTCCAAGTCCACCCTGAATAACATACTTCTCTAGCAAGGCTGCACACCCTAAAGCAGTGGTTCCCAACCTTCCTAACCCTGCGGCCCTTTAACGCAGTTTCTCATGTTGTGGTGACCCCAAGCATAAAATTATTTTCCTTGCTACTTCATAACTGTATTTTTACTATGGTTTTGAATTGCAATGTAAATATCTGATATGCAAGGTATCTGATATGTGACCCCTGGGAGGGTTGTTCTGCCCCAAAGAGGTCATGGCCCACAGGTTGAGAACCTCTAGGGACAAAGGCTCCATAACCTCCCCAAACAGTACCACCAGTTGGGGACCAAATGTCCAAATACTGAACCCAAGATAGGCATTTCTCATTGAAAACACCACATGGCTCTTTGCTCCCTGTGTCTTTATTTCTAATTTTAATGATTTTCTATTTATCTATGGTCAGCCTTTTTAAAAAAAAAAGAAAGGAAGAGAGAGAGAGAGAGAGAGAGAGAGAGAGAGAGAGAGAGAAAGAAAACCAGGACAAAATAGCATTAATGGTTATTTTGAGATGCCCTCCCTCTTTGATTAACAAGGATCTTGTCTTAGGGACAGTCTAGGCAGTCTAACGTCCATCTATGTCCATCTCAGGATCTACTGGTACAAAGGGCATGGATGTTTTCATGGAGGAAATACTAAGTAAGATCCAGAGAAGCAGAATTAGAGCCCAGATACTTACCACATTCACCCCCAATCTCCTTGACTATCTTGAATGCGTTTCCTAAATATCTGGGGCCCACACTCAAGTTCTCCTTAATGCAAACTGTGTTGCACCTAGCACTGCATGCCTTGCTTAGGCATTTGTCTCAACACAGGATGGGTGGTCAAGAAGGGAATGGCCCAACGCAGCTTTCACACCAGGTGAGACTGGGGGGGTTGCACATGACTATGGGGAAAGAATTTGTATACTTTGTATGCCAGCTCAATTAAAAAGTGATCCTGGTTTACTACTGCTGCTGTGATAAAATATCTTGAGAGAAACAACTTAGAGCAGAGAGAGTTGGACTTGTCCTACCCTTTTGGGAGACAGTCCACTATTGTGGGGAAGTCAAGGCAGGAACTCACAGTAGCTGGTCATATCTGCATGCACAACAGAGAATGAATTACAAACTCCCTTGTGTTCAGCTTGACACCTTACACAATTCAGGAACTCCTGCCTAGGGAGTACGTTACCTACAGAGGACTCGATTTCCCTGGGTCAGTTAATTAAGAAAATTCTTTCAGGACCGCCCACAGACCAAGCCAATGTAGATTAGCTCTCAGTCACGCCATCTTTCCAGATGATTCTAGGTTGCATCGAGTTGGCAATTAAAGCCAATTATCACATCTTACTCAACGACTGTACCAAAAGCCCACAGATTTCATGGTGTAAAACAAAGATTTCTTCTGTTACTATGGCTGAGGTCAGAAGCCAGACCCGAGGCTCCTCTGGAAGTTCTGTGGAGAGGAGCCCTCCACCCTTTCCCTATTCTGCTGGCTCCAGTCTCCCCAGTCTGTGGCTTGCAACTCCAACCTTGTCCTCCATTTCCACATGGCCTCGTCCTTGGCTAGGTTTTTTTCCTCTTGTCTTTCTTCTAAAGACTTGGTTACTGCTCGGATGATCCAGATGATTTTAGCTTGACATCCTTTGACTATTAAAAGATTATGTCCACCGGTCTCAGAGACTGGGATGCTAATCAGATATCTAATTGAAGGGTACTATTAAAGGAATATATACGTTTTTTTCTGTCTCTTTTGAAGACTAATTTTATTATTTTAAAATGTGTGTGCATGTGCACACACACATCCAGGTAGCTGAGGAGGTCAGCAGAGGGTGCTGGATCTACCTGAGCCTGGAGTTACAGGGGATCCTGAATTGACTGAGCTGGTGCTGGCAACCTAACTCAGGTCCTCCGGGAAACAGGAAGTGGACTTAACCCTAGAGCCATCTCTCCAGCCCCCAAGTATAAGTTTTAAAATGTTACAGCAGAGTTCCCTTCATGAAATTAAAGGCTTTGATGAGTCATGCCTTCCACTGCACCCTTAAGGGTGGTCCTGAGGCTGTAGGTCTTCCACCCTGCATGCACCCATGAATCTGTAAGTAGGTAACAATTGCGGAATAGTTGAAGGTCACACTCAAGGTCATGCACTGACTTAATGTTTAAGTGAAACAAACAAGCAAAAGCACCCCCCCCAGGAAAGTTTTCATAAATCTGTAGAAAGAAAAGTCCTGAAATTATGAAGCCAAGGGAAGGCCTGAATGCCGTTGCATCTTGGAGAAAAAGACAACACGTGACTTCTAGAGCAACACGAAAGAATATTGACGATAACTCTAAACTGCATATTAGCAGCATGAGCAAATGCGTATAAAACGTGAGGAATGATGGGACAGTCCTAAACCCAATGTGCCTCACCCTCTCTGAGGAGTAGATGTGGGGTGGCGGGGGGGTGTGTGTGGGGGGGTGGGGGGGGGGGGGGGGAGGAGTAGATGTGGGGTGGCGGGGGGGTGTGTGTGTGTGTGTGGAATGGAAGGAGGAGGGGAGTGGGAACTGGGATGGATATGTAAAATGAAAAAAGATAATTTGCTTTCTTTTTAAAAAAAAGATAAGATAAATAAATAAATATAAGCAATGGAAAAAAATAAGGAATGAGCTTAAATGAGCCATCTTTTGGATGTTCTGCCTTGATGCCATTCTCTGCCAGGACCCACCTGGCTAAGGTAGCTGAGAGATATTTACTTGTTTCTATATTCCCTGTGAAAATTTTTGGGTCTAGTTTGCATTCAGGTCAAGTTTTTATCTCTGGCAGCCAGATATCTCTCTCACTGCTTTACAATGTAGAATCTTTATGTCTTCCTGTTGATTCTGAATCTTGAAGTGAGATTTCTACCCCAGTGTATGCCTGCTGCTGCCCTGTTTATTTGCATACATATATCTCACTGTTCCCTTCGAATCTTCAAACCTCTACATCCCCAGCGGCTTTGCCCAGCCAACACTGGTGTCTCCCTTAGGTCCTCTTCAGAGGCTGTCTTTCACACAGACAAGTTATTCACGGAACACTCCACACACATGCTCAGTTTAACAGACTATTCTAGGTCAAAGAGGTCAAGGACTATTGTTTACCCCTTCAATAATTCCTACTACACTGTGACTTTTTGTGAAGTTTCTGTAAGTTTTTGTGGAATTTGCGTTATTTGGCTTGATTTGCAAATAACTTACCGAGTTCTGCTCTTGAATACCTTCCATTTGCTCCTGTGGGAATCAAGCCATTCTCCCCCTCCTTTGATTTTTGATTTCTTAATTCATCAAAAACAATGGAAAATGTGTTGCTTTTAATCTTTGGGTTAAACTAAGTAGTAAATGAGAGGGTTTTTTGTGATTAGTTTTGCCTTTTTGAACATCTGTGAAGTAGGAGTGTAGCATGGGACCTGGGTTTCTGTTAACCAAGAAATCTTTACAGAATGCTTACCCCACAGATGTGCTCCTGCCTCCGGGAAGCGTGTCTTAGCATCATAGCATCTGGCTGATTCCTCTCTGGAAGAACCTGTTGAGGCAGGCTGATAGGCCCTGACATTTTCTAAAGGTCTACATAGCACCTAACTGTGAATTTTCAACAAACTCCTGAGAGATGCTACAGAGATATGAGGGTCTAGTTTCACTCCTCCAGGCATGGACATTCATGCTTCCCTTAGGGGTGCTGCAAATGCTCATCCTCTGCCTATGGTTCTGTGGGTTCTACGAGATTTGAACTTGGATTCTCATGTTTGCATACGTGCTTTGCCCACTGAACCATCTACCCAGCCTCAATTTCAATGAGTTTTTCAGTTCTGTATTCTATGATATCAAACTTTGTGGCTCGTTCTTTTCATTTAATTTGATGTATATGATTGTTTTGCTTGAATGTATATCTGTGTACCATGTCTGTGCCTAGTGCCCAAGGAAGTCAGCAGAGGGTGCCTGCGATAGGAATTCTGGAATGTTCTTACCTCCAAAAATTTTGCTGCATCTCTTCCCCTCCCCCATGAATTGAGAGTAATTTCCATATCCACACAGCCCCCCCACCACCACTCTCTGTCTTTACTACACCGAGTTTTCTAAGACATGAACACGGATGTCTCTTTACATATGTAGGTTTTCTTGGAGGATTTTATGAACACCGTGCAGCTTTCAGGACATACATGGATGTGTTCTGTCAGGTTGACATTAATGGAACCCTTCTGAATGACAGTTCTTGGCATTGCCCTCTCAGCCTCTGTGTCTCAGGGCTCCCTGCCAGTCACAGACACATGGTTAGGTGTCTGTCATTTGTCCTCAGATCCTGAAGAGCACACACACACGAATGCACAAACTTTAATTTTGATCCTCGTGTATGTGACTTCTGTGTGGATACCCATCTTGTTCATTGCAAACAGGAGCGAGTTTATCCTTTTGCGCCCACACACTCGCTCTTCTGCTCTTGTGTTTGACTGGAGTAGGGAGATGATTATCTCCAGCTTCTTTCTTGTAGTGAGTCCTTGTCATGGCTCTGACAAGAAAGAACAGGTTTTCCTTGGACCTTTTGTCTCTACTTGATGGTTCCATGTGGTTGGGTTTCCTGTTGCCCAGTAAAAGGTACTAGGTAAGAAAATAATATTCAGAAAAAAGCATCATGGTCTTTCCTTGCATCCTGAGCCCTTGGCTGGTCATGAGTGAGTCTTCTTTGTCCATTTATTTATTATGATAGGGTGATTACAGCTGGCTCCTTCAGTTGAAGAATTAAACAATAACGAAGGGGTTTGGCACCAAGGGAAAGTCTACTGGAAGAGGTACAGACTTCTTAGGTATAGAATGGCCCCAGGGCTGGAAAGCCACTGATTTTAAGGGAGGCTGGCTTTGGGTTCAAGCATCCCTTTCTTGGAGTTGCACGGCTCTCCTATGGGATGTAAGGTGTTCACGTGCAGCTGTGATATAGGGGTGGAGTCCACTGTTCCTGTCTGGGAGTATGGAAACAGCCACTATTTGGATGAGGTCTGTCCCCAGTCAGGGTGATCCCTTAACCCCCTTTTTGGTGTAGTAATAACTGGTAAAGAGAAACTTAACAGGGAAAGAGAAACCAAGGCAGAAGTGAAGGCCCATTTCCCTTCCCCTGTTCTTTTCTTCCACCCCGGAGGCTCCTCAGCATCAAGGTCTTTATTTTTGTTTTTAATAGGGAAAATGGGAATTGACCTATTAGATTCCCAGAAGCATCATTAGTTTCATGTGGTTTTATGGAAATCTTACTCCTTGATTTATATTTCAAAGAGCTCCATCAAAAAAAGAAGTGAAAAATGGCAAATTCGAACAACTGCAGATGAAGGAAATTACCATCATTTATGTCACAAGTCTTAATTAAAAACCACCAGCCACAGGACAGGACTCAGCGAGGACTCAGGAGGTAAACATTGAGGGTTGGTTGGCCTGTACCTAGGGAGCTCGGAAAGAAAAGAAGCAAATTCCCTGTAGGAGCCAGAGACTCAGCTCTTGTGAACCTTGGAGGCTGGAGTGGGTGCTGAGGCTGCCAGAGAGGAGACATGTTTGTGAGCGAACGCAACTTGGTCTCAAAGCACGGGGCACAGCCCCTCTACCAGACTCCCGCGGCTCCCGCCTGAGCGTGGTAGAGGCAAGAACGCACCCATTTCAGGTTGTCCAGGTCACATTTTTCTCAGTATCCCAAGAGCGAAGAAACACTTACACAGGGAGTCACAGGACGTCAAAGGTCTTGGAAGGAAATGGCTCAGACTTTGCACATTTTCCTTTTCTCTGAGACCTTGCAAGCAAAGGTCCCAAACCGCGTGCCATGATGCAGTAGCATGGGAGTCTGTTTGCCCCGGGTGCCAGCCATCGGTGCAGTCTGCTGTCTCACAGTGGCTTTCCCGTGGGCTGTCGCATTGTTCATAGTCTTTGATTCTGATTCTGTGCCATCCAGCCCATCTCCTGCTTTGTATTAGCTTTCTCTAAACGGTCGGGCTTTGTGGCTCTAATTCTGAAGAGATTGCTTCCTCAAATGAACTAATCAACAGTTAATGAATTAATTTGATGTGTGTGGTCATCTGTGAATGTTTGCATGGGGGAGGGGATATGCTCGTGAACTTTTGTGTGTGGAGGCCAGGCACTGACCTTGAGTGTTATTTCTCAAGAGCCAGCCGCCTTGTGTTCTGAGACCAGGTCCCTCACTATCCTGGTATCCTGGAACTCAGCAAGCAGGCTAGGCAACCGGTCTCCACTTCTTCAGTGCTGGGATTACAAGTGCATGCCACCATGTCTAGCTTTTTTTTTTTTTTTTTTTTTTTTTTTATGTGGGTTCTGGGAATCAAACTCATAGTCTCCTTCCTGCAAGGCAAGCATTTTCCTGAAGGAGCCATTCCCTGGCCCTCACTTTCTCAGGTTTATTAATCCTGCTTTCTAAAATCTCCCGACTCCTGCAGCAAAGGCTTCTCCAGGGTTCTTTTCCATCCTTGCTCAGTGTGCCTTTACTGTCTCCAAATGAATGTGTCCCATGGTTTCTGTCCCCTGAGGCACCTGCCCAGTTTCTCCTGTTCTGTATCATGCTCCATGCCAGACCCCCATTCTAGACTTCCTGGCCACAGCTGTTCTGGGAAAAACTCAAAGTGTACTCCTTTATGCACCATTGCCTGAGGCACCAAGGGGCCTTGCATGAATTATGTGTTCTAGCCCAAGTGAGCCTTTCACCAAGTAGCTTTGCTCCTGGGGACCTAGGCAACACTGACTACACTTCCTGAGAATCCCTACAACACCTCCTGCCTGCCCCATTGCTGTGGCTTGAACTTGAAAGGTCCCCCACAGGCATATGTGCTGGACACTTGGTCCCCAGCACTGTTTTGGAAGTCCATGGAACCCTTAGGAAGTAGAGCCTCGGGGGAGGAGGAAGTGGGTTACTGTGGATGGGCCTTGAGTTTTAAAAGTCTGGCCACAGTACCTACCTGCTCTCCGTTTTCTGTCCCACCAGATATGAGGTGGGGAATTCCAGTTGTACACTTGTCACCCATTGCCATGCCTGTCCTAGCGTGAAGGATTGTAACCCCCTCAAACTGTGAGCCAAAGTAAGCCTTCTCTGCTGGAAGCTGCCTCTTGTCATGGCTACCCCAAAGGTAATTGATAGCCATCTCATGCCTGGTGCAGATTACAGATGAGCACTGAGCTAAAAGTGATCTCCACTGGGCAACTGGTGTGTGTGTGTGTGTGTGTGTGTGTGTGTGTGTGTGTGTGTG
>NC_022018.1:53431354-53434309 GCF_000317375.1 Microtus ochrogaster
TGTGTGTGTGTGTGTGTGTGTGTGTATAAGGGCCTTAGCAGCTAAGATGGGTAGTAAGGACCTCTCACTTCTGCACCGGGCTGTTGTCACTCCTGCAAGGAAGCTGGGGTTGCCTTGCTATTCTCTTTGCTGCTGGTGGTAATGCACTGTCTTTTAACTTCCACACCGACTGCAGCTTCTGTTTATATGGCTCAGCCCGGGGCCATTTACCTTGGCTTGTACTACTTGCTCAGCTACAAATGAGAGCTGCCTCTGCTGGGGAACCAGTGCTTATGATCTCCCCGGAGGCTCTGATTTATCTCCAAGTGGAGAAATACTGGCATCTGAGTTAGTAGAAATGCCGGCCAGGTTCTGGCAAAATATTGCCTCTCAGCCTTATTTTCCAGGACTGTAAATTTTTACTTCTGCCCTTTCAGCTTCGGGAGAATGCTGGGAAGCTGCATTGGGAACTCTGGGAGCTGCTGGCAGGAGCCGGGTAGCCAGTAGAAGCAGCCAGTGCTCAGCTGGTCCCCAGCAGCTCCCTAGTGTCTGGCAGCATAGAATGGTACCTGCTTGTTCTCTGATTGTGACAAGCTGGGGTGGCAGCTGGAGGACAAGGAGTGAAGGCCCTTGCTTCAGTCCCATGTCCGTTGTTGCGACAAAACCCTGACAAACACAGTCCAGGGAAGGAAGGGGTTATTTGACTTGCAGTTCGAGGTCATAGTTCTTTATTATAGGGACACCAGTCCAGAGAAGAGAGAGTAGAAAGGCGTGCAGCCTGGCTTGCCTGCTGGCTCACCTGCTGTCAGTGAGCTTTGTCTTCTCCAATAGGTCAGGAACCCCCAGGAGCCGTGTTGCTCACAATGGGCTGGGTCTTTCTACATCAATTAAAAGTTGAGACAGTCCCCCAAAGACAAACTCACAAGCCAACCTGATCTACAAGGTTCTTCATTAAGACTCATCCCCAGGTGATTCTGGGTTGAATCAAGTTGGCTGTTAAAGTCTGTTAGAGGCTGACCTGAGACAGAGCACTGAAGGGCAAATGATGGCCCCGAAGACTCCAAGGTACTCCCTCCCTCCCCTTCCCTATGCCACGTTTCCCTAATGGCTCAAACTCCAGAAGGGCCTCTGTTAGGAGGGCGCTACAACTGATGAACAAGCAACTAGGCATCTGGGTTCAGGGTATACTCAAGTAGTTTTCTCAGCTTCTAAGTCAGTCGGCACCTTCAGGGGCCAAGTCTTACCCGAACTCAGCTCGATGGAGCTGTAAGTCTACAACACAAGCTGAGCCATGCCCAGAAGTCTCCCTGTCTCCTCATCTGAACCCTACAAACATGTGCTCCATGACCTGGAGTTAGGCATGTCTACAAATATGCCTGTCACCCTTCTTAAATGATGACCTTATGCTGAACAAGTCTTTAACTGAGCATGTGCAAAAATGTGCCCCCCCCCTCCCCAGAACACGTCCTGTATGAACAGTGCCCTGAATAGAGCCTTCAGCTTCTCTTCGTTCAGCAACAACACTACTTGGAAATCATTTCTGTACCCGCTTGCCTGCTATGGATGATGCAGCTTTCTCTACTCATATTTCTTGGCAGTGTCTGTCCTTGCACGTGTGTGTGTGTGTGTGTGTGTGGTTTTCCCTCTGTTATCAGTCAATATCATTATGGTTACTACCTACAGGGGAAGATTTTGTTCTTGCAAACAATACTTGAGAGTTCACAGGCTTTTGCAAAATGTTTAAGATCATATCCCAACTGGAATTCTTGTATCTGAGGGAAATGCTTGTCCAAGGCAAACTATAATTATTGTTACTAGTATTTTAATTAATACCAGTATATTACACTTTGAATCAATCAATAGCTGCAAAAACTTTAAATCCCGTTTACCAGTAAATGACAGTCGATTTTATAATCTAGTAAAAAGACACTACAAAAAGCACTCGCCTTGATGGTAGCAATCAAAAAGCGCAAGTTTAACACATCTGATTTACTGGAGACCTTTAAATGCCTGTGTTTACAAATCGGACCCAGCAGACATTTAGGAATCAGTAAGTGGCTCTTCAACACCAGGAAATCGCCTTTGTTTACATGTGCACGTGCATGATTTTGCATCTTCGTGTGTTTACCTTCCCATACCACGAATGATCTTACAAACTCACCCACTTAAATGATAACCATCTAAAGCGTCTAGAGCAGCATTGGCTCTCGGAGGTCACTGCACAAGAACTGCAGCTTCCAGCTGTTTGCTTCCACAGCCCAGGGTGCTTCTCTCCTAATGCAGCTGGCCTGCCAACCCACTTTTGTCACCCCCAGAGGCTCCCATCCTCAGACACAGGGGCAATAGCCACCCCTGCTCATTTGGATTTCTATGAGAATAAACACAATAATAACGTGAATTTTTTGCAACTTTTAAAACCTCACTGAGAATTGGATGGTTGCTAGCTTTTTTCCTCTTTCAAAATCAAGCAGTCTGAGCTTTAGCTTAGGGAGAAGAGACAGCAGGGAGGACAGTGACCTAGAACAAGGTATCGTATTTTTCTGATTTGCAGTTTAGTGTTTATTCTAGAAATACCCCTTCTCTGCAGAGCTTGGTGCCTCTCAGATAAAGGAAGGACACATGGTCAGGAGATAATGCTCTCATCCCTGGGCCTACCCAGGGACAGTAGGCAAAGGCGGCCTCCTGTTTTTCCTTTTGAATCTGCTGCTCAGAGCTGTCTGCTATTCTCTGGTTTCGACTGTCTTACTTAGCCTGTCAATCATCATCAGTAGGAAACTGATGGGAAAAGTGGGCCAAGCATACTGGCTTTGACCTTCAGTCTCTAGGTTCCAGCAAGCAATAGCACAGGAAGGGATAAAATAATCAGTACAGTAGCTCCAAGAAGTAAATACAGCCAGAGAGACCCCAGAGGCCCAGCACGCTGTATTTTATGGTGGAGGTGAACATAGCATGGAAATACAGCTGTTTGAAGTTTCC
>NC_022018.1:53434533-53455898 GCF_000317375.1 Microtus ochrogaster
GAGAGAGAGAGAGAGAGAGAGAGAGAGAGAGAGAGAGAGAGAGAGAGAGAGAGAAAGAGAGATATCAAAGTGAAGATCCAGACTCTGGTGTGCCAGCCAGAGCAGGTGAAGAAAATGAAACTCCAAACCAGAACCAGAGTCTGACTGAGGGAGAGGAACGTTGAAAAAGAACCAGAAAACTTCTTGGAAGAAGAATGTAAGAACTTAGGCCAGGCCCAGTGCACCCCTGCCTGTACTTAGTCACCAGCTCTTACAGAGCAGTGAGTATGTTGAGGGTAGGTGGGGGGAAGGTAGCTATAGGCTTACATTACTTTATTCTTTGGATCTTGTTACAGGAATATTTGGGGCCACCTTCCTGTGTACTGTAGACTTTTAGAAGGTGGATCTTAAATACTTCAAGGATGCCGTGGGCAGGCGGTGTCCGAGACATACTGAGCTAGGCAGTGCAGAACCACAGAACATTTGAGGCGTCTCTGGGAGCACGCCTCTGACCAGCATTATCGTCACTGGGTGGGGCTGGGGGGGGTGTGGGACAGACACGCCTGACACAAGCAACGGATCCTCCCAGTACAGCGAGTGTCTGACACAAACGATTTGTAGTGCTGGAAGTATTAACACGGGAGCCTTTGGCTAAGATGGCGGACTACAGCCATCACCATCGAGAGAGAATTAGAAGACAGTAGCGCTTTGGAATCCGTCTCCACAGCAGGATGGAGAGGGCACCTGAGGAGCGGAGTGGAGAGACTGGCAAGGGCACCGAGAGGAAGCAAGGGGATAGCGCTTTCGGCCCCTCAGCTCCGTAGTGTGCATGTGTGGGAGGCAGAAGCCTCTTCCATGGGAAAGCCAGATGGCAGGAGGGTGACACAGCATCAGGACAAGCCCAGACCCCTCACAGCTTCCCGTGCAGTGGCAGGCTTCGGTGAGCCAGTGCTTTTGGGGGCACAGGGACCAGCAGTGAAGTCCACTTTGGGCCATCTGTCTGACTCAGGCATCATCTCAAGAGAGCCAGATGTTAAGAGGTGAGCTACTCCAGGGCCCTAGAGCAAGGACAATAGGCTGGTATGCCAGTTTGATTTTCTTGATGCTCTGACCAATAACCAGCTAGAGGCAACATAAAACAAAAGCATGCCCTTTGCAAGGCGATGAACAGAACTGGAACTCATTATGGAGATGGAGTGAGACTCAGAAAGACGTACACTGCGGGTTTTCTATCATCCCAGGGGTCAGATTTCCATTTCTCTCTATGTGTATGTAAGTGTAGCGTGTATATCTGTGTGTGGTACGTGTGTGTATCTCTCTCTGTGTGCTGTATTGTGTGTAGCATGTATGTCTTTGGTGTGTGTGTATGGATGCATGTATCTGTTTGTAAATCATGAAACTGGAAGGGGATGATGAAGAGGAGAAAGAGACCTAAAGGGAGGTACTAACTGGGGCGTAGGAGCCATGAGCGAGGAGAGTGGAGGACGGTGGGAATTAGAGCAAAATGTAGATACCAGGAAAGAGACTGCTGGGATAAAGTCTACGACTTTGCCACCGTAACTTAACAATGAATTTAAAATGTTGTGAAATCTGAAAAACGTCATAGGTTGATCAAGATAAAATTTTCCAGGCAAAAATATACTAAAATACTCAGTAAAAGGTATAATAGAAACACAAGATGAGGCAAAAGAAAGGTTTATAATTTCTTTTAAGGAAAATAAAACAAGCATGTGAATTCCTGTCTCTTCCCCAGCCCTCCTCGTTCAGACATGCTTTCGTCTGTCTATCTGTCTGTCTGTCTGTCTGTCTGTCTATCATCTATCTATCTATGTATCTATCTATCTATGTATCTATCTATGTATCTATCTATGTATGTATCTATGTATCTATGTATCTATCTATGTATCTATCTATCTATCTATCTATCTATCTATCTATCTATCTATCTATCTATCTATCTATCATCTATCCCTTTTGGGAGACAGGCTGTCACTATGAAGCCATGGCTGGCCTTGAACTCAAGAGTTCTGCCTGCAGCGCCTCCCAAATGCTGGGGTTTTGCTTGTCTGTAGACAATCATTTTTTACAGGGCAAACAGCAAATGATGCTGAACCTAACATGGAAACAGTCCAACGTTGAGCAAGGAACCCCGGCAGCAGCCCCTGTATTTGCTGCTGAAGCCCACCAGCTCCAGCAGCTGAGCAGAAGCCGCTAGCAGCCTGACTGTCTCCTTGCAGCCTCCACAACACCCGCTCTTCTTTGTTCATCCTCCTCTTTCATTTCTGGCTGTGGTCTGTCAGACTCTGCTTCTTTCATCTTCCAGAGCCATGTTCAGCCCTTTGAAGAGTGCTTTCATTGTGGTGTTTTTACTTTGATTCGATCCTCCAACTTTCCTCCCTCTGTAATCCGCAGCTTCCCACAAGAAGCACGACAAGTAATTGCTGCCGGGCAGCGACTTGAAAGGGTAGGAGACTTTCTCATCGTGACGAAATGAGAATAAAAATTAAAGGCTTGCTTTTCTCCAATCCGACATCTTGCGCTTCTGAAAACATAGGGACATCAATGCCATGTCACACAGCTGGGAAAGGTAACTAAGGAGAAACAAGACAACTTCATTGTGCAAAGGTAACAAGGTCCTAAGCAGAGAGAACCAAGAACACTCCCGTCTCCTTGCTATCGAGGAAGGGGAGTTGGAGGCAGCTTGACTGTCCAGCTCGCGGTCACACTTTTACTGATCCCCATTTCCCTCCCCACACAGAGAGTGACCACTATGATTCTGCATGAGATGGAGAACCTGGGTCACACAGGAACTCTGCCCCGCTCCCTAGGGCAAGCCTTAGGAAGAGGCTGATTGTTGTGCCCGGAAGAGAGGGAGCTGGATGAGGCCTTACTTTGACCGTTCCTGTACTCCTGCCCCTGCCTCCACTAATGGACGTCTCGCTTAGTGTTTATCCCCTTGGTACCTCTGGGAGTGCCTCTTCTCTTCCCTCCCTGACCTAACAGTCAACAGCAGCTGCACAGCTGGAAAACCACTTCCACATTTGAAATGTTTTTGAGAGAGTAAAGCCAGTTCAGAAGAGATATGCCAGAGGAGACAGCTGTTCTTATGTCCACATGTGTGCATTTATATGTTTTCTAGAGCTCAGTTCAGACGTATGTGTATATGTGTGTGTGTAACGTGTGATTTTCTTCTTCCCATGTTCTCCTAAACGGTACGGTATTCTAACTACCTAACATTTATATTGCTTTAGATGTTATAGGCGATTCTAGAAGTTATTTGCAGTCTATAGGAAGATTACATGCAAATACCTCATTATTTTATTTTATTTTTCTATGACACACAGTCACATGTAGCCCCGGCTGGTCTCCAACTTGATGTGTAGCTGAGGCTGACCTTGAACTCCTGGTCTTTCTGCCTTACTGCTACCATGCCTGGCATCTGCTACCATATCTGGCATCTCACTATTTTCCATAAATGACTAGAGCCTGACTGGATCTGGGAACCATGGGAATTCTGTAATAGATCCCCCATTGACACTGAGGGGCAACTTTATTATATATGTAGACAAGATTCGGTGTGTTCTGTTAGTCAAAATAGAAGGAGAAACAGGACAGCTTCATTGTGCAATAACTTTACGCACATGGAGATTAGATTTTTCCCTTTGATCTGGCTGAGTACCTGACACAATACAATGCAGCAACTTGACTTTTGCTTCTACCTGGAGACAGTACTTAAGGCCTTTGTCCTCAGGGTTACATAACAGTAAGCAGTTGCTGGGTCAAAGGAGGCTCTCTGGTGGAGCTACCTGCACTTTGTGCAGGGGATGTATCCAGACAATTGTCAAAGGTTGTCATGTGTGCCGGGATGGGACCTGCTGGTGATGCAATTGCCTTGAGGTCTCCGGCTGCTCGTGCAAACTGCACAAACGGGACTGGATGCAGTCACCTAACTGTCTATCCCAGAGAGCCTTCAGATTTTGTTACTCCTTCAATTTAAAGGTTTTCATTGTGTCTAATCACCATGGATGGCATGTGTTCCATGAGACCCTTCCACTCCTGGGTATAATATACGCTTGGCACATCCCCACTCCTACATTCTTTGATTTATCCTTTTATGTACTGAGAAGACCAAAGTCTTTCTATTATTTTTCCAAATTTTAAGGATAAGATTCCAATGGATAAAAACACGACCAGGAATCCTCATACATCCATCAGCTACTGGCTTAATGAAACTGAGAACCCTCCACACAAAATCAGTCTCTGTCACCAGATTGCCAAGAGACACCGAGAAGAACTCGAGAGCTCACCCTTGGCCACATGCCATTTTCAGCTTCCCCTATACAGGAACTCAGTTTTAGCCAGCCTTAAGATGTACAGTCTGGGAACAGAGAAGGTGTGGGGGGCTGGGGGAAGTGGAGGGAGGGGAAACTGCAGCCTGGATGTAAAATAAATAAACAAGTCAATAAATAAATACATTTATTTTTTTAAAAAAAATACACACGTATTTTTTTATACATGATGAAAAAGTGCTGAAGGTCTAAGCTCTTACAGCCAGGAAGCGAGGGAAGAAGATAGGTCTCCAGCCCCTGCTGCAACATGGCTTTTATGGATGTGGACTGAAGTTTTCTGAAGACAGCCATGGAATGTGTGTTACAAGGAACACAACATGAACAAAACACAGCTCAGGGCAGGAGCATAGTCACTGCAATGTGAAACAGCAGGACACAGCATTGCTGTTTTAAGAAACAGTCTTGTCATCTCAGCTCTGGGAGGCAGAGGCAGGTGAATCCCTAGGGCTTGCTAACCAGTCTGCTCACTAATGAGTGAGCTCCAGATTCCCATGAAAGCCCATCTCCAGAACCAAAAGAAAACAAAAAACCCCAACATCTCCCAAATCTAAACAAGGTACATGGCTCTTAAGGAATGGTATCTGAGCTTATCCTTCCGTCTCCGCATGCATACGGGACCACCTGCACACACACATGTTCTTGCATCCCATGTGGGCTATACGGGGCACAAGTTAACAATATAAGGGGCAGGAGTGGAATTGAGGGAAGACAGCCAAGGTATCGAGATTGGACCCAGCAGCTGAGGGGACACACAGCCTTTCCAGGAAGCCCTGTTGTGGGAACAGACAAACAGTCACAAGAAATCAGCGTCCTGGAAGAGTCACACACCAGCCAAGAACAAAAGGACCAGTGAGCCCTGAGCCAGAGAAAGATGGGGAGAGAATACAAAACCCCTGAAGACACCAAAACCAATTTTCCAAGGTCTGATGAGAGACGACATTGGAATATAAATTTGATTGAATTATTTATTAAACATAAATGGACTTTCATCCATGGCAGAGCTGAGTTTGTGAACCGAAATGGACATTCACCTCCAAGGCAAATTGCTTCTTCTTTCTGTGGAGATAATTGTTTGGAAGAAAGCAGAGGTCGGGATGGAAAAAGAAAGGCTGAGTGCGTGGCCCATCTTCCCCAGTGTTCTGAAAAGTGGCTGACAAGAGATGCAAAGTGAGAACATGCATATATGGGTTAGAGATGCTTGCTGCAGCCTGGGGAGAAAATGCCATGGTCTTTCCAAGATGTAGGTGCCAGTGTGTCAGGAGACACTAAGTCTCTGTTATTCTATTTTATCAGTAAAGACTCAAAAGCCAGATGCTGGGGGGAAAGCCTGTCAGCTCAGAGAGGCAGAGAAAGCACCTGGCTAACCTTCCTCCTCCACTGTCATCCCAGAAAGAGAGCTTTCCCCTATGCCTTTTCCAACAAAACTCCTCAAACTGAATGTTCCTCCCTTCTACTTCCTGTGTGTCTCTCTATCTGTCCTCCTGACTCCCTCTTACTCTCTATGGTTTTTTCCTAACAATCCTCTGTTCATGTCCTGCCAACTGGTTGCTTGTTCTGCCTCTTGACCTACGGCTGACTTTATTTAATCCTGTTTACAGTATTCAAGCAGAAAGCTCTTAGATTAAGGTGTGTGCTAGGACTGATCCACACCACAACTAGAAACAGGTTTTTCCAGTAAATAATGCAGTCTTGGGGCTCAAAATGTGACCAAATTCTGCAACAGCTCAACAAGTAAAGTAATCACTACCAAGCCTAGTGATCCAAGTTCAAACCATGGATCTACATAAAGGTGGAAGGAGAGAATTGATTCCTGTAAGTTATCTGACTTTCACATGTTCTGACCCTCCCTTCAAATAAATAGATGTCATAAAATGTAATTAGATTGTAAGGTCTCCAATAGGATATATATATATATACATATATATATACATATACCTATATATACACACACACATATATAGACACACATATGTATATAGACACACATACATATATATATATGCGTGTGTGTGCATGCATGTGTGTATATGTGAAGGAGAACATGGAGTTTCTAAAAAAATAAAAGTTTCCAATCTTTTTAAAAAATATTGTCTTCATTGTATTAAAATAAATCCAGTCTTTTCCCACACTCAATCAGGAACAAAAAATCCTACGTGCCTTCAATAAAAATCAAAATTCTTTCTATGATTGCCCTCACGTCACTTTGGACCAACTTACTTGGGAAGTTTTGTTTGTTTAAAGATTTATCTTGTTCATGTATCTGTGCGTGGAGTTTGCACAAGTAAGTGCAGGTGCCTATGGAGGCCAGAAGGGGGAGTCAGATCCCCTGGAGCTGGAATTATAGGGCATAATGAGCAGCTTGCTATGGATGCTGGGAACTGAATTCAGAACCTCTACAAGAGCAGCTCCTAACTATTGAGCCTTCTCTCCAGCTGCTACTTGAAAGTTTGAATTGGCTCATTACACTCGAGAATGTACTAACAATAGGTGTGTTTGCTGAGTGTTTCTTTGCTCTGAGCAACAGAAGGAGCCAAAGCCCTTCTGCACTGATTCCCTAGTGATGTCACTCCTGCAGTTAACACACGAACATTGAGTGCTGGTGAGACGGCTCACAGGAACAGGACCTCCTGTTAAACCTGAGTTTGACCCCAAGGGAGAGAACCAACTTAGAGAACCAGCTTCTTTCTGAGTCCCCACTCATCCCTTGGGACTCCCTCCCCCCCCCCCCCCCCGGCACACAAAATAAATACAACATCCAAGATAAAGTTCGAACTTGGCCATCGCTGCCACAGATGCCACGGATTTCAAGCCTGGAGGAAGATGGCATGCGTGTAGGTTTCCTGCTATTTTAGGATTTCTCTGGGGGTGGAGTTCTGTGATGGGAAGTGGAAGAGTCGTTTCTGCTGAGGGTTGGCGGGATGGTGGAGGCTTAGTGCAACTTCTTGCACAACTCGGAGATTGTTATGAACAAAGAAGAAAGGCGGGAATGGCGTGGGGGAAGCCAGAAGTTCTTCACTGGGAAAATTTGAAGTGGCACATGGTGATGAGCTCAGGCAAGAACAGACCTATTAACATCAACTTATGTGGTCTATGGAATTTGTCAGCTTCTGCCTTTGTGCTAGGCACAGATCTCAATGGCATATTCGTAGGACCTAAGTTAACCGTCTCGGGGATGCAGTGTCCCTATTGGTTAGGAGGACCATTGCTCAGCCACCATCTCCTGAGGGCTAAGCCCTAAGGAGGAAGCACTGTCTTCACTAGCACTGGGAGTTTAGAATCGTCTGAATCCCTTGGGAGTAAGTGATGAGACCGGGTGAGACACACAGAGAAATGGTGGAGGTGGAAGGGAACCCAGAGAAGTCCCTAATGTGACAAAAAGCTTGATCTGCTTCAGGAAGCTTTCTTGTTTTCTATATTTGTTGTGAGTGTGTGTGTGTGTGTGTGTGTGTGTGTGTGTGTGTGTAGGTGCACTTGTGTGATTGAGGGTTTGTGCATAGTTATGCAGATGGAGGTCAGAGGTCATTTCTTAGGAGCCACCCACCCTGTTTTAAGATTTATTCATCTATGCGCATGCATATTTGTTTGCATGAGATCATGAGCACCAGGTACATGAAGGAGCCCCTGGAGACCAGAAGAGGGCCTCAGATTCTCCTAGAACTTCAGTCAGGGGCAGTTATGAGCCACCACGTAGTGTTGGGAACTGAACCTGGGTCCTCTGCAACTAATTCCTGGCTCTCTCTCTCTAATCCTGTGCTGCTTTTTGAGATAGGATCTCTCATTGGGACCTGGGGCTGGCCGATTAAGCTAGGTTAAGTGATCAGTGCATCCCAGCATCCTCCAGTCTCCACCTCCCCGGTGCTGGGATTTCAAGCTTGCTACATTGCACCTGGCTTTTAGGTGGGTGCAGGGATTGAATCAGGTTCTCGTGGTTGTGCGGCAGGCACTTTCCCTATTTGAGCTACTGTCCCAGTGCTGTGCTCCAGGAAGCTGATGTAAGTGGGCAGCCACTGGCTTTGCTGAACACAAGGGAACTGGACCTTGCCTGCTCTCTGGGGTCCCTGTCTCCCTGTCTCTATCTCTGTTAGTTGTCGCTGGTCTGTGGGGCGACAGGCCTGGAGCAGACTGCGCGAGCAACTGGCCTGGAAAGAGCTGCAGAGGCGACGGTACACCCTTCAGTTGTAACTTCCAGCATGTTCCTAGAGATTCTGGGAGCTGCTGCCAATGCGCGAACAAATACAGATCCCCAACACTTTGAGCTTGTCAGAAAAGCAGGGAAATGTGAGAGAAGCCAACCCATAAGCCCAAAGATGGAAACAAGCAAGCGCTCAGAGCAGGTGGGTTGTGGGTTGTGGGTTGTGGGGTGGGTACTGACACAGCAGCAGGCCAGGGGCATCTGTTTCCAGGGTGGCTTCCTTCGGTCACCTCTTTTTGTGTCTTTAGAACTCTGTCCTGAGACAGGCCTGATTTGACTTCACTCTGGTGTGACTGTCACATCCCTGACCTCTCCAGTCTAAATGACCAGGTTTTGCATCCAGCTCATGGTCGCACACTGACCTCAGACAAAAGGTGATTTTTGTGTGAATATGTGTTATTCCCACCCACGGGTGAAGTTCCCTGTGACGGGAGATAGCTTTCCACCACTGATCTTTCTAGTTCTTACAGGTAGGGGGCACACTCAAACAAGTTTTCTGATTAAGTAGGCTGAGCTGTGTGATCAGTCCACTTAATGACAGGGTGCTAAGGAAATGTCTGTGTGCAGGACCTGACTTGGGCTACCTCTCCATCTTTGTTCAGCACAGATCTCAGAGTGGGTTCAGGAAGTCTACTTTCTGGCTCCTATGTCTTCTTATGATCAGCACCTGGGCAGAGGGGGCCAGGAATCCTTTCATTGTAGAGAGAAAAACTGGTTCTCCAAGTCCCTAGTCTGCACTGAAGGCCTCTCTGCCAGACTCAGTGTGGGCCTAGGGACAACCAGGGACACCAGGCTGGGCTGCCTCTGCTGTCCAGGGTCCCACTTTTCACTCTGCTGGTGACATGAGTCCGCCTCTCCTCTGTACTTGTTCCTAGCGACAATAAGCAATGTGGCTGTTTCAAGGTTCTCCTGTTGAGGGTGGGGGTAGGTCCTCACAGCTGCTGACAGTCATGCCCCCATTGCTGCTGACATGCCCCCTGCCCTGACAGCTTCTGACATGTACCCCCAGCTACTGACATCCCCCCAGCTACTGGCATTCCCTCCTCCTAGCTGTTGACCCCCAACCCCTGCACCCCGCTCCCCCTGCTCACCACATTCCTTCAGAGAGCCCACCCTTCCCTGCTGATGGCCTCAACCCATTCTACAACCTCTTATTTCCTCTGAGCAAGGTTTCTATGTTTATGTTCAGTTGGACATGGCAAAACATGTCTGTAAATCCCAGTATTCCAAAGGCTGAGGCAGGAGAATGACTTTTATGACAGGCTAGGCTATACATAAGTTCAAGGGTAGGTTGTGAAACCCTGTCTCAAAAATCAAGCAAGCAAACAAACAAACATAAAAAACAGAAATCAACCAAATCTGGACACACCGGCACACCGGTACACCGGCACATTCATTGCCGTTCATGGAGAGGCATCCTGAAGGAGCTCAGGCTGGTTCTGAAGGAGCAAATTCTCACAGCAGAATCAGTGTAGCCCATTTTTTCCCAGTGCTGAGGATGAAGCTATGTTACTATACTTTGTCTGAATTAGGTTTGAAAGATTCTGTGCATCACAGGAAAAATCTGAGGTTGACTGTGACAAGCAGATATGCTAACAAGTTGCATGCTCATTATCGATTTGAAACTATCTGGCATTATCAAGAGAGAACTGTTTTATCATGTTGCAGAGCTGATAAAACCCCATCTCCATGCACTTAGTGTTCTTTATTTTTTGGAAATTATTTAAATAATAGTTTCTATTTGGGGCTGGAGAGATGGCTTAGCAGTTAAGGGATGTGTTGCAGAGGACCCATGTTGAATGGCTCACATTCCCTCCTACCTCCAGGGGATCCAGTGCTCTCTCTGGGGACACCTACACGCAAAATGCACCCCCACATACACATATAATTGAAAATAAAGCAAATCTTTTTTTAAAAGTTTTTATTTCATGAGCTTCCTATGAAAGTCTCAAGGTGGGTCTCATTAAAATGTTGTTTTTGGTGCCTTCAAAACCTGACAAGTTAAACACTTTGACTGCTCTATGCTGTCATGAAAATCCACTCCTCAAAAATACCACAAAGCCCCCTCATTGCTGTCACCTCGTCACTCAGCAACCTCAAGGTCAGCACAGTGTTGCTGGAAATGTACTGGCCACAAATCTCACTCTCTTTCTAGTTCCTTTACTCTAGCTGTCTTCAAAACCACCTAGATTTATAACTCCTTGACCCTTTCTTTCTGTCCAGGGCATCACCTCTATATATCCTGCCTCAACTTCTTTAGCCATGGAAGATTTGTTTGTCTACATTGTAATCACTTTCTTTTGATACACACTCACATCCTATGATTCCCTAGCATAACTTCAGCCCCTCTTCCCCTCAGTTCTAATAGTGCAAGGGAACCAGGAAACTGCGCAGCACCATCCCCTGAGCTTTGGCTGGGGTTTATAAGAGTGGGCAAGCGAGTGAGCAGTAAGCACTGGTACCTTTGTTCCTCTTCCCTTGTCTACAGATGTGATGTAACTCAAGCCCTTGTTTCTCTGCTGTCCCTGCAGTGACAGACTGTGACCTGGAACTGGGTGCTAAAACAACCTCTTTCTTGTAAACCGCTTTGGGTGGGCTACTCAGTCTAGGGGTTGTAACCCACCCTGCAGTCAGTTATTCCAGGGTCCCAGAGAGGCACTATCTGGAAGATATGGGCTAGGAGAAAAGAAGGAGGCTAAGCGGGGGTTTCCTGTCAAAGCCTCCGTTTATTAGAGATGGGGTACAGCTTATATAGGGTAAGAAGTTGGGGGGCGGGCACAGGAGCCTGGGCTCTTGCCACGTGGTTCACGTTGGTCACGTGGTCCAGGAGGTTACGTTTGGTCAGGTCACGTAGGCCGGGAAGTCACAACTAGGAGTTGACACACCTAGTTCTCTAGATAGTTTGGAATGTGGGGCGGGTTCCTCTAACAGCTCTCCATTAACAGCCAATTTGGGTGTGGGGTAGGCTCTGTCAATAGAACAATTTCTTAACACAATTAGGGGTGTGGGGTTCTCTGCAGACTCCCCAGGGTGATGGTTCCTGCAATAATCCTAGGAGGAAACGGCTCCTGACAGATCTGCAGACTCCCCAGGGTGATGGTTCCTGTAATGATTTTAGGAGGACCGGCTCCTGACACTTTCTCCCTTAAGTCGCCTTCTACCAGGATATTTTATCACAGCAACAGAAATGAAACCAGTGCAGAACCACTTTCTCCTTTGCCTACAGTCCGCATGGAATGATGCTGCCCACAGGTGGGATGGGTCTTCTCACCTCAATTAAGCTGATGGAGATAACCCCTCACAGATATATCCAGAGGGTTCAGTCAAGCTGAAAGCCAAACAGATATGATACAGAAAGGAATGCAAAGAAATGAGAGAAATCCCCAAAGTAAGTACCTCCTGAAACTGATTACAAACTCCTCCCCACAAAGCATGTCTGCCTGTCCCCAAAGTGATTGTAAGGCAATTGTAGCACTTTCAGGAAGAAACCATTGGAGCCCACATGCTGCTCCCTCTGGCTCTCTTCTGCTTGTGGTTCCATGTGGCACTTGTGGATGAGTGTTAGGTCTATGGACAATTGTTGGCCCTTGTTGGAGGGGAGAGAAAGCTTTCTGTCTTTGAAGCCAGACCACATCTCAAAAAACAAAGGATGGTACCTAACATTTGAGGCTGTCCTCTGGCTTCTGCTCTTATACAAAGACACAACTATGTGATGTGGGATTCCCCTTTGTATGCTGTGAATATGTTTTATTACCATTGGTTCATAAATAAGCTGCTTTGGCCAATGAAAGGGCAAAATAGAGTTAGGCAGGGAAAACTAAATTGAGTGCTGGGAGAAAGAAGGCTCAGTCAGAGAGATGCCATGTAGCTGCCAAAGAAGAAAGATGCCAGAATCTACTGGTAAGCCTTGTGGTGATACACAGACTAATGGAAATGGGTTAATTTAAGATATAAGAGCTAGCTAGGAATATGCCAAAGCTATCGGCCAAACAGTGTTGTAATTAATATAGTTTCTGTGTGATTATTCAGGTCTGGGCAGCCAGGAAACCAAGGCACAGTCTCCATTTACAGATATGCAGACACAGGCATATCTGTATACACAGGCAGACATAGGCAGGCAGGCAGACAGACAGACAGACAGACACATGCATACACACATTTTTTAAAAACCCAAGAAAAATACATTAGAAATCTGTGCAAGCCTTATCTTGCAAAGTATTAGCTTAGCAGTTATCAGCAGATTGAAATCTTAAATGTCAGCTCTGGAGTTTGGTTTAGAAACCATCAAATCCACCTCCTTAATGCCATAGCGGGGGGACTGTTGCACAGACAAGAGAGAGCGAGAAGGAGGGAGAAGGCGAGGAGAGAAGGAGGCAGTGTGACAGAGAAGGCACACGTTACAGTTTTTTTTTTAACGTTCTAAAGCTCACTGTGCAATGCAGAGCCCTGCACACAGCACACTGGGGTCTGTCTGCAAGCACGTATGCATGCATGCATGCTTGCAGCCGTTCATTCTGATACAGGCTGTGCTGCACAGCAGCCCCTTCAATCCTCCCTCCCCAGGGTAACTTCTATCTCTCATATACTATTAATGCACACACTTAAGTCTCAGCAGTCTCTGCAGCATCCCTCAGAACTGCTCTGGAGGTTGGCCTTCTGTGCTCTGCAGAGTTTAGCTCTCAGGGATTTTTGGAGTCTGTCTTCCCAGGCAGGCAGGTTGGCCATTTGTCTACATTTGGGTGGTAACTGAGTCTCTGCTTCTGCAGCTGCTACAAACTGAGCTGTATTTAAACCATTCCTTTTAAATTAATTAATTAATAATTGTTTTTTAAAGAAAGGCCCACTGGTTATGCTCTCAGGCAGCAGAGAGGAAAGCATTTTGGATCTCCTGGCAGCAATGGAGGTACACTGAGAGAGTGCTCTGCCATCAATTAATCCATTGAAGACCATCGTGTTCCTGGCTGGAGGCCCACTAGGAGAGCAGGCACAGGGATGATGGACTATGCTGGGCCTCCAGGCTGTGTGCAAGCCAGGGAGCCAAGATCAGCCAGTGCGATCTATAACAGAGCAAAGTCGGAGACTAGTCAGGCAGACACTGGAGTGAGACTCAAGGCATTTAAGACTGAATGGAGCAACACACATTTTATTCTGGTTTTTCTTCTCCCTTTGGTCAAATCACCAAAATTGCTGACACTTTGCCCTCGATTTATGAGCATCACCACCTTACCATTGAGGACTTAAGTCCTGAACTCACTCTTATCATGGATATGGATCCCATGCCGCCCCCACCCTATCACTCCAGCAGGCACAGAATTAAGTCTTTGATGACGTTCCACAGATTCCTTCATAACTTCAGGGTGTGTGGAGAACACAACTCTGTGTCAGATAGTTGGCTGGAATCACAACACTGGTGTCAGCTGTCTCTAGTGACATAGGTCCTTTTGCTAGAATGGAAGGTATTTGACAAAGTGTGCCCCACCTCAGTCCATAGTTTTACTGTTCGTAACTTCAGCTACCTGTAGCCAACAGAGATCTAAAAATATCAAAAGGAATATTTAAGGAGAAACCCACGAAACTAAATTGCCATCCTAAGTAACTTGAGATCCTGAGTCATCCTCTCTGTCTCGCTCAGGACATGAACATCTCTGTTCATGGATGTTCATATATGCTACCTTCTCATTAGTCACATAGCAACTGCATCTGTTACTAGATAGATGGTCGCAAGGCTGCAGAGCCTCAATGAAGGAATTCCTATTTTATTCAGCATTGCTATTGTTCTGTTTAATGTCTGCTATGCTTGCTTCCCACTTTAAGTTTCATTTTGGATGCATGTGCTGAGGATTGCTACATATCCCATTTCAGGGCTATCAGCCAATAATGAAAACCACTGTCTTTACTGTAATTGTATATAAGTAAAGAATGACTTCAAGCACAGATGCACTTTCTTCTGGGGGAATTGGAAGAGAGTCACAGGAAGACCCTGGGGAAACAGTTGTGTGTAGTCTTTATTGTCCCTTCTACCATGAACATATTCAGAGCCCAACCTTGCAACTTAGTGTTTCCCTCAAGACAGATGGATGTCCTGGAAGCCACCTCACAGGGAAGGCATTTGAACTGGAACTTAAGCTGTGCAGGAGTATCTTGGGTAGTCACACACAGGAACACATAGCAATGGGCAAGAATTGGGTCATCTTATTGACATCCTGCCCTGCAGTCTTCCTATCTCATAGACTTCCTGCTCTCTCAAGCACATGGGATGTTCTTACGAGAGCAGGCTGGCTGCTGATCCGGAGAATTTTTTATTTTAATGGAGGAGAGCATTTGTGTAGGTCAAGCAATGTTTATGGAGATGAAGACAGATGACCTTGAGAATTGATGCTCAAAATGGAGGCAGGTGTTGAAAGACCCTCAGAGAGGACCTTTTTCTCCTATGAAGACCCCAGAACCAGGACACTCCGAGACAAGGCCACAGGATGCAATTAGCAAGAGGTTTATTGAGTAAACACAGGTACCTGCGGGCGGCAAAGTTTTTTGGAGGACTCGCGCCTGCCAACTGGAGGGCGGGCTTTTTATAGGGAAGAGCAAAAAGCAAGTTTACAGAAGCAAAAGCGTGGTTATCAGAATGAGGTGGGGGGGGCATGACTGTTCCTATCTTATAGATATCCTGTTTTGCATTCAACCTGCTTTGTTGATGTCCTATCTTATTGACATCCCGCCTTGCAGTCTTCCTATCTCGTAGACATCCTGCTCTCTCAAGCACATGGGATGTTCTTACAAGAGCAGGCTGGCTGCTGATCCGGAGAATTTTTTATTTTAAGCAAACAGGATGTTCCCCCGGGAGCATGCTAGCTGCGGGTTTTGAGGAGGGGGTCTGTAGGGTCTTTCAGTGTCAGAGGTCAAAGTTCAGCATTGTACACAGTGAACACAGAGTTCCGTTCGCCAAGGACTGTGCCTTCTGGTCTTCTTGGAGGTTTTTACCCTCCAGAAGATTGATAAACCAGGATTTTGTCAAAAGGGAAATTTTCATTACTAAGTGGATTCAGTTCACCTGCTCTGGGAGGCTTGCTGATTCTTTCTCCGGGATGTCCTCCACAAGAGAGGGTCTATTTCTGTCATCTTTGCTGGTATGAAGGTCCACAGAGCTTCGTGGATAAAACAGGACCAACAGGTCTTGTTTCTTTTTTTCTCCAACTCAAGTGTCTTTTGCAGGTCTGAGGCTTGAGCTTTAGGCCCTTTGAGCTCTTTGGCCAGCAAGCCCTAGGGATCCACTGGTCTCTCCTCTCCAGTGGCTGGCTTACAATTGTAAATCATCTGATTCTTTTGACCTTTTGTTTTGTTAAAACAAGGGTTCTGGGGATCAGCCTCAGGCCCTTTACCAGTGGAGCCATCTTCCAGGCCCCGCCTCCACTTAATATTAATTAATTGGTTAATTCCTCATATCCAAATGAGGTGAACATCACAGACAGCCCTCAGATTACTGATGTGCAGGCTGGCCAGAAAGGGAGTGAGAACCATGCTTCTTTTCCATGTGGGTCCAAGCTCACCTTCCAAAAAGAACACACTTGGTTTCTGTAGGATTCCCTGAAGGACCTTGGTCATCTGGTAAATTTGAATGAGAATTACTCTGTTCTGCATTCCTTCTACCCCACATTTTGTTTTACAGAATTAAAAAAAAATAAAAGCAGAAGAAGAACATAATTTGTTCATTGCCACAAGATCCTTCTTCAAATATTGCTTCTGAAAGAGCAATTAAAAGTGAATTAAAAATGAATTGTGGGGCAGTTTTTGAAATGAGCGTTTCATTTCTAAAGCTGTTGAGATAAAGTTCAATTGAGCCTGCAAGAGTTCTCTCCAAAGCAATTTCAGAAAACAAAGCACTCTGCAAACTGTGACCATCAGGGGACTCGCATCCGCGGCAGAGGTCTGCTGCCCAGGGCCTGCACATGCACACCTGCAGCTGGTCTTGATGCTCCCACAACAACACAGAAGAACACAAGTCAGGGGGGAGTGTAATTGGAGCAGGAAGAAATCAGAACCGCCATAAATGTCAGGCTCAAAGGCAAGTTGGCCACAGCACAGCAATTCCGGTCAAAGTGCTCTAGCTAGCTCTTTGTTTTCTCAAGCCAGACTCCTTATGCTGCTTTCTGTTCCAGGAAACTGCACTGGCTTCCCATGGTTCTTAGGGAAACATTGTGACCTGCATGGGCACATGTGATGCACACGCCAAACAATAAAAAATAATCCTTAAAAATGTTTATTTATAAGATCTTGCCAGTGGCCACCTCCCCACACAAAGAACATGATTGGATAAATCCAGATGTAAAAATATATCTACCTTCCTGTCTATCATCTTTCTTCCTATTGGTCTCTATCATCTATATACCTATCTACCATTTATCTACCAATCATCTGTTATGCATGTATGTATGTATCATCTATTTATCTATCCACCTACCACTGGCATCTATCTACTAATCATCTCTCTCTCTCTCTCTCTCTCTCTCTCTCTCTCTCTCTCTCTCTCTCTCTCTCATCTTTTTATCCATCCATCCATCCATCCATCCATCCATCCATCCATCCATCCATCACTAACTCCTATCTACTAATCATCTCTATCATCTATCTATCCATCTGTCTGCCTGTCTGTCTATCACGTATGTAAGGTTTATCTACCTTCCAATCTTCTATCTATCTGCCTATCTACTTATCCTTTATCTGCCAGTCATCTACCATCAGTCTATCTTTTTGCCTACTATCTATCTATTTTCCTGTCATCCACATGACTGCTGTGCTTTCCTCCCCTACCTATCTACTGTCTGTATATCTATCTGTGCACATGTCTGCTACTTGTTCTTCTTCCCTTGAGAAACCTCACCAGCGCTGCCCTGCTCTATGACAGTTCTGCTGTCTCCACCATGTTAGCAGATTACTTTTTATGAAGAAACCCTTCTAAACTAATTATCTGGTGCTCTATTTTCCCTCAAAGTTATAAACAAAGATGGAATGTAAATTTAAGAAATATGGATAAAAATGAGCTAGCAAGATGGCTCATGGGTAAGGGCAATTGCCACTAAACCAGAAAACCTAAGTTCTGTCCCTAGAACCCATACAATGGAAAGAAGTGACTGATTTCCGTAAGATGTCCCCTGACCTCCATATACATGTACAGATACCAAGAAATAATTATAAAAATAAAGGAACGGGCATAAATTACCACTAAAGTACAAATGAGTTGTGAGAAATAAAGAGAAGGAGAGGGAGGAGGAATAGGATGGGTAAAGAGAAATCAAAAGCTCGGCCAGTCCTGGGATCAGGACATCCCTCTTTACTGAAGATGACTTCAACCTCCTCTGTGCTGTCATGACTGAAGCCCAAGCATCAGTCTGTGGAAGAAGCATTGGCACCACAGCCAGCCTTATCCGCTCACAGGCACAAAAGGAATGGCTGCTCATGCAGCTCCTCATCTTCATGAAACTTAGTCCTTCCTTCCTTCCTTCCTTCCTTCCTTCCTTCCTTCCTTCCTTCCTCTTTCTTTCTTTCTTTCTTTCTTTCTTTCTTTCTTTCTTTCTTTCTTTCTCTTTCTCTCTCCCTCCCTCCCTCCCTCCTTACCTCACTCCTTTCCTCCTTCATTCCATTCTTTCATTCATATAATGCAGAAATGCATCCTTATTCCAGAACGTCAGAAACTTCAGTGTATTTAAACAAACAAACAACAACAAAAAGTATAGGATCCAGATAGCCTCTAAGTTTTCTTCTTCCTCCTTTGCAAAGCAGCATTGGAGACTGGATATATGTATCTTTTTATTTTTATTATTCTTCCACAAATAAGGAACTAAATAGATTCTCTAGAAATGGGATATTATGTATGTTTATATAAAACCAGTCTTATGTGTGTATCCTTATCCTGTGTTTTGAAATTGGCTCCTTGTCACACACAGAAAGCTCTTTTCATTCATTTGAGTGGCTGCACAGGTGCCCCTGGAAAGATGGTCATAGTGTTGTCTGTGGTGGGCTGTTGTGCCAGTTTTTCAGGCTTTTTTCCCCTTCAGTGCTCCTTGAATATATTTGTCTATGAATTTTATATGATGGATTTGTCAATAGCACATAATTTGCTTATTTGATGTGATAACTCAATGGTTTTCATCATACTGCAGGCTAGCAATTATATATTGATGTCAGAGCATTTTTGTCTCCTCAGAGAGATAGCCCTTAGTCTGAGCAGGGTCACCTCTTGTTGTGGAATATTTGTTTGCACTGTGTGAATATGTGTCACTGTGATTGGTTTAATCAAGTGCTGAGTGGCCAATAGGTAGGCAGGAGAGAATAGGCAGGATTTACAGAGAGACAGAGGATGCTGGGAAGAAGATAGGTGGAGTTGCCAGCCAGATGTGGAAGAAGCAAGATGGGCAGTACAGAGATGAATTAACGCCATGTGACAAAGTGTAGATAAATGTAAACGGGCTAAGTTAAAAGAGCTACTTGAGAATAAGCCTAAGCCAAAGCTGAGTTTTCCTAATTAATAATGAGTCTCTGTGTCATTATTGGGGAGCTGGCAGTACAAAGAAAGACTCGTTACAACCTCTGTCTTCATTAATTTCATGTCCTTATGGATTTGCTGATTTTGACTTTTCTCATCTCCACAATTGTGCAATGTGTTGCTATTGTTTTTGGTCTGTGTTCTTTCACTTGATATGCCATTTCAAAATGATGCAGCATGCATCAATTTTACTTCTTATCACTAGATAATGATCAACTGCATTTTAATGTACCATATTTTTCAGTTCATCCATTGATGAACTTTGGATGTGTTATACCACATGGTTGTTAGTGACAACTCTATCCTCTCTACACTCATGTGCAACGAAGCATGATTCACAACAGGCAAGTAAGAGAATTCCACAGAAGTCTATAAACAGGTGAGCCAATAAAGCAAATGTGGCTTATTTGCGCAATGGCGTTTGAAGCACAATTTAGCTGTAAAGAAGAATGAGATTATGTCATTTGCAAAAAAAAGAATAGAACTGGAAATCATCATGTTAGTAAAATGAGTCCTGCTGAGACAGGCGAGTGCCATGTGCTCTTTCTCACACATGGAACCAGGCTGCGGCCAACTTTCAAGCACATATTCTCATCAGAACATACAGCTTCAGACCTCTTGAATGTAACCCTAAAAGTAGACTTCCTGAGTCATATGGCAGTGTTTAACTTTCTGAGGCAGTGTGTGTTTTTCAAAGTTGTTGCAAGGAGACCACTTGTTCTTCCCAGCTGCCTGGCTAGCTTAGACCCAAAATAATCACACAAAAACTATATTAATTAAATTACTCCTTGGTCCATTAGCTCTAGCTTCTTATTGGCTATTCTCTTACATATGAATTTAACCCATTTCCAGTAATCTGTATATTACCACAAGGTCATGGCTTACCAGCAAAGTTTCAACATGTCTATCTCTGGTGGCAGCTCCATGGCATCTCTCTGACTCTGCCTTCTTCCTTCCAGCATTCCATTTAGTTTTCTCCGCCTACCTAAGTTCTGCTCTATCAACAGGCCAAGGTGGTTTCTTTATTCATTAATGGTAATCACAGCACACAGAGGGAACTCCCACATCACAAAGTAGCTACACCAATTTTTGTCTCTGCTGCCAAGATAAAAAAAAATCAATTTCTCCATGTATACTAATGTACACATGTGCCTTAAGGTAGGTGTGAAATCTTATAGAATAATGGTTTTGATTTGCATTTATCTGATGACTGACATTTTTGGGCAGGCATATTTTTCCATAAGATTATTAGACAGCAGTTTTGTTTATTTTCTTTGGAGAACTATCCATAGAAATGGTTGACTGTTTTAATTTGAGCCATGTGTTTTGGTGCTACTAATTTATAAGAGTTCAATGTATTTTTAAAAGCAGTATTTATCCAGTATTGACCTCATGTCCACCCACAAAACAAATGGTGATTTGTTTAAAGTCAAAATCCTATCCCTGCTAATCAGTGAAATGAAATTAGGAGTCAACAGCAAAATGAAGACCGGGAAACATATTAACATCTTAAACAAGCAGCAAGGCAAGAAGGAAGCCATAGGGTCAATTGGAAAACACCTCTAAGTAAGCGAAAACACAATGTCCCCAAACTGACGGCTGTACAGTGTGAAAGCAACTGCCTTGCTGTTGTGTGTGGGGTAACCCTTCACACTAGAAACAGAAAAATATCAACAACCAACAGTGTCATCTGACATTTGATGGAACTAGGAAAAAAAAAAACATTAAATCCAAAGTTATTTGAATGAAGGACATAAATATTATGACAGAAAAAAATAAAATAAGCAGGAAAACAATGAACTAAAATGAGCCTGTCAGGTGTGACAGCAAGGGACCAGTCCATCTACCTGGGGTGGGGATACAGATCACCTGAGCCCAGGACTTTAAAGCCCTTCTGGGCAACAATGAGACCCTGACTCAAAATTAAGTGGATGCCGAAAACAGAGCTTCAGTTCTGTAAGATCAGCAAGTGTTCTTAACCACTGAGCCATCTCTTCAACTCTGAGGAAAAAGTTCTGGATAAAACACTGGCAAACTTTATTTAACACACTGAGAGGCTCATCCACCATGACCAAGTGGGGCTGGGTGCTGAGTCAAGAGAGGGCCTAAGGCCCCATCAAGCCAAGCCTTGGTAAAAAGGAGCTAAGCACACACAAGTGAGCAAGTAGGCAAGCATGCATTCAGTTTCCTCTGCCTTTGACTATGATGTGATGGGACTAGCAGACTGAAATCTCTGCCTTCACTTCCCCACCATGATGGATTGTAACCTGGAGCTGTAAATCGACATAAACCCCTTTCCACCCTAAGT
>NC_022018.1:53456778-53463461 GCF_000317375.1 Microtus ochrogaster
ATGAAATAAAGGAGAACAATTGGTGTTGACCTCTGGTCTCTGCATGTGCGCCTGCACATATAACATATACATGCATACAGATGAACCCATAATCTATCTATCCAAACATAGAAATATTTATTAATGTATAGTATATATAATAATATATAGATATATTATATGTTTGTCTCAGTGTGAACTTGAAGCACTAGCCCACCTTTCTGTCTTTCTTTCCTCTCATATAGGTACATATTCAGAATTGAAGCACAAAACACAAGTAAATATCACCCTCAGGATTACATAAATCTTGTTTTCTTACCTTCTCTTTAAGAAATGAAAAACATGAGACTATTATCTTCCATAGTACATTATTTGCCTGTTAGAATATTAGATATGAAAACTTCACTTTGGCAGGGACCTGGGGCCATCTCATTAAACTTCTCTGTCAATCAAGGGATGTTTTCCCATCATTTTGGATAATCACACATCTTCTATCACACGGCTTCGTGGGAAACTAATTACTTTTTGGAACTAGTTTAAAAGATTTAATTTCAATATTGATATTCATCATTTGCCTATCTAATGCTAGGCACTCATTCTAATTCTAATTGTGCCTTCATAATGGCATACAGAAAGTTTAATTTCACTTAGCTGTGGCAATATTTCCAGAGTTTGCAGGCTGACTCTGCTCTCTGTCCCCAGCTGCTGCTTTCCTTCTGGGTCTGTGCTCACGCCACCACACCAGTTTTTTCTCAGTGAATGAACTCTCATTATGTAGTATCTGGCTTGGCAATATTGTCCTAACTTTGCCTTTATTTTCAGTATTCCAGAGAGGCTTCTGTTTGTCATTTGGTGCCTCCAGCATACAAGTGGATTAGAATTGAGTGTTGGTTGTTATTTTCCAAATATTTGCTTTATTTATTAATTTACTTTGGGTTTTTCAAGACAGGGTTTTTCTGTGTAGCCTTGGCTGTCCTGGAACTCACTCTGTACATCAGGCTGGCCTCGAACTCTTCCTCCTGAGTTCTGGGAATAAAGGAGGGCACCATTGCCCAGCTATTTGTTTATTTTCAAGTGTGTGTGTGTGTGTGTGTTTTCCTGGGAGCCAGGTGATGGTATCAGATCCCCTGAAACTAGAGTTACAGGGGATTGTGAGTTGCCCAACATGGGACTTAAAATTGAACTCAGGTCCTCTTGCAAAAACAGAAAGTACTATTGACCACTGAACCACATAGGTTCAGCCACAGAGCTGGAGAGATGATGGCTCAGCTCTCATAGCTATGAAAGATTGGGGTCTGGAATTTGGATTCCCAGAACCCAGATAAATCCTGGGTGAATATAGTGACCTATCTGTAATTCCAGTTCATAGGAGGAGACAGGAATTCCTGGGTGAGCTGGATATTAGACTACTTATATTGGCTACCTCCAGGTTCCATTGAGAGGTCATGCCACAACATGTAAGGGAAGAAACTCTTGTTGCCAACCTCAGGCCTCCACAGCCACACACATATGCATGCACACTTACACACTGTGTGCATACATGAGAACATGCAAGTGCACATGCAAAAAAACATCAAGCACACAGACAAGTGAATTTAAAAAAGAAAAAAAAAGGTAACGAGGAGGTAATTTAGCACTGATTTGTTAGTCTCCTGCTCAATGATTCAAAGCCTGAGGTGCCCAGGGAAGGGCAGAGCTCACTGACTCCAATTTCTCACCTACCTCTGGGGAAGCTCTGGCCCCAGGCGGTGTGTGCCAGGTTGGGTGAGCATTGTGGGGCCACTGAAGTCAATATAGCCAGCTTTGCTGTGCTTGAGCCATACACTATAAACATATCAAACATCTTTGCTCCCACAATGCGATGTCCCTCTGCTATGTTTTTGACAGTTTACTGGTGGGTGCGTCAGCCATGACTGAGAAGCTAGATTTGCTTGTGAGTTGCACTCATTAGTGATGCTCGGTGGGTTTCTAATACAGCCCTCTGAGGAATCCAACACCCAGCATAATGGCACACGAATCCCCTCAGCACCAAGATAATCAATCATTTTATGCCCCAAACCTCGTCATAGACAGAAAAATGGGCTATACGTCTCTGGCGTCTTTAAGCTAGGCTGTTAAAAATGTCTATGGACACAAAATATTTGAAAATTAATGATTGCAAAGACATCATTCATTCTTCTTGTTTCATAATTTTATTAAATCATTCTGTGCCCTTATATCTGCTGTGTGATCAGATTATGTGCAGACAATATTAAAGTTGCAGCAAGGACGAGATATCTTCCCTTTGGGAACTTCAACCCAAAGTTCTTCTTATTGGAGTTACCTAGACACTACTTGAATTACACACAGTATAAGCGCATCCAGCCGTGTCCCACGGTCTCCTTCCATGTCCCAAATTCCTGCTTTCTTTCTTCATTTCCCAGGTAACTACTATTCCCATTATCATTATGATGGTTTTATAAAAGTTATGTTAATATAAAAGGTTCTATAAGTCCTAAGACATATTTTGTTAATTGTCCTGTTTAATAGGATAATAACGCTCATATCAACAAGAGGGGCAACTAACATATCTGGTGATGAACACTGGTTGTTTCTAATATTTTTAATCTGTATAAGATATATTTTAATACACATATACCTGTATATATGCATATATTGGCACTGCTGTGATTTGATACACACCATAATGTTTGCTGGTAAAGACTGGAATTAACCTTAATAAAAAGATGATTACTAGTTACTACAGGATATACAAGCCCTGAACTTCTCAGTATGCTGGGTTTAGATTTGATAGGGCCATCCAGCAGTTATACTGGGGGGCAGTGAAACCTTTAGGAGGAGGGGTCTAGTGGAAGGAAGTTAGGTCATTGTAAATGTGCTTTGCAGGAGATATTGGGACTGCAACCTCTGTACTTGGTGGCCACCCTGAGGCGAGAGCCACTGCTCCAGCGTGTCATCCCATCATGACATTCTGTGTAACCACAGGGAAAAAAAAAACCAGAAAGGACCCTGCAACCAGTAACCAAAATGAAGCTTTCTCTTAAGCTGATTTTCTTAGGTATTTTGTTACAGTGGTAGAAAAGTGACCAACACACAGTATAATTCTATTTTTTCCCCTAAAGTTGATTATACTAACCTATATTTCTTTTTTAAATTTATTTATTCTGTGTCTTTTACATCATGTATCTTGATCTCATTCATTTTCCTGTCCCTTTGCATCTGCCCCCCCCCAAAAAAAAACAAAATTGAAGAGAAAAAAGGAAAAATAAAAGATAAAAGGAAATTAAAAATCTCGTCATGGAAGCTGCAGTGTGACACAGTGCGTCACGCCGTAAACCCCTTTGTCCATACGTCTTTACTTGCCAGTGTTCATTGTGAAGAGTCACTGGTCTGGTGTGAGACCTGGGTTCTGCTACACTATGGATGCTGGGCCCTTGCTGGGGCTCTTCCTGGATATCTTCTTGCTGCCCTGTCCAACCTATATTTCTAAACATCATGTTTAATGGTTTCTTGATCTTCAAACGTCAGTCTTGTAAGATTGGGTGTCCACCCAGAATGGCAGGTAGAGCGAAGAGATCACCTTGCAAACCTTGGTGCATGGCCCTTTCTGCCTTTCCTCGTACTGAGAAAACAGGAGGCTCAATCATACACTTCATCCCCATCTCCCAGATGTGACGCTTGCTTGTCTTCTGTCTCAACAAAACCCTGTGTGGGTTCGTCTCTGCAGCACATTTATTGTAACTCTTCTCAGAAGCATGACCATGCAGGCAAGCTTGGTTGTGAGCAATTTTCAGCTGTAAAATTCAAGTTTGTGTGGGTGAGTATGCTTAATAGAGTTTGGGTCAGGCAGGGGAACAGTTAAATCAGAAGGTTTTTGGCAGGGGTCCGTGTTCTCTGTTCATTTGAGGTGAGGCCTAAGCCGACTCCAGGCACCTTTGGAAAATGAACCAACTGAGTTTATTTCTCATGTCAGCAATGCCTTCATCATTGGATTAACCCGGTCTTCTTTCTCTATCATTCTCGGTCACCGGGAACCATGTCCTCACATTTTATTAGACTCTGCGAGCTTTGTATCCTCGGAATTTTGTTTACAGTCGTTATATGTTTGTTGCCGAGGGAAGGCGGTGTCTGATGTTCCTTCTCAGTCAGGCTTTGTCTCACGATCGCACTACTCTGCTGGAGGGGACAGGTGAGTCCTTGGTCCTCATTCTCTGGAGAAGATCATGTCACCTGTAATGGTCTCGGTGGTCAGGGAGAACTGGGAAGAACTCAGATACAAAACAACATGACTCCCGTGTGCTTCATCAAAGAGTTCTGAATAGCCTGAGGGCCAGTTACGAAACTGTGTCAGCTGTGTTAGATTAAGTAAGGGATAGATTGCAATCCCCTTCCCTGTTTAATCTAAGGTTTCAAGCCTAGCACTGTTACTAAGATCATCATGTTAAACTACTATTTTTTTTCTTTCTTTTCTTTTTGTCACTACCAAAGCTGAACCTATGACCTCATGCATTTAGGTCAAGCACTCTATCCCTGAATTCTAGCTCTTGGCACCTGTTAGACTATTATTAAGGAATATTTTTTATGAACTCCCCCCGACCACCCCATTTTCACACACAATTTATATTTTTCTCTTCTTAACTTTGCGGAGACTTAGGAAAATTTCTCAGATAACTATTCCATCAAAGACCCTATTCTTAGTCTTGCCAGGGAGGCCAGACTCACTTTGGGGCCTCATTCTGTGTCCTGCATCCAGGAAAAGCCCACATCCTTCTACACAAGCATCAGTGCCTGTCCCCGGCCCAGGACGTTCCTATAGAGACAGGAATGAAATTCATGTGCAATTGCATAAATGAGTCTAAATTTCAAGTTGGGTCTCCAAAGTGGAGTCTTCAAAGGTCTAATGCTAGCCTTGGGAGGAAGCACAGGAGTCTGGCTTATGTTACTTTTTTGCCATGCCAGGAGTTTTTCTTCCAACTCGGATTGGTCTGAGGCCATAGAATTGTTCAAGTGATGACATAGCTCTCCTCTCCATATCCACCTCTCTCCTGGGCCACACTGTCATGTCCTCCTTTAGAGGATGACGTTTTGTAACACCACAGTATTTTCTGGATGCCTGTTCTGGGTGACAAAATAATATTTGCATACCAAACACATAAAAAAAAAAAAACCTCTCTACTTTTTGAGAATGACTATTTCAATACCGCTGTTTGAGTCAGAACACTCTTACCAACTTATTGTCACATCCCGAGACTGTGTAATGAAGTTAACCTTGAATTCTAGCTGACCAGAATTAGCCACAGAGAAGCCCAGAAAAGATAGAGATGCACAGGGAGGAGTAGGGAGGAACTTGGAGATTTCGTGCTGTCTTTGATCTGGGAGTATGGAGAGAAAGGTCAGCTGGTTGCCCCTCTGCCACTTTCAGGTTTTCAGCCCGATATCCAACTCCTGAGTCTTTCTTTGCACTAAACAGCTTAGATAAACACATCAACAAAGCCTTTCAGCGACTCTATAGTAACCTTACGCTGAACTCAGGGCTGTTTGCCCTTCTCACAGTGGCCTATGAGTTCCTATATCTTGTTCTGTGATGATTTCTTTCACATGGAAACATTCCTCCCAGAAAGTGTGGCTCATGAGATTCAGGAAGGAAACAAACCTCACCTGCTTACGAAGCTGGGACTTAGAAGACTCACAACAGGCCTCTCAGTGTCATAGACGCAATAAAATATCTGCTTGGGAGGAGTCCCCAAGCAGCCAGGCTGCCCAGCAGAGATTCTACACTGTGCTGAGCTGCCTGCTAGTTATAGAGTTATCCAGGTTCCTGCTCATAGGCTATCACCCATAATAGGGAGGGGTTTTCAGAGAGCATCCACACTCCAGAAAGCAACCCCTTGCTCATCCTGTTGTAAGTAACCCCCACGAACCCATTCTTTCATCAAGCTGGTCTTTTGGGCTATGGTTACTTTGTTTTGTCATGAGTTCCCCATCCACAGTGGATAGATTCCTGGTTGCTCTTACATACTCAGCCAGGTTAGATATAAGTCACATACTACAAACAAGGCTTGTCTTGCACGGGGAATTCACACCCATTGCTCTGGGAGGAAGACTTTTTTGGGGGCTCCTGCTCTAAGACTGATACACCCATGGAAGCATCAGAGACAGCTTGCAGGCTGTCCCACCAGGGCAGACATCTGGGACACACTGCAAAGCCACTACTGTTGAACAACTTTTCAACCCCAGGCTACACATAGTGCAGCTGCAGAAATCACCAAGCACAAACTTGCGAAGTGCCCGGGTTCTCTTTCTGATGGAGAGTGCTATACCCAGAATCCTCATTAAGAAAGTTCAACGCCCACACCCATTTCTACCCTTCAAGCTGTGGCTGCAGACTTTGATCATCTACAGTATTTTGAAAAGCAAACATCACAAATCTTAAAAATTGGGCCTGGTGGGTAAGAAAAAAAATCAAAACATAGCTGTGTTCTGACAAGTACTGGACAGTCTGGCTTATGCGTGGGCTGCATGACTCAGAACTTATCAAAAGTTACAGCTCGGGATGAAGTTATTACCACAGAGAGAGATGGGAAATGAATTCTGGGCAGAGAAAGTGCCTTGGAATTGAGTGGATAAAACGAGCAGGTCTCAGAAAAGACTCACTACGCCACAGTATTTACTGGAAATAAAGGCAGGTCCAGATAAATGAAAAC
>NC_022018.1:53463561-53481614 GCF_000317375.1 Microtus ochrogaster
CCTCCCCCCTCTGAAACAAACAAAATGGCTAGCAACTGGTAGAAATGAGCAAAAATCATTTTTTTCTTTGAGCTTGTTCCCCCCAGGGTTAAAGAAAAAAAATTTAAACTCCCACAAGGGCCGGAGGCTTCCTGCACTATACTTTTGAAAAACAAACAAACAAACAAACAAACTTAATTTTTCTATACTTGAAGGCACTGATCTTTTTCTTTTTTTTCATGAGTACTGTTTGAAAAATATAGAGCAGGTAATTACTGTGTTCAGGCTCAGGTCCTGATACTGAAGATGGTGAGAGCCCATGCAGACAGGGTCTTGAGAAATCAGTCCTTGTCCAGGAGATGGTTCCCAGCTCTCTTCTGCCCTTGGGGTAGTCATTTGTAGTGACTGGAAGTCTAGCCTGGCTGTGTGATTAAAACACAGCTCCTTCTCTGGCCACCCTGAATATAACGTTTGGTCACTCCTGGATTGGTGAGTGTAAGCAAACTCACAGTGAACGCCCCTAACTGGAGCTCTTCTTGGGTAGAAAGACAAGTTTATTGGGGAGTTTTCAACAGCCAGCACTATCTCTCAGGGGCAGAGAGAAACACAAACAGGTAGGAAAGCCTCACCAGCTTTTAAGGAGATGCGGTGCGACAGGAGGGAACCTGTGAACAAGAACAGCTGGAAGTTGGACCTGTGAGGGCAGGTTTGCTGGTCAGAAGATCCTGGGAGCTGGAGCCCCATGGCTGGAGGTTAATGAGGGGTCACCTCATTAACCATCAATCCAAGCGGTAGGTAGTGCAAAGGGACTTTGGAGAGCTTGCTGAGCGTCCCTCTGAGGAATGGCACAAAGCAACATGGCCGTGGGTGGGCCTGACTCAATCGGTGGAAAGTCTAGGAAGTAAAGCAAAGTCCGGATTTCTCTGATTAAACAATAATGAAGCCCGACGATGCCCTTTCTGTCTGCATTCTCCCTGCACTTTTTGTCTGTGGCTATGTTCAGTTTTCTGGATTTCATTTCTGCTTAGTTTAGTGGGTGCAGAGATAAAAGAATCGGTAGCTATTTTTGTTACACAACACACTGCTTTTCATTTTATCACATGTATGTCCAGAATATATAAATGGCACCCATTGCTTCCCCATGTTGAGCAGGCATGCTTGCTTGCATTCACTCTTTTCCCTGGTTGTAGATGGCATTTGACCAGCTGCCTAGGCTCCTGTGGCCTTGACTTCCCCACCAAGATAGAGCACAACTTTGAACTGTAAATCAGGAGAAAGTATTTTTTCCTTAAGTTCCTCTTGTAAGATTTTTTTTAAAAAAAATCAGTGTGGTAGTTTGAAAGAAAATGTTCCTCAAAGGAAGTGGCAGTATTAGGAGGTGTGGCCTTGTAGGAGGAAGCGTGTCACTGCTGGGGTGGGCTTTGAGGTCTTTTTCTCAAGCTTTTGTTGGTGTGACAATCAATCAACCTTCCTGTGGCCTAGCAGGTGTAGCGCTCTCAGCTCCAGCACCACATCTGCCTGCACACTGCCTTCATGCTCACAATGGACTGAACCTCTGAAACTGTAAGCGAGCCACCCTCAGTTGAATGTTTTCTTTATAAGCGTTGCCATGGTCATGGTGTCTCTTCACAGCAATAAAAGCCCTAACTGAGACACATAGCTATAGACCTTGCATTATGTGATTAGTGAATTCACAACAAGTTCCAATGTCCTTTATTTGGAGGAACAAGTAATTACTGTCATTTGCAGACTGGAGACTCTTGAAGCCTAGAAATTTCAACAGTTAAAAAAAAAAAACAAAACTCCAAGAAGAGCTTGTCTGTAGCCAAAATATCAGACACAATTTCCTATGTTTTAGTGATATAAACTAATTTCCCCGAACGGCGGGCTACCCCTCGAAGAGCAGGGCTCGCACTTTTACCATCCCAGAAAAAAAGGAAGGCATAGACCAATGCACTTGCCGATGCCTACTCCAAGGTATCTGGTCTCCCAGTGGGGAAATTGATAGTTAACTGAGACGGGAAGACTCGTGCTAATGCCCCATGACTCCATCCCAAGGGCCGGAAGCCTGGGATGCATAGTCAAGAGAAAGACAGTTGAGCTACAGTACACATTGTCCAGTGTCTCCCGGCTAACGATGCCTCCCGGCTACAGACACACTGTGACACACCACCCCACACTCTGCCACCAAGCCTCCCTCACCTTGATAAACTGTGAAAGGTCTCTAGGAGTTCACTGAAATGGATTGTAGGGGCAGTCAGGTGATTAGTAAAATTAACACCATGGGTAGACAGACAGCCTGTAGGACCCAGGGCAGCTTGGTACACCCAGACACCACCCAGGAACAGATCATACAAAGGAAATTCCTAACGTTTCAACTATTGTAGATAGGATTACCTGACGTCCCTTAGCCCAGCACACACCCATCCCCTTTTCACCCAATACTAGCCAATCAGAGGTCCTGAATCTTAAAGACATCCCTCACCCCAACCTCTGCTGTTACAAAAGCCCCACCCCAACTGTGCTCGAGGCTCTCTGGTCATGCCAATCCACTGGACACAAGGAGAGTCCCAGTTTGAACTTGACCAAGAATAAACGCTCTTTGCTTTTACATACAGGACTCGGTCTCCTTGTTGGTTTTTGGGGACTCCGTGATCTGGGCATAACAAGCCAACAGCACAGCAGAGACTCTGAGGAGAGTTAAATCTCAGTGTCAGAGGCTGACTGCACGGCCAGAGGCCTGAAGAGAGGAATCAGGGCCTCCACGGCCTGGCTCCCTTCTTATCTTAGATACCAAATAGGATTTGGTGAAGGGAAGCAGGGAAGTCTCTGTAGCCAGAGGACCTTCCAGGATGTAACCTCGCACTGTCGGCTGAAAACTGTGGTTCTTGGAAATGTATTGGCTGGAGATTTCTAGGCAGGATCTCAGCAGGGGCCTGGTGACACCTGTGAGAGGGGACGGTCAACTGCAGGTACTAAGGACATTGCAGCCATATCCGGTCTGGACTCCAGCATTACAGACTATGTCCTCAGTGCCATTCAAAATGAACCTCACTGAGGTTGCTGTTGTCACATTAATAAGAAAAATAATTGGAATATGCTTCCTAAATATATGAAGGGACCACCTGTGGGCAGCCACAGCAAGGTGGTGGAGTTTGTGCTATAGGCATCATAAATACAGTACCCTTAGCTCCAGGCTGGGCAGCGGTGGGGGTGGTGCTATTCTCTGATTATAGGTATATTCTTAGAGGATTTTTTTTTCTACCAATAGGAGATGTTAGCTCAGACATCAAGGACGAAAGTCAAAGGTTAGTGTCTCAGTCACTGTTCTTTTGCTCTGTAGAGACACCATGACCAAAGCGACTCATACAAAAGAAAGCATGTAATTGGGGGTACGCTTACAGTTTTAAGAGACTTAGCTCCTTTTTAGCATAGTAAGGAGCATGGCAACATGCATGCAGACTCTGGAACAATGCCTTAGAGCAACATCCTGATCTATCCTGGGCCTGGCATGGGTTTCTGTAACCTCAAAGCCCAGCCCTAGAGACAAACTGCCTCAATAGGGCCACACATCCTAAGCCTTCTAATCTTTTCAGATAACACCACTCCCTGTTAATCAAATATATGATCCTATGGGAGCCATTCTGATGCAAACCACCACAGCTAGAGGGGCCCAAGAAAGTTTTGGTTCTTCACCAGCCACACCCTGTATCTTACCAGTCAGCCAAGAATCAATGCCGCAGGACCCTGACTCCAGACTTGGCTTCCTCAGAGGGCTGTCGCCAAGACCATCAGGACATTCGAATGAAATTCAGGAAGGATGGACAGAAGCTGTTTCTGATTCATCCTGAGGTTCTCAGTGCTTTGGGCTATGTTGATGGCTCTTCTTAACGGCCCTGCCACAGCTTGTCCTCTGGGTACCCCGGGCTTTCTCCCCTCTGGAACGTTTGTTGTCTTAAGGATTGCTGAAGCAATCTCCATGACTGTGCCTCTTCCTCCAGGGTTTTATTTTGATTAAACAGTCATAATTAAAACTAAATTTGATGAACCAGAGCCACAGCATTTAGTTGGCTTTCTCTCAATTGCTTCGCTTGTTTAATTTGACAAAAATCAGAGAACGGAAAGAGGATGATTTCCAATTCATTAAAGGAAGCCTGAGAAATAGACTCATTTTCTGGATACAAGAACCACCTGCTTCACTCTTAATACTCTTTGTATGGGCACCTTTGAAATGGTCACTTGGTAATAACTTCCATTTGCGGAATAGTTTAGACTGTGAGGGGTTGGATTTGGGCATTTGAACTCAAGAACTAGCTTTCAGTATTGCTGTGCTATGTAGCACAATATTTTATGAAAACATACCAATAATGCTGAAATTACTCACTTGGACACATCTTATTATGTGCATGCGAAACACTGAAAAGCAGAACGCCTTAAATTTATAGAGTAAGGGTCCCTTATTTTTAAGGAACGAAGTAAGGCTTAGAATGTTGCCCAAGAAACAAAAGTTCATTTATTTTTCATTATTTTTACTTTTAAAAGATTAATTGCATTGAAAAAATCTTATTGTTCTAGCAGGGACAGTGGGAGGGTGGGAGAGAGGAAAAAAAAACCGCAGAGTAATAAATAATAGCTGAAGGAGGAAGCGTTTTCAGTCAAGTAACAGTTTCCTTATCAATTGGGCCATGGTTATTGAAAAGGGAACAAAGAAACGGTGTGAATGACTCTATAGCCACAAAACTAGTAACTTGAATAGCTACTTCTGGCTAAAGCGAGTGAATTTTTAAAACGAGAAAAATGTGAATTGTCAGATTTTTGTGTGTGTTGTATATGGCGTGTGTGTTTAGGTATGTCCAAAAAAGTGCGTGTATGGAGGACCGAGTCAGCCTCAGAGTTGGTCCTCCCTTCTGCCCGGCTGGAGACACTTCATCCTACTTGTGTGGAGGACTGAGTCAGCCTCAGAGTTGGTCCTTCCTCCCTTCCGTCTGGCCGGAGACACTTCATCCTACTTGTGTGGAGGACTGAGCCAGTCTCGGAGTTGGTCCTCCCTTCCGTCCGGCTGGAGACACTTCATCCTACTTGTTTCTGTTGTGTGTGCAGGCTATCAGATTCTGAAACTGTCACGGGGTCTCTGCTTCCTAATTCCATGTGAGGTGGCTAGGAACATAGACCATTGCTACCATGTATCTGGTGTTATCTGATCTTGGAGTCTCAAGAATATATGTGAAGTGATGTACCCACTGAGCCAACTCCCCAGTTCCCTCCAAGACAAATATTAGTAATACTTACAAAGGAAAAGGAAAGGTTCAGTTCAGACAGGTGCACTGGTGAGATCTCCCATATATTTTAGGAAGAATTCACATCAATTCTTTATAATCTCTTTCAGAAAACAGAAGCTTGTGTAATGCTTGCTATTTTATTCAATTAGTTTAATATTACCCTGATATCAAAGTTAAATATGCAATATGAAAGGAAAACTAATACATAGAATGGAATGAACATATCACAAACATCCTTAGCAAAATATTAGCAAATCAAATCCAACATATGGGATATTCATCACAGACAGATGGATTTACTGGAGGCAAGTGAGTTTCTTTCATCAATATATCAACCAGTTCTCTTGGTCTGGGGAGATGGCTGAGCAGCAAGGAGCACGTGCTGCCTTTTCAGAAGACAAGAACGTTTGTCCAGCATCCACTAGATGACTCACAAGTGCCTGAAAGTCTAGCTACATGGGCTCTGGTGCCTCTTCTGGACTCAATGGGCACTACACACATATATGTGTGTACACACACACACACACACACACACACCATGTGTATAAATACATATGGTATAAAAGCAACATATGCATAAAAACAACAACAGCAACAAAAATATAATAAGGAACTGCAGAGATGGCTCAGAAGTTAAGAGCGTTTGCTGCTTTTGCAAACCTGTATTCAGTTCCAGAATCCATGCAGTGACTCACATCCATCTGTAAACATCTATAAATACAGTTACAAGGGATCTGATGCTTTCTTCTGGTCTCAGAGACTACCAAACATGGATGTGGTATATACATAATGCGCGCGCGCGCGCGCGCGCACACACACACACACACACACACACACACACACACACTCTCAAAGGCATGCATGCTTTGAGGAACATAAAAATTTGTCTATCCTGTTAACTAGCTTACAGACCTAGACTTACAGAGCTAGTTCCAGGATAAGCTTCAAAGCTACAGAGAAACCCTGCCTCAAAAAACTGAGAGAGAGAGAGAGAGAGAGAGAGAGAGAGAGAGAGAGAGAGAGAGCCCTTATTTGGAATAGTTTTGGCTTTTGTATCATAAAGACTTTAGTACTCCGTCACCCCTACTAACCCATCACATCTCCCCCACACCGGTCACACCTGCTGATCCTTCCTAGTGTCAACCAGTTGGGGACCAAGTGTCCAAACATGTTCATCAAAGGGGGACATTCTCATTCTGACCAACACACCGTATTATCTGGGGAACTTGGAAGAGGAACTGCTGCACACAGCGCCCCCGTCTGCGCTCTATGCGCTACAGTACTTTTCGCAAGCTTCGGGCAAGGGGCTGGAGGTTGAAATACACAAACACACACAGAGACAGACTAATCACTGGTAAGAAGCTCTTTATTCAATAGCACCATGGAAGCTTATAGACCCAACAGTCAAGTGGGCCAACAGGTGAAAACCTTATCCTCTGATCCTCAAGGCAAGGCACAGCTTTTAGTAACTCAAATCAGACGGCTCTAGCAGGGAAGAGCAGCTGAAGGCCAGGACTCCAAATGGTCCCAACAAGGAACCCCAAGAAAACAGCACTCTGTGTTCTGATCTTTGGAATACTTGTGCCCTGCTTGCCTTTCCAGAGTGTAGAATTGTTGTCTCTTCCCATGAAGATGTTCCAGAAATCCTGTTAGAAGATTAACAGATTTGTCCGCCCATGACAGTCTTGTGGTGATATTTTGTTTATTATCGAACAAATAAAGCTTGCCTGAAGATTAGAGTGTGGAGCTAAGTCACTAGTTAGCTATAGAAGCCAGGCAGTCATGGTGCACACCTTTAATTCCAGCACTCAGAGGCAGAGGCAGACAGATCTCTGTGAGTTCAAGGCCACCCTGGGCTACGTGAGACTGATCTAGTCTAAAAGAGAAACAGAGACAGGTACTGAAGGCTCACACTTTTAATCCCAGCATTTGGGAGTCACATGCTTTAATCCCAGCACTAGGAAGGTGGAGACAGGAAGGGATATGGCTGGGTAGAGAGAGGAATGTAAGGTGGGAGGAGGTAGGAGCTCAGAGCATTTAGTCTGGGAATTCATGGAGACAGGACTTTGCCCACTTTGTTTTGAGAATTTGATAGAGATAAAATGTATTTTGTTTTGAGAATTTGATAGAGATAAAATGTCTGTCTAGTGACTGTTCCTTTGCTTCTCTGATCTCTCAGCATTTACCCTGATATCTGAATCTGGGTTTTTATTTTTAAGACCAATTAGAATTCATTCAACACAGTCTTATGAATATATGAGAAGAGACTCTCTTTGCTCTAATTTCTTAAGAAGCTTTTTCCCCTTCTGCCGAGTTGCTCCAATAGGGGACTTCTTGGCTCCCTGCACAGACAATGGATGGCTCATGATTACCTCATAAGATCAGAACACGCTAGATCATGAGACTATATCTATGGAATACAAGTAATGAACACACCCCACAATTCTCACTGAGAGATAACACACAGAACCAGCAGTGATGTTCTATGTGACAATAGAATTCTGATGACAGTCCATGCAACAGCCCTGTTGCAGGCGGCTCAAACAGGTAAGACATTCAGTGTCAGCATCTAGGAGAGCTAATGGCTACCTTATGTGAACCTCTTCCTTGGCAGCCCAGGGCTGTCAGCTTTGATCCTTTGCTTCCTCTTCCTGGCTCCTACCCACTGCTGCTTCCCTTCAGTAATTTCACAGAAGCATTTGCATCATTTCTTAACCTTTTACCAAGTGCACTGTGTCACTGACCTGAGAGAGCTCCTAAGATCCTGGGCAATATTCTCCTCCACCTGTGGTTGCATTAGGAACGCCAGCCAAGTAAACACTCAGCTTCCCGTTCCTGATATGCAAATTGCACTAAACATCTTCTAAGCCCTCCATCTGCTCACAGGCTTTCTTTTGAGCATCCCAATCTCTCTAGACAACTGGCCAGGTCTTAAGTAGCCAGGCAGCAGTAACTGAACATTTCAGGACAAAGGACCTGGCCGGCACAGCACATCGTAATGGAACTCTTCCACCTCAGTTCATCAAGATGAGTGCCCCCTTTGTCCCATGGGGCCACTTGAACTGCTGATGCAAAGAGCTTCCTCTTTGCAGTGGCTTGGTCCACTCAGTGCTGGGGCCAACTCCACACATTAAAAGATGCTAGAGGCTACAGAAGCAGAATTACATCTCTAGGCAACTGCTCCCTTCTGCCAATGCAGCACAAATCAATGGTTACTGATTTTCAGAACCAATCAAATGCACAGATAGACACCCATGTCTTCAAATGACACAGGAACCCCGGGATTGGCTTCTTGACTGGGCTGATATGAGTAGTGAAGAAGGAGTTAAAGCCTCATAAGCTTAGGGTCACAAGGTCATGGAGCTTTGATTGGTGGGAACAACACAGATATTTTCTGGGAGGGGCAAATGTAAAGGAGACCCCAAGGAACACAAAACTATTCATAGGTCAATAAAATAACAGAAGCCAGAGAAGGTGGCCCAGTTATGATGCTCTGGTATCTGCTGCCCTGTAGTCTGCACAGACCTGCTTCAGGAGACATCAGACAACTGGAGAAAATCTGGAAATAAAAGGCTAAGAAAGCCTGAAAGCCTTGTCTGTGCAGTGCTTGGTAGGCAAGCATGAGCCCTGATGCCCCCTTTAACAGCAGCTATGGTAGCATATGCTTGGATTCCCAGCACTGGAAAGATGGAGACCTACTGAATTTTTGGTCACACTCCAGCCAGTGACCATGATTCAGTCCTGAGACAATGATATAAATGAGAAAGACCCTGCTAAAAAACAAACAAACAAACAAACAAACAGAAAAACAAGGTGAATGTGTCTGAGGGACAAACGCTGAGGTTTTCCTACGACTCAACATGTACATACACTGAATGTGAGCATACAGACAGACACAGGTGTATCTGCATACACACAAAGGCAAACACATAAGAGACTCCCATGTACCAGGCACCCATAAACACACACACACACACACACACACACACACACACACACACACACACACATATGGCTGATGTTTATGAGATGCTATGTTTAATAGAAACATAGAATATCATTTACAGTTTTATGTCCCTGGAGTTATTTTTATCTTTTGATTCGTTGGTGCAGGGCCTGTAGTCCAATGTGAAGGTGCGTGAATCCCTTTGTCTCTAATGGTGTCCTCAAGCTTCTGCTTAGGTTACAGGCATTGGCCTTCCTCTTCCATTTGTACAGGGCCATATCTACTTGAACTGGGTGCATGGTGGGCCACTTTACAACTGAGCTCATTCCTGAGCCCATTTTCCAAATTGTATGTGGACACTTGATCTCTTGTAATGGTCAATGACACCTCCTCTGGACCTGGAATCACTGTAGATTTTCTCAACTTATGATGTGTAACTTGGTTCCTTCTCAGAAGACACAGACACACACAGAGAAAAGCGCCAGAAACTAGAAAAATGGCATTGCAATTTTATGAGTATTATTGGACTCTATGGTGACCCATGACTCCCAAAGCTCAGAGAGACAAGGGGGAGAGCCCACTTAGTGCCTCAGAAGAGACTATTTCTGCTAAGAATGGGAAGCCACAACTCCTAATCCTCTCCAGACAGCGTGACTCACTGTAAGCACTCAAATGCAGAGTCTTTGGGGGAACATTCTCGAATTACCCAGGCCTTATCCTGATAGGATTTTAATATACCTAGTTCCCCTGCAAGATCAACCCACCCCAATAACCTTATAGAGCACCATCTGTAAGCTTCCAGGAATCAGCACTTATCAGCCTGTGCTGCGTGGTGGTGCTGGACAAATGGTCTTTTTGTGTGTGGCCACCCAGGATACATTCATCTCCCATTCTCAAGACGAAGTACAAAACCTGCTTGTGAAATGGAATCTTTCAGGGCAAGAAAACAAAACAAAAGAATCCTAGCAACTGCTTTATGCAATAAAGAAAAATGTAGGGCAGTCCACAGCTTGACTCTGCCAGGACAGAATCATCTCCCGGGCAAAGAAGGAAGGGAGGGCGCAAGAGCGTTCTCCTTCCTTAGGCCAAGAAGACACAAGCGGGGAGCGTAGACAATACAGAATCTCCGGAGACTGTAACCGTTCTATTAATACATTAAGAAAATGCCCATGGGTACGCAATTAGCAAGTGGAGCCACCACGTCCAAAGCCAGGCTGTCTGGCTCCAGCCTGTGCCCTCAGTTCTGAAATGCAAATGCGATCCCAACTTCATTAGAGCCCCCAGCACAGCAAGCAGCAAATGCCTCCCAGTGTAGCTGTCATTAGAAGCCAAGCTCACACTAACAACACTGCTCTGGAAGGTTCTGTGTCCACCAAACCACAGTTTGGGCTGGAAGTCTTTGTGGTTTGTTTTCCCCATAAGATAGGTGCTGTGGGATTTTAACACAGAAAAGTTACTTCTTCTTTTTGTGGCAGAAATACATTTTCTGCTCAGGGAGGCAATCAAATGTTTATGCACACCCCCTCACCACTCTCCTTCACAGATGTACGCCTTCATGATGACTGGCCGTCAGCTTCCATAATTCACTAGGTCTTGTATAAACATCTTGCCCTCCCCTATTTGATTGGCTGCCTGTCACACTTAAATGACTCTCATATGGCTAGTTGTATAAATCCCCTTTTAAAATATTAATATTTGGGAGGAAATTACAGGAAAACATTGCTGGCAATTGAAATGGTACAAGTGACATTCAGTTAATCTCTTACCTGCTTGTCTGCATGCAGATAGGCTATAGCTTGCTTGAGAGGTTCCTAAGGGTCATCTGACTCAAGTGTCTGGAAGCTTCTTCATCTGCTCTTCCTCCTGGCCACCCTGAGGGGAGCTTGAGCAAACAGAGAGATGAAGTTCTGAGACACTGAGAAGCCAGGATGTCTAGTGATTAGCTGGCGTGACTGGCTTCACACTCTGGACTTGACATCCATCCTTACAGGTGGGATTTGTGTAAAAATAATTGCATTCCTTTTAAAGATACCGCAAAAATAGTTCCGACTTTTACAGGGCCTTGTTTTATTTTTGTAATTTTATGTCCATTGGTGTTTTGTCAGGTTCACTGGAACTGGAATTACAGACAGTTGTGAGCTGCCATGTGGGTGCTGGGTCTTCAGGGGAGCCATCAGAGCTCTTAACCACTGAGCCATCTCTCCAATTCCTGGTTCTGATTTTTTCTTTTAAAGATTTATTTTTCAAAATTTATGTTTATAAATTGTGTGTGTGTGTGTCTACCATGTATATTTAGGTACCTGTGATAATCAGAGGAGGGTGTTGGATCCCCTGGAGGTAGAGTTACAGAACTTGTGAACTGTCCATGCAGGTACTGGGAACCAAGGTTTAGCCTTCTGAAGGGGCACAAGTGATCACCAAGCCATATCTTGGCCTTTGTTTACAACTTATAAAGCACCCTCTAGTCTGAATCATGAGCTTTCAGAGGGGCAGAGGAGGAGGTATAGTGGGCACAGATTTCTGCCAGTGTCTCTGAGTGTTGACTGTGCTCAGCAGGAACTGTGGCAACTGGCCATGTTCAGGTGGCATCCTTAGAAGTTCTCTACAAGCCACGCTGAACCGGTGCTAGGTGACAAGGGAGTCTGGATGGTACCCAGAGGGCTTTCCAGGTGCTGGTACCCATAACAATGAATTAGAAATACATTGGCGATCAGGAGAGTTTATCAAGGAAGAATGCATCAAGGCAAGGAAGTGGATCAGGGCTGCGAGAAAAGCTTAGAAGGCCATGGGCTCAGATATAGCTCAATTGGTGTCTTGGCTATTTTTTATTCCTGTGATGAGACACCAAGACCAAGGCAAATATTGAAAGAAAGAGTTTATTGGGACTCAGTTTTGGAGGGGTGGTCTGTGTGGTGGCTTGAAAGAAAATGGTCCCCAAAAGGGACTGTACTATTATGAGGTGTGGCTTTGTTGGAGTGGGTGTGGCCTTGTTGGAGGAAGTGTGTCACTGTGGGGGCGGGCTTTGGGGGTCTCATATATGTTCAAGATACTATCCAATGTCTCAGATGTAGGATTTTCAGCTCCAGCACCTTGTCTGCCTGTACAAAGCCATGTGGTACCTTGATGATAATGGACTAAACCTCTGAAAAGTAAATGCTTTTCCATTATGAGAGTCGCTGTAGTCACGGTGTCTCTTCACAGCAATAGAAACCCTATCTAAGACAGCCTGTGCCTACCATAACAGGGAGCATGGGAGCACGAGGTGCCTGGAGTGAGAGAGAACTTTCCATTCTAAACTTGGAAAGTAGCTGTCTTAGGAGATATGCTTGAAGTGGGAGAGTCAGAGAGACACCTGCTGTTTATAGCCCTTTGGAGAGGTCTGAAGGAGACAGAGCACTGAGAACAATCCTAGGAACAAGGATAATTTAAGACTTTTATAGACTTTCAGGGGGTGATTTAATTTGACGTAGCTTATGTGCCAAGGGGAGACATCGGCTACCGCTATAAATTTATCTTGCAGTTGTGAGGAGAAAGGCTTCAAGACCCCAGCATGCCATGGTTTTTAAACTCTCTGTCTGAGGGGGTGGGTTAGGTGGGAGGGGAAGAAGCAGGTGGAGGGTTTGTGACCTGATGTGCAGGAAAGGGAGAGAGGAAGTAGAGAGTCTATGAGCTAGCAAATCTCACTGGAGCTTGCCATAAAGATACTCGCTCTCAAAGATTCCCAAACCCAAAGTACTGGGAAAGCAAAGTCCCTGTCCGTTGTCACTGGGCTTTTAACCTAAGTCTCTTTGTCTCTGTTTCTGTCTGTCTCTCTATGTCCCTGTCTCTCTGTCTCTATCTCTGTTCTCTCTCTCTCTGTGTTTGCTGCATGCATGCATGTTTATGTGTGCAGAGTTCCCATGCCCGTACATGCTGCCTCTGTCATGATGCTCACTCGACTCTCACACATTTGTTGGAGAACAGAAGGCAGCCCTAATTTTTAAATACGACCCACTCCTTATCATTTCTATAAAACATAACCCCGGGTTTTAATTGCTGTCTCTATGCACATTCTATAGCATCCTGCCCAGTTTTCCCTGCCGCGATTCATGTACTGACTCACTTGAGGAACTGCCCAAGTTTTGCTATCCATGGGGCCTCTCAAAGGAAGATTCGGCACCCTGGCCACCATTAAGGCCTCAGGAATGGTTTCTATGGGGAGGTAGGAGATGTGATGAGCTGTCTCCCAGAGGAAGCAGGAATCCCAGGTCCACTGTTCTGCGCTGACAGCTTCTGTTCCACCCACAGTTATGTTGTGCTGTTGTTGCCACGGGCGGCTGTGAAATGACTCTGCCTCCTTTTATTTCCAATTCGTGCTGCACCCAGCCCAGAGGACCAGTTACCGGCGCTTCCTACGTCTTCTAATCTCCCCCAGAAACAGAAGAGCCAGGCTGGGGGAAGCAAACAGAACATCAGCGCCCAGACAATTGAGAAACACAAAGGAGAACTTCTCCTCACATAGCCCCTTGTGCCTGCTTTGTGGGCATTGCTGTTTTCTGCTCAATTAACTGGGGAAGTCTGTAGGAAAGTACTTCGGGGTCACCTCCCCCTCGTAGCGGATGAAACTTCTGCTTTAAAAGACCAAGGGATTTCTGTGTTTCTGTGCATTGCGGAACTTACATGTCTGTGTGCCGTCCCAGGAAATGGTGTTTACAGGTGGCTGTGAGCTGCTCAGTGGAGGTGCTGAGAACTGAATGCAGGTCTTTTGCCAGAGCAGTAAGCCTCTTGGGCACTGAACCATTTTTCCAGCCCCTTGTATATATTTTTAAAAATTTCAAATCCTGTAATTTTATTGGAGTATAACATGATGTTATTGTGATAATTCATAGTATACCTATAAAAGAGTCACTAAGGTGTGGTTATTTAAAAAGAAAGCTATCTCTTATCCTTGAAAAAAATAATATATTTCGTTATTCTTTTTGATTTCATTGATTTTTCTCTCCTATGATACATCCTGACTGCAGAGTCTGCCCTCCTTTTACCCTTTCCAGTCCTCCTGTCCCTCCTCCTCCCTTCAGAAAAGAGCGGTCTTCCCTGGGCTGTCAACTGGACAGGGAATAACAAGATGCAGTAAGATTATGCACAAACCTTCACATCAAGGCTAGATGAGGCGACTCATTGGAGGAAAAGGGTCCCAAGAGCAGACAGAAGAACATGAGATAACGCTTTCCTCACTGTCGGAAGTCCCTGCCTCTTCAGTCTCTGTGAGTTCCTATGAGCCCTGCTTAACTGACTCTGTAAGCCATGCTCTCCTTGTGTCCCCAGCCCCTCTGGTTCTTATAATCATTCCTCCCCCTTTTCTGCAGGTTTCTTTGAATTCCACCTAATATTTGGGTGTGGGTCCCTGCATCTTCTCCCATCAGCTGCTTCATTTCCTTATTCTTTAATTTTGTTTTGTTTTTGAGACAAGGACTCACTTTGAAAACTAGGTTGGCCTGGAACTCAGAGTTGCCTGACTCTACCCCCCAAGTACTGGTGTTAAAAGTGTGTGCCACCAGGCTACTGTATTCTTTTTTGTTTGTTTGTTTGGTTGGTTGGGTTTTTTTTAAATTTTTTTTCGAGACAGGGTTTCCCTGTAGTTTTTGGTGCCTGTCCTGGAACTAGCTCTTGTAGACCAGGCTGGCCTCGAACTCACAGAGATCCGCCTGCCTCTGCCTCCTGAGTGCTGGGATTAAAGGCGTGCGCCACCACCACCGCCCGGCTTGCTGTATTGTTTAATGTTCTAAATTATATAGAGAGGAGGAAGGGAGAGGAAGGGAGTGAAAGGGGTGGAATCGGAAGGAGAGAAGGAGGAGGGAGAGAGGGGGAATGCTTGTGCGTACGTGTGTGTGTGTGTGTGTGTGTGTGCACATGTGTGCGCACATGCACATGTATTTGAGCACATGAGACAACAATGAATGTATGGAGGTTAATCCCCCAAAGTTGGTTCTCTCCTTCTACCACGTGACTCTCAGGGTGTAAAGGTCAGGCAGAAGGAATGGCAGACAAGGCAGACAAGGGAACAAGCCATTGAAGATGGTGCAGGCCTTTATCTGTGGAGCTTCCTGTAAGTATCAGTACCCATTGTCTGCTTCATAAGCTAAGCTAGTTATTGGACAGAAGATGTTTGGCCTTAAAAGATGTGGGGCATTAAGAGTTTCTTTCTGGTCTGAAGTTAGCCAGTGCTCGGGGTCACGAGTGAGCAGCCAGTTAAAGAACGTTAGGAGATGGGTAATCTCTTTTGCCAGCCCTTATCAGGAGTCTGCTGTTAAGGCTGCAGCAGGAATCTTAGTTAAACAAACTGATTTAGCTCTGGAATGCTAACCACAGCATTTTTGGAAAAAAACAGTGGTTTTTGGAAAAAAAAAAAGTTGCCACTTAACCAAAACGGGAGAAGTTCTACAAAATGCTATGGTCCTGGCTAACGGCAGGATTGTCAGACTTGGCGTCAAGCACCCTTACCTGCTCCTCTGCAGTCCTGTTTCCTTATGCTGGCGATGGGGTTGGCATTCCTTTACTAGACCAGCACCAGCGCATTTTCCCGACTGGGTCTCTTTGTCTTTCCCCATCTTCCAGTTCTTCCACGCAATTATTAATGACTCAGATCTGGTCACCCATCTCTGTTATTCCAATGCAGCCTTTGTTTGGTGTGGGAAGTCCTTCTGTATATGTGTAGCTTTTATTGGTTAATGAATAAAGCTGCTTTGGCCTGAGAAAGAGCAGAATAGAGTAAGGCAGGAATTCTAAGAAGATCGAGGAGAAAGAAGGCGGAGTCAGAGAGATGCCATTGTTATGCCCAGATCAGTGAAGTCCCCCAAAAACCAACAAGGAGATTGAGTCCTGTATGTAAAAGCAAAGAGCCTTTATTTTATACAAGTTTGCAAACTCGGTCTGTCTGTGTGTCCTACGTATTGGAATAATCTGAGAGCCCTGAGCTCAGTTAGAGTTGTGTTCTTATAGTAGTATAGGTGGGGGTAAGGTGTGTCTGAGGTTCAGGACCCCTGATTGGCTAACACTTGTCTAGGGATGCCCTGGTGAGTGTGTGCTGGCAGGTGATCCTATCTACAATGGTTGGAATGCTACGCATTTCCTTTGGATGGTCTGTTCTTGGGTAGTGCCTGGGTAGTCTCAGTTTGTGGTTCTTTCTGCAATCAGGCATTGCATCAGGGTAAACTACTGAGACTCAGGCCTCCATTAAACTTATCAATGGCTGAGTCCTACTCTGGCAAGTGATAATGGTTGTCGGTAAAGAACTTCCTTTGGGTAGTCTGTTTCTATTTAGCTCATCATGGCTGGCTCCTACAGCCATGTAGCCACCGAAGGAGGCAGACATGGACAGAACCTTACTGATAGGCCACAACCACATGGTGATACACAGATTAATAGAAATGAGTTAACTTAACATATAAAAGTTAGCCAGGAATATACCTAAGCTATTGGCCAAGCAGTGTTGTAATTAATATAGTTTCTGTGTGATTATTTCAGGTATGGGCAACTGGGAAACAAACAAGCAGTCTCTGACTACATTTGTTTCTGTAAGTTTTCAGTTATACATAAAATAACCGAATATATATATATGTATATATACATATATATATACATATATATATATATATATCCAACTTGCAAATCAGCTTCTCTTGTCTTCCTCTTTCCCCTCAGAGGGCAATAATTTTCATGTCATTGTTTTCAGTGTTGATAAGAACTTTAGCAGCTGAGCTATGTCACCATCTCCCTACTTCTCACCATTTTTAACTAATTAGATCAGGAGCAAAATTTCTGCAACTTCAAAGCAAAGTTGTTCCCAACTGGCTGCACCAAGAAGGGCATGGCTCCAGGCTTCCTCTCTGCTCAGGAAAGTCTGTGAACTGCACCAGCTGAGAAGCTTGGGATTTGGCATGCTGTTGCAAAAAACACAGCTCTCACTTCAAAGGGAGTATGAAGTGTCAGTTACAGCGGGCAGAAGAATCTCAACCTCTGATGCTATGGGATAGCATTCTTAGTCCTGCCATTGGTGGAGTAGCTTTTGTTATGCTAACACGTCCTAAATGTTTCTGTTTATCAGGATGTAGCTATGATACAGAGCCCAGCAGGAGCAAAGAGCAGCTTTTTAGGGGGCAAAAGGTAGTCAGAGAGAAACTGGGATTAGGCTGTGGAATCAGCAGCCTTCCAATTCTCCATAGTGACGGAAGTTTTCCTCAGCATTTGATGACAGCATCTTTCCTGGAATTCCCATCCGCAGGCAGTGCAGCGATGCTGTGGCTACAAAATGGTCCAGTAGTTGCAGAACACGGTTGAGAAGTTTCTTGTGAAGACACTCGCCAAAGGATTCGAAGATGCCATGTCAGCTGTTCTCCAAGAGGGATGAAAACTTGCATCTACTCAGAAAAGGATGTGCGGAAGTTCATGGGGCAGCATTCTCTTTGCGGAGGTTGGAAACACTGGAGATGACTCTCGTGACTGCACAGACAAGAGCCTCCAGTCCTAAGGAGATAGTTCAGTCAATGGAGTCGCTGCTTAGCAAATACGAGAAGGGCAGATCCCTGGGACTCACGGGTCAATCAGTCTGGCCTGTGGCAAGTCAACGAGAGTCTGTTGGGAAAGCAAAGAGGGCAAACAACAACTGAGAGATGATAGCTGAAGATGTCTTCAGGCTTACACACATACACACACACACACACACACACCACACACCAGACACACAGAGAGACAGACAGACGACACACACACACACACACACACAGAGAAACAGACAGACAGAGGGAGACAGACAAAGAGACAGAGAGTTAGCGAGAGATAGACAGACAGACATAAAGAGAGAGAGAGAGAGA